>NC_091471.1:325274262-325593877 GCF_036971445.1 Narcine bancroftii
AAAACAAACTATAGTTATCACGCAAAACATATGTGATTTTTTCCATTATTAAACAATATTTCATCTCATTATGTCATCTAATATCAATCATATTCATATCTTTCCACGTACGAGCAATACATTTTTTCGCTACAGATAATGCTAAATATACAAAAGCAAGTTCAAATTTATCTAATCTCAGATCCTTCTTTAAAACAATCTCCCAAATTTTTCACACCTTTAAATCTCCAATGTAATAAACTTCAATTATGTATTGAGAAAGAAATAAATTGATTATTATACAACGGAGTCAAGGCCGACAATTCACCACTAAAACCTTTGTCCATAACTTCATTAAATGTTTTAATATAGGCACATTATGTTGCTGTAACAAATTTACATTCCATCTAAACAAAAATTGATGTATTTAAACCTCGAACATTAAAAGTAGCAAACCTCAAGTTTGGCATATCTACTAATATTACTAAAAACTAATAATATCTATAATTAAAAATGCAAAACAATGTAAATAGGTCCTCCAATAGGAGAAAAAGAAACCACAAATTAAAGACTAAATAAAATAAAAATGAAAAAAATAGAAAAAAAGATAAAGTTTAAAAAAAAAACCAAAAAAACTACCAAAAGGTAGTAATCCCTAAACCAATCTTGGGTGTGGATCACCCACCAGTGGCTGATGACTAATAGAACATAGAGCAAATCTCTCCCTCCCCAGCTAAACAAAGAATAACAACAAGATATTATAATAATTTAAAAATAAAGTAAGAATAAGAAAGTTCTTCTATTCATCCAGGAGATTCCAAACTCGGCGACCCCATTTCAGAAGGAGTTGGACTCTTTCCATTCCCATTTCTCCCATTTCTTCCATTTCAAGAACAACCAGATTTTTCTTTCGGAGATGTTAGAAATTAAAGTACCTTTAAAGAAATTGCTCGAGACAAAAATTGAGAACAAAGAACATTTATTACTACAACAATGCAAAGTTGGGTGCTTCCCCTTACCCTGGGAATACACACACATACTGGGGCTCACCCAACTTTTATACAGTCAATTTCAGTATCAGAGTGCCCTCCCCCTTACATTCTTCTGCCCCCTGGATGGGTTTGGCATAGGCAATCCTTCCTGCCTACGTGCAGTTTCAGTACACTTGGAGGACCAGGGGGTATCCTGTGGGTGTCCCATCATGTCATTGTCCTTATTCACACCTTCCTGATTCTCGGGGCTACAATCTCTTGGTATGCGGAGTTGACTCATTCTATCTAGGGTTGGCTAATTTCATATGTATAAATCTGTGTATGGTAAGCTAATTAGATATGTAGGACTTGGTACTTCTGTCCAGGGCTAGGAGACCCTTATCTGATCCAGACTACCTCAACTTCCTACATTCTATTGTTCCTTACCACTCCTTATCTTAGTCTTATGGTCTTGTCACAAAGACTAGAAGATTCTTATGTTAATCGTGCTGACTCTGCTTTCCTGCATCCTAACCCCCAAGCTTATCCTGTTTGTACTGGTTACAGCCATTAACTGATGAACTTTAGTTTCTTCCATGTTCATAATTTTAGATCAGTTTTCCCATCTCTCACAATCCTCACTTTTCTTTTAGATCAGTAATACTGATCTTTCACCATGATCAGTGTTACTGATCTTTGGTTACTAGTGTCAGTGTGACTGATTCTCCCCCCCCCCCCCCTCCTCACTTTTCTTTTAGATCAGTAATACAGATCTTTCAAGTGTAAGGTGTTGTTTTACCCAGCTGGTCAATAACCGAATTGTAATCTCTGTGTAAAGTCTTTAGGTAGGGGAGCACCATGAAGGTCAGAGTAGCGAGTCCAGCTGCTTATTAGGGTTGCGAGTATCAGGCTCCAGTTCTCAGTAAAGAGTCTAGTCCATCCCACATCAGTCCGAAGTTGCCACGTCTGAACATGGGCAGATTCACGTTGAAACATTGAAGCAGTGTCTTTTAACCACCCGACTTTTGTAAGCATTGTCCTGACGAAGTCTGTGAGAGACGCTGCCTTCAGCAGCGAACAAGTAGCAGTCTGTGAGAAACGCTGCCTTCAGCAGCGAACGAGTAGCAGTAGTCAGGCGGTTCCGTTGAATTGTGGCTAGTATCTGATGTCCTCTTCAGCCCCGAACCCTAGGGCCACCGATCTCCGAAGGCTGTCTGGAGCCTGATATTAAAGTGTCAAGCAGCTCACGTTGTTGGTAACTGGTGCTCCCCTTCACGGGGTGATGAAAAGAGACCAAGCTGGGGGGGGATTGTTTCTTGTGATTTAACTGTGTGTTGCAGCTTGTCTGCTAACATTAGCATATGTATTAACTCTCTCTCTCTGCGACATGTACAATCCTGACTACCATTCTGTCTGTCTTTGTCCCACCATGTCCTTTGTGCTATCGCTTTAAAACTCCTGTCTTTAATTCCTGTGTAGGCTAAGATACAAATTAGATGTACTCCACTAAAGCTGTTCAGTTCCCCTGGTCCGTATTGGAATCCCTTGTTAACCCATATCCCACTATGACTATACATTAAATCTATGCCCTGTCTACATTCTAAAGGAGCACAATTGTAACCTCTGCTGCCCCTATTCCAGGAGGACTTAAAACATAGCGAGTAATGAAGTGACATAAACAGTTAACAAACAATACCCCAATAAATGAATAAACAGTTAAAAAAATAAACAGTTAAAAATACAACAATAAATGTAACATTACGGCACTTTGTCACGGCGCAGTGTAAGTTTCAGGTCTGAAGGATGAGGAACTGCACGCCAGGTTGAGGGTTGAATCTGTGTGTCGTGATGTTGTGGTTCAGAAGCTGGTTTAATTCTTTGAATGTGGGTCCAGCCTTTCTCTCTTGTTCTTACTGCGGTGTCTGTAATTAAAAGTACACAGCAGGGACCATCCCAGGCAGGTTTTAGTTGATCCTCTTGCCATGCTTTTACATATAACCAATCACTAGATTTTAATAAAATGAATAACAATCTGACTTTCCTTTGTGTTAGTGTAAAAATTGTAAAATGAAACACAAACCATATTTGCATGGGTTTTGAATATGTTAGACCTTATTAAAATGCAGTTGGAGCTGCTTGTCTGTATGGGGCACAACCCTCCAATTTGTTAGAGTACATAACAGACATTGTAGCACAAGAGCCTCTGCAAGAGAACTTGAAACATATTCAACCTTTAGTTCTGCCTTAAGTAAAATGCCTTGTGCCACAGCTCACAACCATATTCCATATAATAACCATATAGCAATAACAGTACGGAAACAGGCCATATTGGCCCTTCTAGTCCGCACCGATTTACATGATACTCCAACTAGTTCAACCTACCTACTCCCTGCCCATAACCCTCCAACCCCCTCACATCCATGTACTCATCAGTGCCACTGTAATATAGTTGAACTAACCACTACACTACCCAAAGTGAGACAAGAGCCCATGCATTTTCTGACTAAAGGTCACAAGTGCAGCCAACAGATTACTTCAAGGCACTTTCAGCCTTGCTCCTCTGTGCAGCCATGTAATCTTTGAGAAGAGGCAAACATAACCAAGGGCATTAAAAGGGTAAAAATCTGGCAATTTTCTCTCCACAGAGAGCATTGGGGAGCCTGGAACCGATTGTTGATTTTGTAAAATGAAGTTGAACAGGCTTGTACACATTTTCAGACTGCTTGTGCAGTGAGTGCCATACACCATGGTCTTCTGATTCATTGGTGAGGAGGTGATCAGTAAGATGCAGCAGTGGAAGCGCTTGCTCAAAGGCTGGAGGAAAATTAGACTTAGACCTGGATTTGTCAGAATGATAAGAGTTTATCTAAAGCTGGCTTTAGATAGAAGAACATCACAGGTGCTCCTCAATTTACGATAGGGTTGCGTTCCAGCAGACCCAGCATAAGTTGAAAAAAAATCTTAATTGGAGACGTACCTTGTCTAACATTGACAGCACTGTATCAGTCCTCATACTGATCCCGCTGCCTTGCTCTCTCCCAACAGTCCCTGTAAGCTTTCCGAAAATGTGATTAACCAACGAGGAAATCAATGATGCTTGTGATGACCTTTAACACATTATATGAAAGTAAATGACAGTCATGCTAATGTGTCATCGTAAAATCATAAGTAGGGGAGCACCTGTATTACCTTTCATATTTTTCCAATGTTGATTGCACACACAATCATTTAAGTACCGGCTAGTTTCTATAATATTGCACTTAAAGTTTTGCTGCATGAATCCTGGAGCTTGTGGAGTCATTAGTGAATCAAGAAATATTGGTGCCATGCCAATTTCTCTGTACCATGCCAATTTCCCAGTCCTGAAGCCGGGACGTAGTGAATAGTATCAGGTACAAGATCTGTGAGTAATTAATGCTATTATTCCTATGCGCCCAATTGTTCTGAACGATGCCACCAATTTAAATCATATTCCACTTATTGCAGTACTCACACACCACCATAGACCAGTTCGCAGGTTTATTTCTCCATTAAGTTGAATCCAGTTGCGCAGGGTTTACCTCCGTGATTATTTACAATGTAACTTCCGCACTACCGGATTTAAATATAAACCTGATGAATGGGGGAAAGTTATCATGAATTAAATAACAGCGGCAATACAGAGAAATTGTGCTGAGGCATTAATTTCACTCCGGAGGAAAATGCACCAGAGAAATGAATGATTAAACTTATAGGAATCCCCATAGGAATCCCCAGAGGTATCTTTATTCTCCAGAGGTGGGTGATCTTTAAACTCACGGACCTTGACTGCTGAATGTGAAGAAGAAATGTACTAAATCTATTGATAGGGCTCCATAACTCTAACTGCAAGACAAGAGCCTGAAGCCTCAATTTCAAGTGCCACAGTGCACTTAAAGGGACATGCACACTCCCCCTTCAACTGGCTGATCCAGCCACTTTACACATCAGATCCTTTCTTTATCTCACATACACTTAAAGTTAAGATGTATAGAACTCACCCTATTTGCGCAAACATTTCTCCCTGCAAATGTTATAACATCACTCAACTCTCAGGTACTCCCTGTGCAAAATCACATTTGAATACAATTTATTTCATAAATTGGAATTAACTGGTAGTTAAATTCGCTAATTCTACAGTATTGAAAAACGATCATTTATGACATTTAATTTTTAGCATGAATTTTAATCATTATTGGTCAGTGACTGAAGTGGGAAGTCGTGATTTATGAAATTATCTCTGGTCTCTACTCTCCCACTCCCGACGCTTCTCCCAACATTCAGGAGCTGGCACACAGTCCCTGCCTTTTTCCATGTTACTCATCTACTATTACTTTAACTGCTTGCATCAAAATGTTAGCCTTTGCTTTCTGCTTATCCTCAGATGTCTGGACAAATGCTTTTTGTGTGATCTGTAGAAGCTGGGTTATTCCCTGCTCATGCCAATTTTCTGTCTTTTGTAATTTTCTCCTAATGTCTGGGGCTGAGTTGGTAACAAAACCTGTTAGTACCAATTGTTCCCCTGCTGGGGATTCTATGTCGAGACCCCCATATTGTATATATATTTGGTCCCAAAAATTGGTCTTAACTGTTCGGCACATCCCTGGGGATCTTCTATCAGGGAGGTCAGTTCTTTCTTAAAGTTACGCACTTCAGTACTGGTCAGGGGCACATTTACGAAACCGAGACCCTCTCCCATGGGAACTTCCCGCAGTGGTCTCATCCAATTGGTTTCTGGCTTATTAGGTCTGGGTTCCTGCTCCCTGGGAAATGAATCAAAGGGTTCTGCCCTTTCTTCCTGAAGAGTCTCACGCTGTTCTGAATTAAAGTTACCTCTCTCTCCTGTCAACAGAGGTGGTAATCGAGTGCTTTGTGAGCAAGTTATCATACCACTCCTGCTCTCTTCTCTCTTCTTTAGTGGTGGGGGAGGTGGGGAAGGTGCAGAAGGGTAGGTCATAGGAGGGGAAGGAAAGATAGGAGCCGGCATAGGAGGAACATAAGGTGGAGGGAGGGAATGTAACACATCCCAACCCTCCTCTCTCTTATCCCTGAATTCTTTCTCATTCAAAACCAGTTGTTCAATGGGTCCCTTGAGCCAGCAGGCTGCATATTCCCTGCTCTCAACATTGTCTTTCTGGTTTTGATAGAGCCATAGGTTCAAAGCTTGACTCATCCATTCATCCTCGGATCCGAATTTTGGCCAGTACACGGAGCTCCCTTTAACCGGGTATTTAACCCATTCAATACAACAATACCTGACCATTGTCAGTTTGTCTTTCCCACGGGTCTTTCCTGTGCCCCACTCAGATAACATCAACCCAAGCGGGCTGTACGTAGCTATCTGGTGTTCACATCCTGAACCAGGACTACAACGATACCTGACCATTGTCAGTTTGTCTTTCCCACGGGTCTTTCCTGTGCCCCACTCAGATAACATCAACCCAAGCGGGCTGTACGTAGCTATCTGGTGTTCACATCCTGAACCAGGACTCTCTTCCTTGCTACTCATTATTCCCATACTTATAAACAAGTAAAATTACTCTTACCGAGTTCCAGTAGCAATGCTCTAGCGCGCTTCCTTCCGTCGTTTGTTCTCAATGCCTCTTCTCGGATATCACTCGCTTCTTCCACTGACCAGCCACCCGTCGCCCGTGAGTCCAGCTGAATCAGCCGGGGTGCACCTACTCTCGTCGTCGGGGTACTCTGTCAGTGGAGGGAGTGTGATCCCGGACGAGCCCCCATTTGTTAGAAATTAAAGTACCTTTAAAGAAATTGCTCGAGACAAAAATTGAGAACAAAGAACATTTATTACTACAACAATGCAAAGTTGGGTGCTTCCCCTTACCCTGGGAATACACACACATACTGGGGCTCACCCAACTTTTATACAGTCAATTTCAGTATCAGAGTGCCCTCCCCCTTACATTCTTCTGCCCCCTGGATGGGTTTGGCATAGGCAATCCTTCCTGCCTACGTGCAGTTTCAGTACACTTGGAGGACCAGGGGGTATCCTGTGGGTGTCCCATCATGTCATTGTCCTTATTCACACCTTCCTGATTCTCGGGGCTACAATCTCTTGGTATGCGGAGTTGACTCATTCTATCTAGGGTTGGCTAATTTCATATGTATAAATCTGTGTATGGTAAGCTAATTAGATATGTAGGACTTGGTACTTCTGTCCAGGGCTAGGAGACCCTTATCTGATCCAGACTACCTCAACTTCCTACATTCTATTGTTCCTTACCACTCCTTATCTTAGTCTTATGGTCTTGTCACAAAGACTAGAAGATTCTTATGTTAATCGTGCTGACTCTGCTTTCCTGCATCCTAACCCCCAAGCTTATCCTGTTTGTACTGGTTACAGCCATTAACTGATGAACTTTAGTTTCTTCCATGTTCATAATTTTAGATCAATTTTCCCATCTCTCACAGAGACAATGGTGGACTACGTCTTTGTCCTCGTACATCTGGCAACGCATCAGCAAAAATCATTGCTTCATGCTCATTCTCAAAAAATCGAGATTGAAAGTCTCCACAAAACACCTTCAACACTGCCGGATAGCGAAAAGTAGACTTATAGCCTTTAAGCTACAAAACTTCTTTAACTGGATTAAATCAACGCCGACGCTGAATAACCTCTTGACTCAAATCGGGATTAAAAAATTCTCTACTATTCTGAATCATTAATGGAGCTTAGAAACATAGAAACATAGAAGATAGGAGCAGGAGTAGGTCATTCGACCCTTCGAGCCTGCTCCGCCATTCAACGAGATCATGGCTGATCTTAAAGTTCAGTACCCCGTCCCCGCCTTCTCTCCGTAACCTTTAATACCCTTATACTGAAGAAATAGATCTAATTCCCTCTTAAATAGATTTAATGAACCTGCCTCCACTGCCCTCTGTGGCAATGAATTCCACAGATTCACCACCCTCTGGGTATAGAAATTCCTCCTCATCTCGGTCCTAAATGGTTTGCCTATTATCCTCAAACCATGGCCCCGGGTTCTGGATTTTCCCATCATTGGAAACATCCCATCTGCATCCATTCTGTCCAGTCCTGCCAGAATTTTATATGTCTCTATGAGATCCCCTCTCAATCTTCTAAACTCCAGCGAGTACAATCCCAATTTGCGCAATCTTTCTTCATAAGTCATTCCTGCCATTCCAGGTATCAGCCTGGTGAATCGCCTCTGCACTCCCTCCATTGCAAGAACATCCTTCCTTAGATAAGGTGACCAAAACTGCACACAATACTCCAGGTGGGGTCTCACCAAGGCCCTGTACAGCTGCAGTAAGGTATCCTTGTTCCTATACTCAAACCCTCTTGATATGAAGGCCAACATACCATTTGCCTTTTTAACCGCCTGCTGTACCTGCATGCTCGCCTTCAGAGACTGATGTACAAGTACTCCTAGGTCTCTCTGCACTTCCACATCTCTTAATCTATTGCCATTCAAATAGTAATCTGCCCTCCGGTTTGTATAACCAAAGTGGATAACCTCACATTTATCCACATTGTAGTGCATTTGCCATGTATCTACCCAGTCCCTCAATTTATCCAAATCACACTGAAGCTTCCTGACCCCCTCTTCTGTGCACACAACCCCTCCTAGCTTAGTGTCATCTGCAAATTTGGAGATATTACATCCAATCCCCTCATTCAGATCATTAATGTAAATTGTGAACAGCTGGGGTCCCAGTACAGATCCCTGTGGTACCCCACTGGTCACCGCCTGCCACTCAGAAAACGAGCCAGTTATCCCAACTCTCTGTCTTCTACCTGCCAGCCAGTTCTCAATCCACATCAATACTTTGCCCCCAATCCCATGAGCCTTGATTTTGGAAGCCAGTCTTTAAGCTTGTCGTTGTCTCACATTTTCCACTGCTAGACGAAGTATTGTTTCTCTGTCCAAATAATTCAAGCATCGAATTATCACAGGTCTCGGTGATTGACCAGACAGAGGGCTTCTTCTTACGGCTCTATGAGCTCTTTCCAATACCAAGCCTCCAGAGAAAAATTCTTGCCCCAATATTTGTGGGATCCATTCTGTAAAAAAACGAAGAGGATCTTGTTCTTCCATACCTTCCGGCAAACCAACAATCATCACATTGTTCCTTCTACTTTGATTCTCCAAATAATCTACTTTCTTCTCTAACTCCTTCTCACGTTCTCGCAATTCTTTAACAGATTTTTCCACCTCCATCACTTTTTCTGTATTAGAGGCCACTTGCTGTTTACATTCCAAAAATGCAGACTGAAATTTTTTTAAATCTTCAGAAAATACTTCCATACGTGCATTAACTGTAGTGAATTCTGACCTCATATTATCTTTCATTTGAGCCAACTCTTGCATAATGGGCTGAGTAACAGTACTTAACAGGTTAAGTTGTAATTCAGAAAGACTCAACCCTGTTTTCTTTAACGTAGTGTCAGAACCAGATAACTGCAGCTCCTGCTGCAGCTCAACAGCAGGCATTTTAACAGATCTTTAACAGATTTACTGTGAGTTTGAACTCCCAGCGACGGAACCCCGGCTTCCTCAGGGGGTTGATGCTGATCTCCCCCCCCACAACTGTTGTTTCAAGAATTCACAAATAAGATTAAGTTCTTCAGGTTGGAGTACTGCCTGAGTGGTTTCAAACAATGGAGTCATTTTCCTACGAGCTCGCTCTGTTAAAGTTGGCAGGCTGCCAGAATCAGAATCCACTTCTTGGGAACACGCACCTTCCTCCTGAGAACGAGTAATTCCAGTGATATCCTTCTCCTGGTGAGTAGTAGTCATTTTTTTTTCAGCTCCCACAGGCAATAAATCTGAAGCTGTAGCAGGCTTTTTAGGCCTTAAATCTTCAACACTCCAAAAATGTAATTTCTTCTGCTCTTGAAGTTTAATCTTTTTCCCATTAATGGCCATAACAGTTCTTTGATACTTTAAACTAAGTTTTTAAAAAGTTTAAACTTAAAAACAAAAAGTTAAAAACGGGTTCTTAAAAGTCTGGCCAGAGGTCGAGATTACACGTCTGGACTCTACACCATCTTGCCACACCCCTGTGGAATAGTTCTTTTCATAAACATTGAATTTTTTTGAAAAGTAGGCAACTGGAAGGTAAATTTCATTATGTTTTTGCCATAAAACTGCACCTGCTGCTCCCTCACTGGCATCCACTGCTACAGAAAATGGTCTATCAAAATCAGGAGATTTTAACACAGGGCAATGGAAGTGCATCTCCTTTAAATTTTCTAACGTTTCTTGACTATCTTTAGTCCACACAAATTTCTCCCCTTTCTTCAAAAGGTTTGTAAAAGGAAGAGCAACCTGAGCAAAATTTCCTGTAATATCCTGCCATTCCTAAAAAACCTTCTCACTGCTTTCTTGCCATTGGGAATAGGAAACTAAGAAATTGCATTCACCTTAGCTTGAATAAGTGCAACTTTGCTATGGCCAACTACATAACCTAAGTATGTTACTGTGGCATTTGCAAATTGACTCCTTGCAAAATTAACAGTTAAGTTTTCTTTAGATAATCTTCCAAACAATTTGTCCATTTGCCTTGGATATTCTTCCCATGTGTCACTTTATGCGACCAAGTCGTCAATATAAGCATCTGTATGAGTTAACCCTTGGTTAACTGAATTAATCATCCTCTGGAATGTTGCAGGGGAATGTTTCATGCCAAAAGGTAACACATTATACTCGTATCAACCGGTAAAGTTACAAAAGCTGAAACATTCTTTCCTCTCTCAGTTAGAGGCACACACCAGTAACCCTTCAACAAATCCAACTTAGTAAGAAATTTAGCTTTGCCAATTTTATCAATACAGTAATCTATTCTTGGAATAGGATAAGCATCTATTTTAGTTACTGAATTAACCTTCCTGTAATCTGTACAGAACCTAACAGTTCCATCTGAATTTGGTACCAAAATACAAGGATAACTCAAATCTGAGCTCGAAGTCTAATAATGTCATTCCTCAACATATATTCCATCTCCTGATCCATGATTTTACTCTTTTAAATGTTTATTCTATATTGGGTGCTATTTTATGGGATTTGGTTCTCCGACCTCTCCATCATGGTAAATCACTGATGTCCTTTTTGGAACATCAGTGAACAAATTTGTGTATTTCAAAAGTTATTCTTTCAACTGCATCTGCTCTTGTAACTTAAGATGGCCTAACATTTCTTCCAAATTTTCCAAAATTGTTGAGTTAGACAGGGGCACAGGAACCATGGTTTCTTTAAGGTTACCCTCACAAGATTCTGTTTCCATAATCTTATGATCCACCACTTCCTCCACTCTGTCAACATCCAACACCTCTGACACAGATTGTTCTCCACTACCCTTATTCTCATAATGAGGTTTCAACATATTTATGTGACAAATTTGAGTTTTATACTTTCTATCTGGAGTATTAACAACATAACAACATCATTCAGTTTTGATTTAACTACGTACGGTCCAGAAAATCTAGCTTTCAAAGGATTGTCATGTGTTGGAAACAAAATCAAAATTTTACCTCCTGTCTTAAAATTTCTCACCTGTGCTTTCCTGTCAAATAAATGCTTCATTTTACCCTGAGCCATATCCAAATTCTCTTCAGCCAAAGTCCACACTTCGTGTAACATATCCTTAAATTTAGAAAACATTATCTAGCAAATTCAACTGGACATCCTCATTAACCCACTGTTCTTTTATCAACATTAAAGGTCCTCTAACTTGATGTCCAAACACAATTTCAAAGGGGATGAAATCTAATGACTCCTGCACAGCCTCCCTTGCTCAAATAACAATAAATGAATACCTTCATCCCAATCTTTTCCATTCTCCATACAGAAAACTCTCATCATATGTTTAAGAGTAGACTGAAATCTTTCCAAAGCTCCCTGAGTTTCAGGATGGAATACAGATGAAGTGATCTGTTTTATTCTCAACTCATAAATTAACTGTTGAAACAACCCAGACATAAAGTTAGACTCTGGATCTCTTTTGGTCGTCCAAACACTGTGAAAAATCTTTCCAGAGTCTTTACCACCGCTTTGGCTTTAGTATTTCTCAGTAGTATAGTCTCTGGAAATCTCGACGCTGAACACACAATTGTTAATAAGTACTGGTTACCAGACTTAGTTTTCGGCAGGGCACCTACACAATCTACAATAACCTTAGTGAAAGGTTCCCCAACAACAGGAATAGGTTATAATGGAGCCACTGGAGGATCCTGGTTAGGTTTCCCCAGAACTTGACAAAGTTGACATGTCCAGCACCAATGTACAACATCCTTCCTCAAACCAGGCCAGAAAAATTGTTTCAAAATCTTATTCCTGTTTTTTTTTTACTCCAAGATGACCACCCAAAGGTGTACTGTGGGCTAGATCCAATATTTCATTCAAGTAATTTCTAGGAACAACCACCTGATGAAACACTCCCCACTCTTCATTAGCAGGAATACCAAGAGGCTCCATTTTCTCATCAACACTTCGCCCTTTAAGTAATATCCACAAGCCATTTCTTTAGTCTCCTGTTCAGTTACTGTTTTCTCCCTTAAGCTAACAAGATCTGTATCGATTCTCTGTTGCTAAATTAACTCTTTCCTTGACAAAGAGAAATCCTTACTCTCACAATGACCCTGCTCTTTCAAAAGTTCTTCAGAAGTACTGGGCAAATCTCTATCAACTGGATTTTCTTCAGCTGTCATAATTTTCTTAGTAATAGATCTAGTTACCGCACATGCAGGATATATCTCACCATCCTCTCTAATCTTAAAATTGACCCAACTTTATAACTTTATCCTCTGCCAAATCATTCCCCAACAACGAGACACCCTGCATGGGTAACTTTGGAATTACTCCTATTACAACAGGCCCTTTGACTAATTCTGAATTTAACACAACCTTATGAAGCGATATTGACTCTACCTCACCTCCAACACCTTTAATCAAAGTTGTCTCCCTGTGTCAGTCCTTTGATCAACAGTTAAAACACTTTCCAACAACAATGACTGAGCAGCCCCAGTATCTCTAAGAATTTTAACTGGAACCTGTGGTCCTCCCTCCTTTATTGAAACAAAGCCCTCTGACACAAAAGGTTTGAAAACATCCATGACCTCCTTACCAGGTTTGGCACCTCTGCTCTCCTTAATTTCTACTGTTTGAATACGTGCTTCTGGTAAAACCTGTTTTTCTCTTTTCATTTTCCAAGACTAGACAATTTGCAATCACATGACCAGGTTTCTTACAAAACTGACACACAAATTCAGAAGTTCTGTCCTTTCCTACATTCATCTTTTCTTTTAACATTTTCTCCAGACTTTAGTCCAGGCCTACTATCCTGCTCCATACTAACCTTAACCAAATAACCATATAACCACTTACAGCACAGAACAGGCCAGTTCGGCCCTACTAGTCCATGCTGTAATGAATTCCCACCCTCCTAGTCCCACTGACCAGCACCCGGTCCATACCCCTCTAGCCCCTCCTATCCATGTAATGATCCAGTCTTTCCTTAAATGTAACCAATGATCCCGCCTCAACCACGTCTGCCAGAAGCTCATTCCACATCCCTACCACCCTTTGCGTAAAGAAATTTCCCCTCATGTTCCCCTTATAATTTTCCCCCTTCAATTTTAAACCATGCCCTCTAGTTTGAATCTCCCCCACTCTTAATTGAAAAAGCCTATCCACACTTATGTCAATAGGTTAAAATGTGCTAAGTACCTTAAGAGTAGCAGAGAGGATCCCTGGAGTCCCCCTCCTCCCTACCCGTGTTACCAACGGCAATCGTTTCCGTTTCCCTGGATAAATGTTCAGTGGTAGGAACGTGGGAGAGACACACGTTATGTAGTAATTTTTCAGCTGCTCGCGTCTGAAAGAGAGACAGGAGTATCGGAGCCCTCGCCACCAGGCTGAGGAACAGCTTCTTCCCAACAGCAGTGAGAATGGTGAACGACTCCCACTGGCCCTCCGATTCTCTAATATGTACAAAGCAATTATTATTTATGTATCAATCCGTCCATTTATTTATTCATTCATTCATCCATTATGTATTCATCTATCTGTGTGTTTATTTATTTGTTTATCTACCTGCTTATTCTTGCTATCTTTTTATTTACCTATTTATTCACCTACTTACTTGTCTATTCATTTATTTGTATACATGAAAAAACTGTCATACATGAAAAAACTGTCATGCATGTGAATTTGTTGTCTGGATGTGTGTCTGAGTGTTTTGCACCGAGAACCAGAGAACACAGTTTCAATCAGACGACCCTAAACGTGACTTGGCTAAAAATAGGGGCAACTGCTGAGAACTCACCAGCAGACTTTAGCGTTTCTGCTTTATTCCATCGTCGCTCTGATCGTTCTTTATATTTTTTTGTATTGACTCACAACGTTTCATTGTTTTCCAGTCTGTGAGTGATTCTGAGAGCGCGCGGGTTGACAGGATTAAAACCACCTTCGGTTGCATCGGCAAATTGGTGTCACTGAGCAAATGTGGCAATTCCAAAGTCTGTTGGTTTAAAACTTCTGTTGACTCAAGATTTTCTAGCATTTTAACATTCTCAATCCAATTTATCCATTCTTGTGCAATGGAATCTGATATAGTTTCATCCCATCTAAATTTTTTTTTAAAATTTTTTACACAATAAGCCATATTGACCAAAATACATACATTTTTCTCTTGAATATGTAGTGTCATTTTCTCCCCTTTTTCTCCCTCCCTTCCCTCCCTCCCTCTCCCCCTTCCCATTTATTCAAAGTTCAATCTATAAGATACATTAAATGCGTTAAACAATGTTGTCACTTAATAAAATAAACAAGAAATTTTTTATTTTTTACTTTTATATACTGAGTCAGTTCATTTTTTTGTCTTCTCCTTCTGTCATTTTAGGTGGTGGAGGTTCATGGTAGGATTTCTCTATTGTATTTCATGTATGGTTCCCATATTTGTTCGAATATTGTGATGTTATTTCTTAAATTATATGTTATTTTTTCTAATGGAATACATTTATTCATTTCTATGTACCATTGTTGTATTCTCAAATTGTCTTCTAATTTCCAGGTTGACATAATACATTTTTTTGCTACAGCTAGGGCTATCATAATAAATCTTTTCTGTGCTCCATCCAAATCGAGTCCAAGTTCTTTATTTCTTATATTACTTAGAAGGAAGATCTCTGGGTTTTTTAGTATATTGCTTTTTGTGATTTTAATTAACAGAATGGTACAAACAAGGAGGCTTACAACTACCAAATTTAAAAAATTATTATAGAGCAGCACAATTAAGATACCTATCAGATTTTTATCATACAAGGGAAAAACCAGATTGGACCAGATTAGAGCTAGATAAAATAGGGGAGAAGATACCTGAGCATATACTCTATAAGTGGGATGAAAAATTGGTGCAACGTAGGAATTCACCAGTATTACACCATCTGCTCAACATTTGGAAGAAGATTCCCGTAGAAAGGAATAAAATAAATTATCAACTACCAAAATTAATATTGACACAAAATCAACTAATCCCTTTCACAATAAATAACCTTTCCTTCAGAGAATGGGAGAGAAAAGGGATCAAAAGAATAGAAAATTGTTTTTTGGGAAATAAATTATTATCTTTTGAACAAATGAAGGACAAATATAATATAACTCACGATACAAGGTTTACATACCACCAACTGAAAACCGTCTGAGGTTACCGGAAGGAAGCAACTTTGAATATGTGATTACAGACACAATGATAATTAAAAAATTTATAACAAACATGTACATCAAACTGCAAGAAAAGGAGAAAGAGGAAACAAACTGTAAACCTAAACAAAAATGGGAACAAGATCTAAACATAAAGATAAAGAATGAAACATGGGAAAAGCTATGCTTCGGAACCATGAGAAATACAATAAACACGAGGTTATGCATGATACAATATAATTGGTTACACAGGCTATATACATCACACCCCAAAAGTTAAATAAATGGGACCCAACAGTATCAGACAGATGTTTTCGCTGTAAAAAGGAAACGGGAACAACAATACATGCAATTTGGACATGTGAGAAAGTGGAAAAATTTTGGGAAGATCTAAACCATCTAAATTTTCTTTTGCACAGTTCTTGCAGCATTTTCTTGGCTGTTGGTGCCAATATTCCCAAAGGATCTTTTATTGAGTTCACAACCGAAAAATACCCCTTATTGTTAAAGGCTGTTCTTTCAAAACAATTTTGAATTTGCAAACATTAGAGTGAACACACCATTGCACTCCTAGAATCCTTTCGATAGGTAGAACATCACAATCCACATCAAGATGTTTTATCTCCTTTGCTCTTTCTGCCTCAGGAATAACAGCCAACACATCTCGACTGTTGGTAATCCATCTCGTAAGGAAGAAACTTCCTTTATTACAGATCTGCTTTAACATGATAAAGATCTATTGCTTCTGTTTCTGAAACCACTGAAGTAAGACGATCATCAACATAGAAGTTATTTCGGATGACGCTCCTCGCTTGACAACTAAATGAGCTCTTCATTATCTTCAACACATTTTCTGAGAGCAAAATTTGCACAACTCATTGACGAAGTTGCTCCAAATGAACTGTCATTCTGTATTCAATCATATCTTTACTGTAATCACCATTAGGCCCCCATAACAATCATAGAAAATCACGATCTTCTGATGGTACTTTCACTTGATGAAACATCACTCCAATATCTGCAGCAACTACAAATGGCTCTTTACGAAATCATATCAGAACACCTATTAAAGTATTGGTTAAGTATGGACCTTGTAGAAGTTCAGAATTCCATGAAACTCCTTGAAATGATGCTCCACAATACTACGTGGTTTCTTCTTTTGTGGATGTATAACTCTACGAGGTAAATACCATTAAGATATCTTCTGATGCCTTTTCTACATAAGTCTTGGCTACCATATCCAAAATGACATGTATATTCCAAATGAAAGGGAGAATTTATCTTGAACTTTCTCTTTAAATTCAGCATACGCTGTTCTGTAATTATTTTATTATCTGGCATACAAATTTCTCTATTTTCCAAAGGTAATGCTATACAGTAATGGTCATCAACTCTTTCACAGAATTTGAAACTAAATCCAGAAACTGCTTGTCCTCCTTTGAAGGTTCTTGAATATCTTTGCAACATTCAAGGAAATCAATTTTATACTGTTGTTCCCACAGATCATTAAGTTTCACAACTGAAATTCTGTTGATATTCACGTTCAATGTCTCCTGATCATTATTCATTTTTCTTACTAATGATCTGCTAATCACCCATCCAAAGAACATTATCACAGCATGCGCACCGCCGTTTTGACTCCTTATTACTTCTAGAGGTTCAAGAGCTTTTGGAACATCTAATCCAATTAACATCTCAATCTCGGCATCAATCTTGGGTAAGCAAATATTTTTTAGATGATCCCACTGTTTGATACCATCCTGATGTGGAATATTCTCCTTATTCACAGGCATAGTCTTCTGAGTATATACACCTGGAAGATCGCAAAATTCATTGCTATTCAATCCAACAATCTGTAAACCTATTAGTTTCAATGTTCCTTTCATCATTCATTGTCTTCAACAAGATCTGTGATCTCTTACTGTGAGGATTAAGTTTATTCATCACTTCCTGAATCAAGAAATGTGTAGGTCTTTTTTTCAGCTTTAACCTGAAAAAAACTATTAAGAGGGCTTTGTCATCGGCCCCAGTAAGAATGTTTGACTGAACCGAAGCCGAAGCATACTTTTTAATAGTCTCGATTCTTCCATTCAGATTGTTTGACTTCCTTCTCAACTTTACTTCATTGAGTTTGCAGCAACTTGGGATGCTTTAAACTGCATATATCACAACTGAGTCACTGATTATGTTTCGCTGATGTGTCATTTACACAAGCAGCCAAAACATATTCCATTCTTCCCTAAAAAGGTTTATTTTCTCATCATGCGGCTTTTTTTCTAATCGTGAATATCTTTCTAAAGCATGTTTATCTTTGCAATACAAACAGCTTTCCTGAACAGTCTAATCTTCCTTCTCCTTTGTTTCCTTGTTCTTTCTTGTGCTTGAATCTGACACAGCAGTAACAAAGGTAATTCCCTTTGGTTTCTGCTGAGACGATAATTTAGATTTCTTTACAACGTGAAGAACTATTGAAGTATCCTTAATATATTCAAAGACTGGTGCAGCATTAACATGCACATGCTATTCCAAAAATTGTACAACATCCACAAAAGTGGAGACCTTTCTGGAATCATCTAAAGCTCTGAATCTTTGGTTCTCCTTAATTGCTTCATCTTATAAGGGAATTTGTTTATAATAATCAACAAATTAGCAGGCAAATTCAGCTCTTGCAAATGTACACTACTTCCCATCATGTTACAACATCTCAGAAAGGGTGCATATGCTTGTAAAGCATTTATGTCCTCTGATTTTATTGCTGATCAAGAAAGGATCTTGTCCATGAGGGTCCTTGTGATGTTATATTCATTGCCATAATTATGATGCAATAATTATTTTGCCTTTTCAAAACTTTGTTCTAGATTCGTATATTGGCAACTTTTCACTAACTCCTTTGGCTGTCCTCCAGTATAGTGTTCCAACTAATAAAGATGAAGTTTAGCATTTTTTTTTGTATTACTTTCAAAGTGATGTTCAAAAATATTTTATGAATGTCAGATATTGTACTGGATCTCCATTAAAAATTGGAATATCCTTTTTAGGTAAACCACATGAACCTTGTTGCTACACTAACATAGCAGTGATTTCAATTTGTTTTGTTATGAGTGATATTATATTGTATTGTCCACCATTGCTTGCGACTGGTTGTCTTGAGGTGAATGAAGAAAACATTTTGAACTGGTGCCATAGGTGTAGGACCTTGGGTTGTAAATGATGGCATTGGTGGGGATCGTGGGTTGTAAGTGATGGCATTGATGGGAATCTTTGGATTTGAAGTGATGGCATTGATAGGAATCCTTGGGGTTTTTTTTTAATTTTATTTATTCGTTCAAAAAACAAATAGTATATGACATATACATGACATATAACCATAAACATGAATGTTATTTTTTTATATTTCAAAAAAAAAGAAAAAATAGAAAAAAGAACCCCCCCCCCTTCAGCCAACTCTCCTAAGGAGAGCCATAAAGAAAGAAAAAAAATTAAAGAAAAATTAAATATACATATTAAGATCTAATCAATGTAAATTGAAATGTAAATATTCTGAATATATCAACCACTTATTAATAAAAAAATTATAATTATCACATGAAACGTATGTAATTTTCCCCATTATTAAACAATATTTCATCTCATTATGTCATCTATTAATATCAATCATATTCAAATCTTTCCATGTACTAGCAATACATTTTTTCCCTACAGATAAAGCTAAATATAGAAAAGCAAGCTGAAACTTATCTAATCCCAAGCCTTTCAGAGGTTGCAAACCACCCAATATTTTAATCTTATACAGGTATTCTAAAAACAATTGAATTTCCTTCCAAATAGATTGTATATGTATACATGACCAAACAGCATGAAAAAATGTTCCAACTGTATTACCACATCTAAAACACAAATCTGATTCATGAAAACCATACTTTTAAAATTTTTCAGGTGTTAAGTATAATTGATGTAAAAAATTATAGTTAATCATTGCATAACAATGCATTTATCAATCTAGTTACACTATCAATAACAGATATCTAACCAATCATCCTCAGAAAAAATAAAACCAGTATCTGCTTCCCATTTACTTTTAGATCTATCCCAACCCTTTTTATCCACACCATCCTGTAATATTTGCTACATAAATGAAATATAACCCTTCTCTGGTACCTTCATAAGAAAAGTCTCAAATTTAGTCATTTCAGGTAAAATCATATCTCTACCAAACATACGTTTTACCAAAGATCAAATTTGATAATAGAGAAACAAAGAGTTCTTATCAATACCAAAACTGTCCCTCATCTGATTAAAAGATAAAAATTTACCCTCTTTAAAACAATCTCCCAAATTTTTCACACCTTTAAATCTCCAATGCAATAAACTTCGAGTATTGAAAAAGAAATAAGTTGATTATTATACAACAGAGTCAAAGCCAATAATTTACCCCTAGAGCCTATCATTTTATTTTTCTTTATCCATAACTTCATTAGTATAGGCACATTATATTGTTGTAACAAATTTATATTCCATCTAAACAAAAATTGATGTATTTCAAATTCAGAAATATTTGCCATCTCAATTTTGGCCCAACAAGGAGGCTGTACCAAATCCATCAATGAACTAATAAATTTAGGTGGGCTGCTTCATAATAATTTTGAAAATGTGGTAAACGTAATCCCCCTAACTCATATTTTCAAGTTAATTTATTCAAAGCTACTCTCGAAAATTTACCTGTCCATAAAACCTCCCTAACCATTTTATTCAAGTCTCGAAAAAAAATATTATCAAGTAAATACGGAATAGATTGAAACAAATATTGTATACTCGGAAGAATATTCATCTTAATTGTATTTATCCTACCCAATAAATTAATAGGTAAATCTTTCCATTTAATCAAATCAGTTTTAATTTTTTTTGTTAACGGAACATAATTTAATTTATATAAAGATTGATAATTAACATTCAAAATTATACTCAAATATTTCACTCGATCAGACGATTTCAAATTAATAATATTCTTATAAACTGAATAATCTCCTTCACTTACCAGTAAAATTTCACTTTTTTCCCAATTAACTTCATATCGAGAAAGACATCCATATTGTATTAAACACTCCTTCAAGTGCAAAAGTGACTGAGCTGGGTTTGTTAAATACACCAATACATCATCAGCAAATAAATTAATTTTATATTCCTCGTCTTAAACTTTCATACCTTGTATCTGTGTATTTTGTCTTATTAGCTGTGCTAAAGGTTCAATCACTAACGCAAATAAAGCTGGTGATAAAGGACAACCTTAATGAGTTGATCAAGTCAATTTAAAAGGTTCCGAAATCAAACTATTCGTCAATACCCTAGCTACCGGTTTACTATATAAAGCCCTAATCCAACCAATAAAGAAAGGACCAAACTTAAATTTCTCCAAAACTTTAAACAAAAAATTCCATTCAACCCTATCAAATGCTTTTTCTGCATCTAAAGATATCACCATCGGGTGATCTGAAGATTGTTGAAATCTATTAATCAAACTAATCATGTGCAAAATATTATCTGAAACATATCTATTCTTTATAAAATCTGTTTGATCAATATGAATCAACTTAGGTAAAAATTTAGCCAATCTATTCACTAATATTTTAGCTATTATTTTATAATCTACATTTAACAACAAAATTGGTCTGTATGAAGATACTTTCAAAGGATCTCTACCTTTTTTTTGGGATTACTGTAATTAAAGCACTAGAACAAGACTCAGGTAATTCATAATGTTCTCCAACTTGATGTAATACATCCCCAAACCATTCGGCATTTCCATCATAGCCATTTTAATTTCTGAATCAGTAAATGGTTCTTCTAACTCCTGCTTTTCTGCATCCTCTAATATTGGTAAATTCAACTGTGATTAAAAAAAAGATCAATCAATCCAGTTTCTTGTTTTCCTTCAGATGTATATAACTTTTTATAAAATGCACAAAATTCATCATTTTGATAAGATTGCGAAGTATTATATTCCAATTTCAACCTAGATAATTCTATTTTCTGATCTTCTGTAGCATCTTTCTGGAATTCCTTTTCTAACTCATCAATCTGTTTCTCTAATTCAAGACTCTGATTTAATCGATTCTTTTTTTATTTTAGAAGTATAACTAATTATTTGTCCTCTTAAATAGGCTTTCATAGCATCCCATAATACAAACTTACTTTGAACAGATTTTTTTGTTTTTTCAAAAAATCAATAAATTCCATATTTTTTAACAACATTGTATTAAACTTCCAACGATAGGCCACTTGAATTTACTCAGAAGTTGCATATGTAAAATATAACAAAGTATGATCTGAAATCACCATACTTCTGCTTGTTGTATTTTCCCTTGTAAATGTGCTGATACTAAAAAGAAGTCAATCCTTGAAAACGATTCATGTCTAGATGAATAAAAGGAGAAATCTTTCTCTTTCTGATTAAGACGTCTCCAAATATCTACTAAATTAAGATCTTTCATCAACGCTTGAACCTGAACTGCCATCTTAGATTTCATAACTTTCTTCGGAGATTTATCTAATAAAGATTCCAAAACACAATTAAAATCACCACCAACTAAAATATTATCATTAGCTTGACCCAAACATAAAAATGCATCCAAAATAAATACTTCATCATCTGCATTTGGAGCATAAATATTAAGTAAAGTCCAAAATTCATTAAAAATCTTATACAATTCAGTTTAAGAATACATCCTGCCTTTTCCTCCATTGATTCTAATTCAAAAGATCATTTTTAATGTATCAAAGTTGCTACACCTTTAGCCCTAGAATTAAATGAAGAAGAATATACATGCCCAATCCAGTCCCTCTTTAATTTCATACTTTCCTTCACATTCAAATGTGTTTCTTGTAAAAAAGCAATATCAATTTTCATTTTCTTAATATACGCCAAGACTCGCTTACCCTTAATCGGACTGTTTAATCCTTGAACATTAAATGTAGCAAACCTCAACTTTGACATATCTACTATTATTACTAAATACCAATAATATCTTTATATGAAAACTCAAATCAACGTATATAGGCCCTCCAATAGAAAAGAAAATCACAGATTAAACGCTAAATAAAATGAAGATAAAAAAATAATAAAGAAAAAAAAGAAAACACCCCCCCAAAAAAACTACCAAAAGGTTGTAATCCCTAAACAAAAATTGGGTGTGGGTCGCCCACCAGTGGCTGATGACTAGTAAAGAACTTAGAGCAAATCTCTCCCTCCCCAGCCAAACAATGAATAACATCAAAATATCATAATAACAAAATAATAGAATAAGAAAAAGAAAATTCTTCTTTTCATCCAAGAGATTCCAATCTCAAACATCCCATTTCAGAAGAAGTTGGACTCTTTCCATTCCCATTTTTTCCATTTCTGCCATTTCTTCTGTTTCCAAAACAACCAGATTTTTCTTTAGGAGATAATGGTGGACTATGTCTTTGTCCTCTTATATTTGGCAATGAATCATCAAAAATCATTGCTTCACGATCATTCTCAAAAAAACAAAATTGATAGTCTCCATGAAACACCTTCAACAATGCCGGGTAGCGAAAAGTAGACTTATAATCTTTACGCCACAAAACTTCTTTAACTGGATTAAATCAACGTCGATGTTGAATGACCTCTTGACTCAAATCAGGATTTTTAAAAACTCTGCTATTCTGAATCAATAACGGAGTTTGTCGTTGTCTCGCATTTTGCACTGCTAGTCATAGTATTGCTTCTCTGTCCAAATCATTCAAACATCAAATTATTACTGGTCTCGGTAGTTGACCAGATAAAGCTCTTCTTAAAGCTCTATGAGCTCTTTCCAGTACCAAGCCTCCAGAAAAAAATTCTTGCCCTAATACTTGTGGGATCCAGTCTTTAAAGAAACATAGAGGATCTTGTCCTTCTATACCTTCTGGCAAACCAACGATTTTCACATTATTCCTTCTGCTTTGATTCTCCAAGTAGTCTATTTTCCTCTCTAACTCCTTCTCGCATTCTCCCAATTCTATGACTGATTTTTCAACCTTCAACACTTTTTCTGTGTTAGAAGCCACTTGTTCTTTACAGTCTAAAAAAGCAGTCTGAAATTTTAAAAATTCTTCATAAGATGCATCCACACGTGCTTTAACTATATTCAATTCTGAACTTATCATTTGAACCATCTCATTCATTAGAGGCTGAATAACTGCATTTAGTTGCATACACTGCAGATCAGAAAAGCTCAGCCCTGCTCTCTCTGACGTAGTGGCAGAACAAGGTAACTGCAGCTCCTGCTGCAACTCAACAGAAGGCATTTTAAGTTTTACTGCGGGTCTGGACTCCCAGTGACGGCACCCCGACTTCCTCAGGGGGTCGCCGCTGGTCTCCCTCCGCATCTCGTTGTTTTTTCACAAAATCACGAAGGAAAGTGATATCTTCAGGTTGAAATGCTTCCTGATGCATTTCCAACAATGGAGTCGTCTTCCTACATGCTCCCTCTGTTGAAATCGAAAGGCTTTCCAAATCGGGATCCACTTCTTGGGAACAAGCACCTTCTTCCAGTGCCATCCTTCACTTGGTGAGTAATAGACATTTTTTTTCAGCTCCCACAGACAGTCTTTGAGATTTAGACACTGAGAGATTAAGCCTGAGGCTGTATCAAGTCATCTAGGCCCCAAACTTCTTCTGCACTTGAGGTTTAATCTTTTTACCATTAATGGCCATAATAGTTCCTTAATACTTTAAACTAAAATTTTAAAAGTTTAAACTTGAAAACAAAGCGTTAAAAAATGGGTACTTAAAAGTCTGCCCAGAGAGGTTGAGATTACACGTCTAGACTCTACGCCATCTTGCCATGCCCCCGGAATCCTTGGGTTGTAAGTGATGTCATTGGTTGGAATCCTTGTGTTGTAAGTGATGGCATTGGTGGGAATCCTTGTGTTGTAAGTGATGGCATTGGTGGGAATCCTTGGATTGTAAGTGATGGCATTGCTGGGAATCCTTAGGTTGTGAGTGATGGCATTGATGGAAATCCTTGTGTTGTAAGGGGTGGCACTGATGGGAATCCTTGGGTTGTAAATGATAGCATTGGTGGGAATCCTTAAGTTCTTCATGGTTCTCCAGCATCATGAAGAAACATCCATGGTTATGTATAATCAACTCACATGATTGAACTTTTTTGAAATACTCTCCTTTCTGGAGAGATTGTATGTCACTTGCTCTTTCCACAGGTTTGATCCTTGTCATTTGAGCACTAGCAGCGACACCCGTGGCCCCTTGCTCGAGTGTATTTTTTTCTTGGGGCTGGGGTACCTATGATTCTGTGGGAAGGTTAAGTGGCAGCCCTTTGGGTTTGTCACTTTGAGTGACCAATCTTCCAGAAGCCTGAGCTAATGCTTTCCCTTTGACCCATATCTATAGCCACATTGTTCTTCCAGCTCTAATCTTTTCTTTTCTCTCCTCAATCATCTATCTTGTTCTTCTCCAGCCATTTGTAACCTTTTAAGTTCCTTTTCTTGGTCCAGTTGCTGCTTCATGATTTCAGCTTCTTCCCTCGGTTTCTGCCTCATTTGAACCTCCCTATCCACTAAAACATATCTTTTCTCCAACCATTGTTGTTGTGCGCAGTCAGTAGCCAAGTCGGCTCATGCCTTAGCCTGCATAGCTGAGAGGCTTGAAGCACGAAAGCTGTATTTGCTCTTGATGCCTTCAAAGATCTTCCTGCGCTCATAACATTGGAAATACTATCATCAAGATTCACATGTGAACTTTCAGATCCCATTGATTGAATCTTGATCTACTGCATTTCGCTTGGTACAACACCAATGGGTCTTTGTAACATTCATTAATCTGTTCCAGTTACACTACCCTTTAAACCAGTGAATGACACCTGCTAGTTGAAGCCACTTCTTATTTGGCTACTGGCTCCAACCTCCTGCCATGCATTGTCAATCTGCCTTGCTGGCTCAACTCATGATCAAACAGTTCTTTGAGAAGAGCTGTTTGCTCAAGGTCTTTAGCCTGACGAGACTACTTCTTATCCATCTTAGGTTCTTCACACTGCAACCTGGCTTCTGCCCTGGCTTCCTCTGGTTCCTGGGAACTGTTAACAAATTTTGTATCTTGGTCCCTTTAAAAGAGTTGCTGCAGGGTCCTCTCTGTGTCATCTGCATACAATCTTTCTTATCTCTGGTACTTTACTGTTCATAATAACACATTCTTGGCTTCCTTCCAATTCTGCTACCAAAGCTCTGGCTTATCATTTCAAGGTCTCAGGTGTCTGGTCAGACCTTGGCTCAATTTCAAACTGTGCAATTCACAAACATTTTCCCAAAGGCTTCAGGAATATTTTATTATTACAGTTCAGATGTCTTTTGACTTAAAATCAATTTGTTAATTCTTTTAGACAAATTTTACAAGCCTTCCTTCCAAGCAAATTTCACAATTATTTTTTTCTTTGAATCAAAATATAGATGGCACTTTCCTTATCCTAATATATCCTAATTTCAAAGTATCATCTTCCAAGGCATGAACTACAATATTCCGAATTTAGATCTCTTTAATCCAATAAATCAAACTGTGATCTTTGCTTATGTAGTTTTCATTTGTTGATAAAATGGATAAACATTTTGCATAGCTTCACATTAAGACTTTCATAACAATGAATAACAAAATCTTTACTGTATAATGATACAAAAGATATGTAGAGATACGAGCTTAAGGAAATACAAAAACTTTCAAGAGATACAAAAGATGTAGATAAACAAATTTAAAGAGACAAAAATTCAACGAAGATTTTCTTGTGCTCATGCTTCCTTCACATCTGATTGAATAATACCTGGCCAGGTATTATGACATATTATATCATAGTCACTTTGGTAACACTACAAACAATAGTTATCTTAAAGAGACAGGCACAAAATTAACTAAGAATTAAAAAGCACAAGGTTTTAACCTTTACACCCAGTTCTCCACTGCTACTGTGAAACATGGCATCAACCACCATATTCTGACCCAAGGACCGCCTGTATATGCCAGAGCCCGTCGACTTATGCCTGAAAAGTTACGCCTTGTGAAACAGGAGTTCTCTCAAGTGGAGGCGTTAGGCATTATGCGCAGGTCAGATAGCTCATGGGCGTCACCATTGCATGCCAAAATCCACAGGAGCCTGGAGACCCTGTGAACTCCAGAACATCTAAACGATGAAACAGCAGCAGACCACCATCCTGTTCCCCACATACAAGACTTTAAAGCAAATTTTTATGGGACCATGATGTTCTCAAAAATAGATTTGGTGCCAAATACCCGTTAACCCAGAAGACGTGCAAAAGATAGCATTGCAATGCTGTTAAGCTTTTTGCAGATGCCCTTCGGGCTGAAAAACGCTCCGCAAATATTTCAGTGGTAGATGGACACTGTAGGGCATGGATGGACTTCATTTTCATATACAGATGACATTCTCTTCACCAGCCACACCCACAAAGAACATTCAAAACACCTGTATTTACTATTTAGCTGCGTGTGAGAGTTCAGGCTGATGGCGAATCCAGCGAAGTGCCATTTCAGACAGTCAACCATCAAATTGCTGAGACACAGAAGCTCATGCAAAGGCGCGGTTCCACAATCCGCTTAAGTGGAGGCCATAACGTCATTCCTGAAGCCATCAACACTCATGGATGGTAATTTTTTAATGCCAATTTGTTCTTTCTGCGGCACGTCACGAAGCCCCTTTTCGAACTGATGTCTCAGAAATAAAAATAACTTTGCTAGATGAAGACAGCTACAAATGTCATTCAGGAGACTAAAGATGCACTAGCAAGGGCAACCATGCTGAGTCACCTGCAGATGGACGCGCCAACCTCCTTAACCACAGATGTGTCTGACATGGCCATAGGGAGAGTGCTGGAACAATACATGAACCAACAATGGAAGCCACTAGCATTCTTCGGCCGACACCTTCACCATGCAGAGACCAGCACCTTCGATAAGAGGTTGCTGGTGCTTTACCTGGCGCTCACGCACTTTTGGTACTTCCCTAGTGGTACTTCCTTTAGTGCAACGGCATCATGGTCTTTATCATCCATAAACCATTAACTTTTGCTATCCATAAAGCTCCAGACCCTGGGTCATCCAATCAGTAGCCTCACATCCTACATTTCAGAGTTCTCTACAAAGATAGAGCACATCTGCAGAAAAAGGAGTGTGGTGGCTGATGCTCTCTCCTGTGTCGCTTTTCAACTAGTATGCGCACGTTCCCAAGGTGTTGCTTATTTCACCCTGGCAGAGGTTCAACGGCAAGATGCAGAGATTCCTGACCGCAAGACGGCCATTACAAACCTGCAGCCCAGGACCTGGCTTTTTTGGCCTCAGGGCAATACACTACTTTGTGATATCTCGACAAGACAACCACAACCTATTATTCCCAGCTCATGGAGGCGCCACATTTTCGATGCCACTCACGGCTGATCCCATCCCTCCATTAAGTTAATGGTCCACCTAGTATCTGGGCGTTAACATGAGTGGACAGTCAGAAGTCGAAGGTACAAAGGCACATCAAAGCTCCGCTCCAGACATTCGAACCGCCAAAGCGCAGATTCTACAATGTACACATCGATATTGTCAGCCCAATCCCCATGTCCAGGGGATTCAGATATTTATTCACCACCATCGGCTGGTTTAGTAGGTGGCTGCTCGACACTTCAATTGAATCATGCTCAAGAGTTTTTGCTTCCTCATGGGTCTCCAGATTCAGTCGTCCCGCACGTCACTTCGGATAGAGGTCTGCAGTTTACCTCTGCCCTCTGTAGTGCTTTATCTCGACTCCCAGAAACTCAGCTCCACCATACCTCGGCCTATCATCCACAGTCCAACACATAGGCACCTGAAGGCAACACTCATGGCTCATTTACAGGGATCAGGTTTGGGAGAGTAACTTCCATGGGAGCTATTAGGCATCAGAACGATACTACATACAGCTTGAACATCTAAACAACGAAAAGAATTGTAAATAGATAACAAATATAAGCAAACTGACTGTGCAATGCAGAGAGAGCAAATAAAATCAATAAGGTGCACGAGTCAGAGTCCTGAAATGCATCCTTGATTGAGTTTGTGGTTGTGGAGTCTAATGGTGAAGGGTAGCAGCTGTTCCTGAACCTGGGGGTACAAGTCTTGTGGCACCTACACCTTCCTCCTGATGGCAGTGGTGAGAACAAATTTTTTGCTGGATGGTGTGGGTCTTTGATGATTGCTACTGCATTTGGAAGGAAGCGTTCCCTGTAGATGTAGTCAATAGTGGAAAAGATTTTGCCTGTGATGTCCTGTGCTTGTCCTCCATGCTGTGGAAGGATTTACACTCAGGGTATTTGGTGTTCCCATACCAGACTGTGATGCAGACGCTCAGCACATTTTCCACCACACATCTGTGGAAATTTGCCTGGGTTTCTGGTGTCACACCAAACCTCCACAAAATCCTGAAGAGGTAGAGGTGCTAATGTCCTTTCTTTACGATGACATTGGTATGTTAGGTCCATGAAAATTCTTGCGAGATAGTGAATCCCAAGAACATAAAAGAGCTTATCCTCTCCAACTCCGATCCCTCAACATTCACTGGATTGCTAACCTCCGGCTTTCCTTTTCTGAAGTCAACAATCAGCCTTTTCATTTTGGTGACATTGAGTGCCAGGTTTTTGGTGGAACACCATTCAGCCAAGATTTCAATCTCCATCCTGTATTCTGGCTCATCCCCTTCCTTTTTACAACCCACTACCAGGGGATCGTTGGAAAATTTGTAGATAATATTATTGTAATAGTGAGCCACACAGACATAGATGTAAAGTGAGTAGAGCTGGGGGTTAAGAACACAGCCCTGTGGTGCCTAGGTTCCAATGGAGGCTGTGGAGGAGAGTTTCTCACCAATCTTCACTGATTGTGGTCTGGTGGTGAGGAAATCCATGATCCAATTACAAAAAGGGGTTTTAACTCCCAGACCATGGAGCGTGCTGGTCAGTTTTGAGGGGATGGTGGCATAAATGCTGAACTGTAGTCGATACAGAGCATCCAGATGAATGCATCTTCCCTGTCCACTTGTTCCAGGGCTTTGTGTAGGGACAGTGACATAGCATCTGCCGTAAACCTTTTGCCACTCTAGGGGAAATGGAACGGATCCATGTCACCGCTCAGACAGGAGCTCAGTTCTGCATTGCTGTTTTTTTAAATTTTATTCATAGTTTTACAGACTTAAGTTTTACAAACATCACAGGGGATCACTCTTCCCCTTTTACCAATCATCTTACATTGAGACCTTATCCATACCCCCATATCAATTACTAAATATAACAACGCAAATAAACAAAATTGGTGGGTGCCGGCCAGGCTTCTGAATTAGCTCATCATTCTTGACATTCTGGGGCTTGTGTGAGCCTATTGTGTGGATCTATTCGCCACTGTTTCTTGTGAGAGAGGCATTGTGAAGATCAATCGTATTTGTGCCTGAAAGTATCACAATTATGGATGCTACATCTTAATGAATGTGTCATGTCTCCCTCTCAAATTATAGGTAATTTTCTGCAGGGAAACACAGCTCAGCATCTCCCTGTTCCATCGCATTCTGCTTAGCAGAGTCAGATTTCCTGGTAATCGTTTTGAATCTCCTGGCTGCCGCCAAAGCAAATTATCAAAATTAAATTTGGTGTTTACACAAGCTTGGAGTCACGCCCCTAATATTCCCCAACAGGAACAATGCTGGATCCTGTGGATATTCCACCCCTACAATTTCTTTTCCAAACTGTTCCCAAATTCTACCGCAAAGGGTCTCACCTTGGCATATAACCAGGTTGAATGCACAAAGGTTCCTGTCTCTACGCCGCATCTAAAACACAATTCTGAGATTTCTAGTTTTACCTTATGCAATTTTTTGCGATGTATGGTATAGCTAGTGCAAAAACTGTATTGCACCTGCCTAAATCACGCAATAATAATGCCGTCATACTGACCCAACAGAGGATGGACCAGAATCGTTCAGTCTGACTCCCATCTTTACCTCAATTTATGGGGACCCAATTTCAGGCTCTCGCTTTGAAACAGGAGATATATAGCCAAGATTAATTTACTTATGATCGCCTTTCAAATTGGAACATCCATGTCACTACATAACAGCAGGGCCCTAGATGGGCCTAATTTATCCCTCAAAAATGATATTAATTGAAGATAACTAAGAAGGTCTTATTTGAAAAATGGGATTTGTTTTTTTTTAATTGCTCGAATGACATGACCTGTCCCTTCTCATAACAATCCTCAGTACACCTGATTCCTTTCTGGCATCAGGTGTCCAGGATCTTATTACGCATGATCATAGGAATTAATTTATCCTGGGTTAGGGGCATTTTGTGGGACAGCTCTACTTTTAACTCAATAATCTGATTTATCTTTTGCCATGTTTTAATTATGTGCTTTAATATAGGCCTGTATGTTTTTGGATTATTCATTTAGTATCCTATTTCTCCTGCTCTCTTATCTCCTACCGTGTGAAGACCTATTTGTGTGCATGAAGGCACACCATCCTCCATAAAGAATGATGCAATCAACCTCCACTGGGATGCCCAATGGTATTTTTTGAAGTATGGGAGCCTCATTCCTCCAAGTTTGTAATCCCAAGTCATTTTCTCCATAGGTATCTGGCTATCCAATGAAACTGTCTGACACATCCATCACATTGCTTGCTATAGAAAATATTACAGTGGTTCTATGGCTGGATAGATTGGAGGGATCATCCAATGAGGCTGTGAAAACTGGGAAAGACAAGAAAACACTAATGGGGGTGTATTATAGACCCCCGATGGTCAGAGGGAATTAGAGGAGTAAATTTGTAAGGAGATATGATATATGTAGTAAACATAAGGTAGTGACTATAGGAGATTTTAACTCCACACACATTGACTGTGATATCCATACTCTAAAAGGGATAGATGGGGTGGAGTTTGTCAAATGTGTTCAGGAAAGTTTTCTAAATCAATACATAGAAGAACTGACTAGAGAGGGGATAGTATTGGATCTGCTATTGGGTTGGGGAAGACTTTCTGTTGAGTGGCCATAATCATATTAGTCCCCTGAAACCCTCTGGGATCAGTTGAAGACTACCATACTGCAATCCACTGAAGAGGTACTGGGCTTCTCCTCCAGGAAAAACAAGCACTGGTTTGACGAAAACAGCCAGGAAATCCAGGAGCTGCTGGCAAAGAAGCGATCTGCCCACCAGGCTCACCTTACAAAGCCGTCCTGTCCAGAGAAGAAACAAGCCTTCCGTCGCGCATGCAGCCATCTTCAGCACAAACTCCGGGAGATCCAAAATGAGTGGTGGACTAGCCTCGCCAAACGAACCCAGCTCAGCGCGGACATTGGCGACTTCAGGGGTTTCTACGAGGCTCTAAAGGCTGTGTACAGCCCCTCACCCCAAGTCCAAAGCCCGCTGCGCAGCTCAGACGGCAAAGTCCTCCTCAGCGACAAGATCTCCATCCTCAACCGATGGTCAGAACACTTCCAATCTCTTTTCAGTGCCAACCGCTCAGTCCAATATTCCGCCCTGCTCCAGCTCCCTCAACAGCCCCTAAGGCTAGAGCTGGATGAGGTTCTCACCCTGGATGAGACATATAAGGCAATCGAACAACTGAAAAGTGGCAAAGCAGCAGGTATGGATGGAATCCCCCCAGAGGTCTGGAAGGCTGGCGGCAAAACTCTGCATGCCAAACTGCATGAGTTTTTCAAGCTTTGTTGGGACCAAGGAAAACTGCCTCAGGATCTTCGTGATGCCACCATCATCACCCTGTACAAAAACAAAGGCAAGAAATCAGACTGCTCAAACTACAGGGGAATCACGTTGCTCTCCATTGCAGGCAAAATCTTCGCTAGGATTCTACTAAATAGAATAATACCTAGTGTCGCCGAGAATATTCTCCCAGAATCACAGTGCAGCTTTCGCGCAAACAGAGGAACTACTGACATGGTCTTTGCCCTCAGACAGCTCCAAGAAAAGTGCAGAGAACAAAACAAAGGACTCTACATCACCTTTGTTGACCTCACCAAAGCCTTCGACACCGTGAGCAGGAAAGGGCTTTGGCAAATACTAGAGCGCATCGGATGTCCCCCAAAGTTCCTCAACATGATTATCTAACTGCACGAAAACCAACAAGGTCGGGTCAGATACAGCAATGAGCTCTCTGAACCCTTCTCCATTAACAATGGCGTGAAGCAAGGCTGTGTTCTCGCACCAACCCTCTTTTCAATCTTCTTCAGCATGATGCTGAACCAAGCCATGAAAGACCCCAACAATGAAGACGCTGTTTACATCCGGTACCGCACGGATGGCAGTCTCTTCAATCTGAGGCGCCTGCAAGCTCACACCAAGACACAAGAGCAACTTGTCCGTGAACTACTCTTTGCAGACGATGCCGCTTTAGTTGCCCATTCAGAGCCAGCTCTTCAGCGCTTGACGTCCTGCTTTGCGGAAACTGCCAAAATGTTTGGCCTGGAAGTCAGCCTGAAGAAAACTGAGGTCCTCCATCAGCCAGCTCCCCACCATGACTACCAACCCCCCCACATCTCCATCGGGCACACAAAACTCAAAACGGTCAACCAGTTTACCTATCTCGTTTGCACCATTTCATCAGATGCAAGGATCGACAATGAGATAGACAACAGACTCGCCAAGGCAAATAGCGCCTTTGGAAGACTACACAAAAGAGTCTGGAAAAACAACCAACTGAAAAACCTCACAAAGATAAGTGTATACAGAGCCGTTGTCATACCCACACTCCTGTTCGGCTCCGAATCATGGGTCCTCTACCGGCACCACCTACGGCTCCTAGAACGCTTCCACCAGCGTTGTCTCTGCTCCATCCTCAACATCCATTGGAGCGCTTTCATCCCTAGCGTCTAGGTGCTCGAGATGGCAGAGGTCGACAGCATCGAGTCCACGCTGCTGAAGATCCAGCTGCGCTGGATGGGTCACGTCTCCAGAATGGAGGACCATCGCCTTCCCAAGATCGTGTTATATGGCGAGCTCTCCACTGGCCACCATGACAGAGGTGCACCAAAGAAAAGGTACAAGGACTGCCTAAAGAAATCTCTTGGTGCCTGCCACATTGACCACCGCCAGTGGGCTGATAACGCCTCAAACCGTGCATCTTGGCGCCTCACAGTTTGGCGGGCAGCAACCTCCTTTGAAGAAGACCGCAGAGCCCACCTCACTGACAAAAGGCAAAGGAGGAAAAACCCAACACCCAACCCCAACCAACCAATTTTCCCCTGCAACCGCTGCAACCGTGTCTGCCTGTCCCGCATCGGACTTGTCAGCCACAAACGAGCCTGCAGCTGACGTGGACTTTTTACCCCCTCCATAAATCTTCGTCCGCGAAGCCAAGCCAAAGATAGTTAATTATGGAGAAAATAGGGCTGGGCCTGAGGTTGAATTTCTAGACTGGAAAAAGGCTAATTTCGAGGTAATGTGAAAGGAATTAGAGGGTGTGAATTGGGATAATTTATTTTCTGGGAAGAATGAAGATGTTCAAAGGGGAAATTTTAAGAGTTGGTATGTCCCTGTGAAGATTAAAGGAAAGGTTAAAAAAATATAGGGAGCCTTAGCTTTCAAGCAATATTGGGAATTTGGTTTGGAGGAAAAGTGATGTGGACAATAGATATAGAAAGTGGGAATAAATGACATGCTCGAGGAATATAAAGAATGGAAAAAAAATCTAAGAAAGGAATTAGAAAGACTAAAAGGAAAGATAATGCTGCTTCCGCAGGCAAGGTCAAAATAAATCCAAATGGTTACCCGAGGTACATTCAAAAAAATAGTGAGGGATATAATTGGGCCCCTTAATTATGTGAGGAGGCAGAATGGATAGGAGGAAATTTTAATAAAACTTTTCTTCAGCATTTGCCAAGGAAAGAAATATTGATTCAGGTGAAGTAAGGAAAACTAGTTGTGAGATCAGGAATACTGATTATTGATTATTGGCTATTTTATAGAGAAAACAGGTGAATACATTTCCAAATCCTGACAACATATTCCCTAGGACCTTGAGAGAGGTTTGTGTAGAAATAGTGCAGTCTCTGACAGAAACATTTAAAATGTAATTAGCTAACGGGGAGTTGCTGGAGGTTTGGAGGGCAGCTCATGTTGTCCAACAGATTTAAAAAAAGGTCTAAAGATAAACCAGGTGATTATAGGCCTCTGAGTCTGGCATTGGTAGTAGATAAATTAATGACGAGTGATATTAGAGATGGAATATACAATTATTTGGATCTACGTGGATTGATTAGGAGTCCACATCATTTTGTGCATGGTAGATCATGCTTAACAAATCTTACAGAATCTATTCAAATAAGTTACTAAGACAGTTGACACAGCCTGTGAATGATGACTGTATTAACTTTAGTAAGGCCGTTGACAAGGTTCCCCATAAGACGTTAGTTATGTATTAATGTTGAAGTAGTGTAATGGATTCAGCAAAGGTTGGATGGCAGATGCCAGAGAGTCGTTGTGGAAAATTGTTTGTCCAATTGGACACTGCTGGCTAGCGGAGTGTCTCAAGGATCAGTGTTTTTTGTCATATATATTAATGAACTGGTGGTAAATTGGATTAGTACATATGCAGATTATACTAAGATTGGTGGTGTTGTGGACGGTGAGGAATGTATTCAATCTTGGAGTGGGATATGGGATTGTTAGGAACATGGACTGATGGAGTTTATTCCTGAGAAGTGTGAATTGCTAAAATTTGGTAGGAATAATCTGCAAAGGTGATACAAGTTAAATGGTAGACAATTGAGGAGTGCAGTAGAACAAAGAAATTTAGGAATTCTAGTCCATAATTCCCTGAAAGTCAAATGTAGATAGGGTGGTGAAGAAAACTTTTGGTATGTTGATCTTTGCAAATCAGAATATTGAGTACAGGAGTTGGGATGTCATGTTGAAGTTGTAAAAGGCATTAATAAGGCCAAATTTGGAATATTGTGTGCAGTTTTAGTCGATTTAGGCCGAATATCAACAAAATAGAGAGAGTGCAGAGAAGATTTACAAAAATGTTGCCTGGGTTTCAGGGTTTGAGTTACAGGGAAAAGTTAAACAGGGAACTTTATTCCCTGGAGTGTAGAAGATTGAGGGGTGATTTGATAAAGGTATTTAAAATTACGAGGGGGACGAATAGGGTCAATGTGAACAGGCTTTTTAAATTGAGAGTGGGGGAGATTCAAACAAGATGGCATGGATTGAGATTGAAGGAGGGGGGAGTATAGGGGAAACATGAGGGGAGAATTTCGTCCCTGGGAGGGTGATGGGAATGTGGAATGAGCTTTCGGCCAAATTGGTGGATGCGGCTCGATCTTATTATGGAAGGAATAGTTAGATAGGTATATGGACGAGAGAGGTATGGAAGGTTATGGGGTGGGTGCGGGTCAAGGGTGGGAGAAGGTGTTCGGAATGGACGTGTCTGTTTCTGTGCTGTAATTGTTATATGGTTATAAAGAGCCGAATACACTCAGCATTTGCGTACAATGTCAGAAAATATTAGCCACGGCGAATATCTCCACAAAGATGAACTGCGGACAGTAAAAGTGGCGAGCGGGAGGAGCTGGGCGGAACAGCTGCCGTTCTCTGCGTCTGGGGTTTGGGGAGGTCGCTGCAAACCAGAAGGCATGAGGTCTATTTCTGGAACCGATGGACCGATCAGCCAGTTCTGTTTCTCCCGCTTGATTCAGTACATGTGTGGTCAAAGCAGACACACAAGTTTTTGAAAGGCATCACTAATTGTTTGGCGACGTTCTCTTGTTCAACAACAATCCAGCTGAGGCCATGCGTGTGACTGAGTGGCAGCTGTGGTAAACTGTGCAGAACATAAACACCAGGGGCCACGGCGTTGATGTCATGCGTTCGTTCAAATGAATGGGAATCAGGAAAATCAGAGACGATGCAGCGGGGTGTCACCGGGGACTGATCCCTGTATAAAAATGAACTGCTTTGAATGTACCTGCTCAGAATGTGTCAGAGCTGTGGGTTCCGGGACAACAGCAGCCGCCACGTTTTCTCTCTGAAATGAATTATCCAGTCATCATTCTTATAAACCAAGTTTACTTTCCTCTACTCGCGGCCTTTGGGATTCCTGGTAAGCCGCCTTTGGCGGAAACGGACTGCAATTTCTCCCACCTTCCCACAGCTTCAGTCAGGAGCAAATGGCGTCTCTGCAAGCTTGGGCAGGTCATGGCCGCACTGCGAGGCCAATGGTTTGGTTTAAGCAGGGCAGGGGATTGTTTTGCGAGGTGATGGTCTGTCATGGTACTTTGCGCAGTTCTCTGTCTTCGGGGAGGGGATTGAATATCTGCTGTCTTTTCGATATTCAGCACGGGAGCAGGCCATTCGGCCCACGAGCCTCTGCCACCTATTGACCGACAACTCCCGGGACATTTTAACAAATACGAGGAAACCGGAGCCCCGGGTAAAACCCACACAGACACGGGGTTGAGAGTGGGGAAGAGAAGAGCGTACAACCTTCTCACAGACAGCACGGGATTCGAACCTGGTCCTGGTCGCTGTTATAGCATTACGGTAACCGTTCCGCCCTGTGCCTTGTGCTTTCACACACACATCCCGATGTCTCGACTCACATGCAACGCGAGGCAGTGATGAGGAATTGGAAAGAGTCCGCAACTAAGACTGGTGCGAATTGATGTGTGCGTTGAACTTGAATCTCAAGCAGTTTACGGGAAACACGGACCCACGCGTCTGGGTAAAGTTTTCAGAACGTGACATCAACAAGAGGGGCCGAGGCGCTAATGCATTCAGTCAAATAAAGAGGAATCCGCTGCTGGTCGGAACGAAAACGTTTGATCGTTCATTTTTCTCCCAGCAATGCTGCTCGACCCGCTGAACTCCTTCAGCAGATTAATTTGGCACCAACATCTTGCTTAGTGTTACCATGACCATAGAACCATGGAACACCACAGAAACTGGCCCCTTCGGCCCTTCCATTCTGTTCCGACCCATTTTTTTGCCCAGTCCCACTGACCTGCACCCAGACCATACCCCTCCAGACTTCTACTATCCATGTACCTGTCCGAATTCATCTTCAATGTTAAAAATGTGCCCGCATTCATCACTTCAGCTGGTAGCTGGTTCCACCACTCTCTGTGTGAAGAAGTTCCCCCTGAACTTGGACAATAGATTTAATCTGCCTATCCCCCTCATAATTTTAAATACCTCCATCAAATCTGCGCTCCAGGGAATAAAGTCCTAACCTGTTTAACCTTACGTCTCTTGACTCAGTGCGCTGTCCCATGCGTCGTCCGCCTTGTTCACCATCCCCTCCCTTGCGAAATGCAGTTGTTATCATGTAGGCCTGGACCAGGCACCAGGTCGCTGAATCAAAGGCTGTGCTGTCGGCCCTCCTCTGCCTCGGGATCTGCGTGAGTGGAAGCATCGGGATGTGAGGTTGTGCCTGAAGGCTCTGCATCTGTTCGAATCCATCGCCGCCCTGTTGCTCTCCCGCTGACAGGGAGCGGATGAATGAGGCTCTATTTATTGGATCGATGCCGCCACCTGGCGTCCCTGCATTCAGCATGAGAAACAGATGCCTCGAGGTCAGCTGAGCCATCGCTCACTGACTCTTGTTCGTCGCTTGCGCTCCCCTGCCCCTTCCACTTGCACAGCGATGTCATCCAGATCAGGTCTGCAACCCACCATAGAATGTGCACGCACTCCCCAACCACTGGAGAAGAACTGAGGCCCGAAACGTCCGATGCCTGTCCCTTTCCGTCGCCGCCAGGTGAGTTCCCACCTCTGCGTGTTGTTCTAATCCTCCAGCAGCTGCAGTCTCCTTCATCGCCTGCTTCTTCCGTCAATCCGAAGTTTGAAGCGATCGATGTATCCACCACGGTTTGTGTAACGGTTCGAGCCACGCTGCGACCGAATCCCGCGCTGACTGGAAGGAGTTTTTACCGTCTCCCCGTGTCTGCGAGGGTTTTCCGCGGGGGCTCCAGCTTCTTCCCACCGTTCAAAATGTACGGGGAGAGTAAGTTAATTGGGCGGCGCGGGGTCGTGGGCCGAAATTGCCTGTTACCGTGCTCTATGCCTAAATTTCAATTTCAAACTCTCACTTTGGCTCCCGTGTGTGATCGGTAATATATCTACTCCCGTTCTCTCTCTTACAGCCAACTTGGTGGCCATCGTGATCCTGTCCCGGGGGAAGTGCGGTCTCTCCGGGTCTGTCACTTGCTACGTGGTGGGGATGGCCGTGGCCGATCTCCTGGTCGTTTTCTCCGACGTTCTGCTGAGGTGGACAGTGGACCTGCATTTCCCGCCCACGTTCCTCTATATCACCCCCGTCTGCTGTCTCAAGATGTGGCTGATCTTTGCCGTGACCGTGACCTCCGTCTGGCTGACTGTCGCTTTCACCTTTGACCGGTTCCTCGCCATTTGCTACGAGAACCTCAAGGCCAAATACTGCACCGAGAGAACGGCGGCGGTGGTGATCGGAACAGTGAGTGTGCTGAGCTGCCTGGAGACAACACCGTGGGGCATCATATATGAACCTATAAAAGTTGTTGGCAGTATTCCCTGGGGTTGTGCCCTGAAACAAGCCTTTATGGCCTCTCCCGTCTGGTCGACATTTGACATGTTTCACCGCATTTTAACTCCTTGTGTCCCGTTCTTTCTAATCCTGCTGCTCAACACTCTGACGGTCAAGCGGATTTTAGTGGCGAGCAGAGTCCGCAGGTTGCTCAGGGGCTGCGGCAACGTGGAGAACGAGAAGGACCCGGAGATGGAGAACCGAAGGAGATCCATTGTTTTGCTTTTCAGCATCTCCGGTAGTTTCCTGTTGTTGTGGGTGACGCAGGTGGTGTTTTACTTCTACCGACGAATTTCCAAAGAGTATGTATATAGTGCCTACGATCCCCGTTTCATCACCGAGAACGCGTCAGGAATGTTGCAGCTTCTCGGTTCCTGCACCAACACGTGCATTTACACCGTGACTCAGAGCAAATTCAGAGAGGAGCTAAAGAACGCGGTCAAATACCCGCTGCGTCGGATCAGGAAATTAGTTACATCAGGCGAATAAATCGTGCCATGTTTTTCTCCTACACCAGCTACGGCAGAGAAATTGGATCGTGTTCAACCCACAGCTCTGCCGCCGACGTCGCCCCATCCTCGCCCACTCTCGATGACCAAGAGACCCTCCAACCACTTCTTCGCGAGTCACATTTCCTCCCCTTCTCTCTTCCTAGGACAGATATTCAACTGGAGCCGCTCACTCTGTTTTCATGTCGACAGGTGTCGTCTGATCCTGAACTTTGGACTTTCTGAATACATCTGGCTTGTTCCAAGTTTTTTTTCTCTGCCGTCTACTATCACCAACGGTGATCTTTCCCACACCACCTGGTATTCTCGTTCGCGTTGCGTTGATGCCCGTCCATCTCAAGAAACCACAGAGAGAGAGAGAGAGATACACGCTACTATATATTTTCTTCTACTCAGGATATGTAACTATGATTAGTGTTACAAAGATTTAGCCAAAAACCCTGCAGATAATACCTGTAAGTGGTGGCAAGACCCTCTCCCTCGCGCCTCTCTCTCTCTCTCTCGCTCCGTCCGCATCAGTGACAGTGATCTCTCAGTGACCAACCATTTAATTTCTGCTCCCCAATCGTGTTGACAGGTCTGACCTTGGCACGATTGTCAAACCATCAGGGCCCCTATATGGACGGAACAACAACCAATATTCGGATGGCATTAACAGCCACGTCTCAGTTTCTATACGCCTACTCTTCCTTGTCCTCTGTCTCCTTTCCTCTTCCTGCCCGCCCCCCCCCCCCCACTTGTTGGCTGGTGTCCCTTATCCACCTATTACCATCTGTCTGTGAGACTGTGCTCCTCCCCTCCCCCCCCCCCCCCCCACCCATTGCGTTCAGGCGCCTGCAAACCGCTTTGCCCACACCTTGATGAAGGGCTCAAGCTCGAAACGTTGGTTTGCTACATAAAGGACACTGTTTGCCATGTTGACTTTTTCCATCATTGTGTTTTTATTTCAAACACGGGCAGATTTTCATGATTTACATACTGGGAAGTCAACAGAGTGGCCTATAGGGAAAGGGGTGGTTCGATCGTCTCGGGACCTTTCTAAATTTCCACAGCCTCTCAAGAATGAAAGCCGTTCTATTTTGCACAAATCGAAAACTCCATCAGACTTTGAGAAAATGAGATCCAAACACTCACAACTATCGAAGAGAAACGACAAGGATTAACTTCTGCTTTACATGTAACCATGAAGATAGACCAGGAGTGAGAGATAACAGTTCTTCATGCCTTATTTTGAAACAATGTCACCCCCCACCGCCCTCAGTTCTGGATTCTCTCACAGAATAGCTGGGGTTCTTTTCTCTGCGTCTCATGGAGTTTTGCCAGTCTTTGTTCTCAAATGCTGAATTTCAGATTTATTGTCAGAGTACATACATGACATTACATTCATTCCTGAGATTCCTTTCCTGCAGTCGAGGCAGAATTTCCCTAATTGGTAGAAAACTGCACACAGCGTATACGTGTAAACGTAGACGAATATAAACAACCTGACTGTGCAATACAGAGAGAAGATCAAAGTCATGAACATGAGCAAGTCAGAGATCTCAAATGAGTCCCTGATGGAGTTGGTTGTTGAGTAGTCTGATGGTGGAGGGAGAGCAGCTGGTCCTGAACCTTGGGGGGTGGGGGGCGAGTCTTGGGGCATCTGATGGCAGCAGCGAGAACAGAGCCTAATTAGTGGGGATGGTTTTGCTTATGGATGTCCTGGGCTGTGTCCACTACCTTTGGGAGGACTTTATGCTCAGGGGTTTTGGCGTCCCCATACCAGACATACCCATCCGGTCATTACACTTTCCCCCTCATCTCTGTGGTCATTTACCAGGGTTTCCGGTGTCATACCAAATCTCCGCCAACTCCTGAAGAAGTACAGGCGCTGACGTCCTTTCTTCATGATGCCATTAATCTGAAAATGATAATCCGGTACATTAACAACCTCACCATCAGTGCGTATCCTCTCGCTCTATTCACCCAGATAATTCCTGAATATACCGAAATATTTCGCATCAAAACTGAGAAACCCCGACATGTCACGACCTTCTGTTCTTCTTAGCGCACCAGGAACCTCCCCCTCTGCTTTACCCAGATCGTAGCCAAGGGGGTGGGATAGGTCGTGTAGATTGTAACCGCGCCCTGGAAAGTCCCAGTTCTTCCAGAATTGCCCCAGTATTTGAATCACTCTCGCCACAGCAGCCCTTTGAACTAAATGAGCTGAAAACAGTGATGCTGGATCAGTCACGTCCATATTCGCTTCGTCCCACATCCATGGAGTGAATATTGCGCCTATTCTGCCTTCTCCCAATCCCAAGCCGGATTCCCCGATTCCCCACTACGCTGTAAGTGCTGCTTTAATCAGCTGCATCCAGACTCATGGTTTGGGAAACCAGAGCCGGGAATCCTTGATTCTTGCGGAGAGCCACAAGTGTCAGAAGTCAGGCTCAGCCTTCAGCGGTCTCTCGCCAAATCCCAGGAAACATCTCGCCAGCAGCACTTTGTTCTCCTCTCCTCGGGGGCATCAGAGATGACCTCTCTTTCCCCTACCCATGGATTTTCCTCCACTGGTATCGCCCCGTGACACCTCCTTACCCCCACCCCTCCAGACCAAGAGCATTGTTCCCCGTCCTTCACCTCCAACCCCGCCCGTCTCCACACAGTCGCAGACTGGGAGGTCACTTCGCTCAGCACCTCCTCGAAGTTCACAATCACAGCGACCTCCTGGTGGCCAACCATTTCAATTCCGGGTCCATGGCGTTATGTACTCTCCCACCATGACCACCTGCAGATTGGAGGAACACCTTATTTTCCACCACAAGGCATGAACATTCACTTTATTGCTTTGTATTAAACCTGCTCACCTGTCCTTTCTCCTACTCTTTCCTGTCTTTCCAATTCTTTCAGCCACCCAGCCTACCATTGCCCCTTCCCCTCGTTGCTGCTGTCCCCTCTCCACTTTCTCTACCTATCATCTCCTGTCTTTACAACCACCCACCCCATTAGCCTCCCCCACACCCTTTTGTTCTGATGCTTGTCAGTATTTTTTTAATGGGTTCTCCTTAATTCAACATGCCAAGGCTTCTCATGTTTCTTTTGAGCTCTCCTGGGCCTTTTTAGCTCCTCCTTGGGTACCAGATACTGTACTTCTCATGAGCACTTCATGTTTCTTGCTTCCTATATCTAATTTCTTCTTCTTCTTCTTCTTCTTGACTTGTTGCCTCACCTCTTTCGTCAACCACAGTTCCCTTCTCCTACCATCCTTTTCCTGTCCCAGTGGGAAAGACCTAGCCTCAACTCAGCACAAGAGATCCCTATTAGATCTGTGCTTTCACCCTTGAGCACCTGTTTCGAATTTACTCTCGCTAGTTCCAGCCTCATTGCTTAGTAATTGCCCATTCCCTAATTAAACACTTTCCCATTCTGTCTGTCAGTCTATAGCTATGCTTAATCTCAGTGAGTTGTGGTCACTCTCATCAAAATGCTCTCCTCCTCCCCACCCCCCCACCCTACCCTGAGAGGTCTGTCACCTGACCAGGTTCATTACCCTGAATTAGCCGCTCCTCTCGTCGGCTGGTCATATTCAGATTTCAAATATCGGATTTATTGCACATACACCACATCACATGCAACTCCGAAAATCATTTTTCCTAATGCCGCAGCAAATTTACCACTAATTGGTAGTGGAAAAAATAAATGGTACACAGCGTAAAACATGTAAACAAATAAAGAAATGTAAACAGTTGACGAATGTAAATAAATTGACTGTGCAATACAGAGAGAACCTTCTGTGGCAAGAATCCTTATTAAACACACTTGACAAATTCAGTCCCTTCTGTTCCTCTTGCAATCAGGGTGTGTCACTCAAAATTAGGTAATCTGAGGTCTCCCATAACAACAACCCTGTATTTCCTGCACATTTCCAAAATCTGCCTGCTTCTCTGCTGCTCGGTGTCCCTAGATATTTGTGAGCCTAGTACAGTGATTTTTCCTTTGTTATTTCTGACATTCACCAACACTGTCTCAGCAGCATCCTCCCTTTCTATAGCCATGATATTATCCCTGACCAGTGATGCTACTCCTTCCCCTATTCTACCTCCCACCATATTAAAAGCAATACATCCTGGTACCTGCATCAACCAGCCCTACTCCTCTTGGCAAGTCCCTGTAAAGGCCATAGGATGGTAGGTCCACGTGCTGCATACTTAGAGTTGTGACAGAATATAGAAATATTTTTGGAGATAAATTGTGGCAGGTTTTTAGTGTGGGTCACATACAAACACTTTAGAACAGATTGTATTTACAATATTGGAGCTCTGCTCATGCTAGACATGTTGGGGCTAACATTCTTTGCAAAAGCTTTGGAGAGTGCCCGAGAGACTTCACTAATGCATTGTAGTTTTCAAAAAGGCAATGGATGAAAGAGCTTGTCGGAGCTGCATTCTGTCTGGAGTGGAACTTGATGTTCTAGTCGGTTCATGTAGATTTGCAAGCAGAGAGAGTCAAGCAGGCTTTCAGCCTGTGAATGTGTGTGTGTGTGTGTGTGTGTGAGAGAGAGAGAGATCGATTTTACCATTTTAAAGCAGCAGCAGCAACTTGAACTGAAACAGGACAAGCTGGCAAGTTTGTGGAAAACCCCATTTGGAAGACGGGTTGTGAGTGCTTAGTTCAGCCTGGTCAAAGCCATTGTGGTTCATGCAAGAGGAGAGGAATGGCTGTCTAATATTTCACTTGGAATAAATGAAACGAAAAGGAACTCTGTGGAGACCTGAAAGAAAGAGGTGATCATGTTTAGAACCCTGAGGGGGACAAGTTCCTTCGGCAAGACACTGAAGTGGCTGATTTAAAAAAGGAATAAGTTCTGGGTGTCTGCATACAACGAATCTCTCTCTAAAAAAACAATAAAACTCTTCCTGAGCGGTAATAATTTACCTTTCAAGCACCAAAGCCTGGTGAACTTTATAAATGTAAAATTCCGTGCACAGTATAAGAATTGCCTGAAGGAATGAGAAGTGAGATTGGACTGTGAATCCAAGAACATTTCTGAACTTACATGCATCCAATACATACACGTGTGCTTAGAATTAGAAGGGGGTTAATTTAGGTTAGTCAAGTCAATAATGAGAAGTTAAAGTGTGATTCTGTTTTCATGTTTAAGATGATTAAAGGAAACTTTTGCTTCAATAACCATTTGTCTTGGTGAATATCTATTGCTGCTGGGTTTGGAGTCCTCTGGGCTTGAAACACATTGAAAAGGTAGACACAGGGGAGGAGTCACGTGATGGAGTAGTGACCGGACGGTGAACTCCAGCCCTCTCCAAAAAAGTCGGAAGAAACAAAGGAAAACACAAAGGCACAAAAATAAAAATTAAAGAAAAGTGAGTGTAAAGGTGGAAAGAAGATGGTGACGAAAAAATAAAAATCGAAAACAACGGTAAGAAGAGAGGAAGAGAAGACAACGGAAGAAGAAGGAGAAGGCCTTACCTGTTCGAAGAGGCCCGCGGTGGAGAGAGAAACCCGCTCCCCCAGGTCGGTAGAAAGTGGACTACAAAAATGGCTCGCTGAGCCAAGTAAAAGTGCGCAACCGCGCATGCAAAAAAACACAACGACGGGAGGGGTGACCAGCTGGGGAGTCGATCTCCACAGCCGGCAATGACAGCTGCAGAACACCTGCAGCAAGAGGAGAACATAGAAGACAACGAAAACAAGAAAGAAGAGAAGAAAAGGGCAACAAAGAAACAACAGATGGCCAACCCAGAGGAAGAAGAAGAGGAAGAGGAAAGTACAGTGAAATAGAAGAAGAAGGGAAAGGCAAGATAAAGGATATACTTTCTCTTATTAAAGAATACATGGAGTCATTTAAAGAATGGCAAGCGCAAGAATTTAATGATTTAAGAAGAAGAATAAACAATACAGAAGAGAAAATGAATAAAATAGATATGACCTTAACAGAAATGGGAAAGAGGATGGACAAGATGGAAGAGCGGGAAGCAGCAGTAGAAATGGAGGTAGAGGACTTAAAAAAGAAATTAGGGCACATAGGGCATTGGCCTTTAAACCACAACCACAAAAAAGGCCAAGATCTATTTTAGTAAAATTCCTAAGATATACTACAAGAGAAAAGGAACTGGAGAAGACAATGGAAAAAGTAAGAGAGGGCAACAAGCCACTGGAGTACAAAGGGCAAAAAATCTTCATTTATCCAGATATAAGTTTCAAACTCCTGAAGAAGAGAAAGGAGTTCAATACAGCAAAGGCGATTTTATGAAAGTAAGGGTATAAATTTATACTAAAGCATCCAGCGGTATTGAAAATATTTATTCCAGGACAACAAAACAGACTATTCTCGGATCCAGAGGAAGCATGAAAATTTGCAGAACAATTACAAAATAGACTGAGGGATGAAGACATGTAACGAGAGTACAAAAGACTGAGAACTAAAAAGACACATAAGTTTTGAACTCCTGAAGAAGAGAAAGGAGTTCAATACATCGAAAACGATCTTATGGAAAAAAAAACTATTCTCGGATCGAGGAAGTAAGGAAATTTGCAGAACAACTACAAAATAATCAGAGAGATGAAGATATGTAATAAGAGTAAAAATGACCACGATTTATATGTATGTGGGTAAAGAGGTATATGTGTGTATATGTATAATGTGCATACATGAATGTATCCGTATTTAGAGGAAAATATAGATAGTATAGACAAGAATTAATAAGGGAAGGAAGTGGAATAGAGGGAATAAGGAGGGAACTAAAAGAGTGACCTTTGTTACATATGAAAAGTGAAATCTTTTCTGGGGGGGCTGGGTGGGGGGAAATAGCGGTCACTGCAAAATCAGCTGACGCTTGCGAGTGAATTCGCAAATCCAAATGGAGAGGGGAGATGTGGTTGTCCGACAAGGGATAAAGGACAACTCAGGAGGGGAAGGGGAAATTGGGGCTAAAGAAGTTTTAAATAGGAGAATAAGGAAAATGTTTGATGTTTTAGGAAAGTTGTCTTATAAAGGGTTTAAAACAAGAAAACAGAAATGGATAAGGAGGAAAGGTAATGACGGAGAAACGGAAAGGGAAGATAAACAAAGTATAAAATGGTTACGTTGAACTATATGACTTTAAATATTAATGGAATACATAACCAAATTAAAAGGAAGAAACTGCTAAATTTACTGAAAGAATAAAAAATTGATATACCATTTGTGCAAGAAACACACTTAACTGAATTGGAGCACAAGAAATTAAAGAGAGATTGGGTAGGACACGTAACAGCAGCATTGAATAATTCAAAAGCAAGAGGAGTAGCTATATTAATTAGTAAAAATGTGCCATTTAAAATAGAAGAGGAAATAATAGATCCAGCAGGGAGATATGTAATGATAAAATGTCAGATATATTCGGAGTTTTGGAATCTACTTAATGTATATTCACCTAACGAAGAAGATCAAAAGTTTATGCAAGATATCTTTTTGAAGGTAGCAGATACGCAAGGGAACATATTAATAGGAGGGAATTTCAACCTGAATTTGGATTCAAATATGGACAAAACTGGGAAAAAAATTAACAGAAAGAACAAAGTAACCAAATTTATAATTAAATCAATGGAAGAAATGCAACTTTTGGATATATGGAGGAAACAACACCCAAAAGAAAAGGAATATTCATATTACTCGGCTAGACATAAAACATACTCAAGAATAGACCTATTTTTGTTATCAGCTAGTATGCAAGATAGAGTAAGAAAAACAGAATATAAAGCTAGAATACTATCGGACCATTCACCCTTAATATTGACAGTAAAGCTAGAGGACATCGCTCCAAGAATGTATAGATGGAGATTAAACCCCATGTTACTTAAAAGGCAGGATTTTAGAGAATTTATTGAAAAACAAATAAAAATGTATTTTGAAATAAATACGGAATCAGTGGAAGATAAGTTTATACTATGGGATGCAATGAAAGCATTCTTTAGAGGGCAAATAATAAGTTATGTAACCAAGATGAAGAAGGACTATAATCAGGAAACAGAGCAGTTGGAAAGGGAAATAGTAAATATAGAAAAAGAATTAGCAATGAAGGAAGATACAACTAAAATAAGAGAATTGGCAGATAAAAAAATAAAATATGAAACACTACAAATATATAAGGTGGAGAAGAATATAATGAAGACAAAACAGAAATATTATGAACTAGGTGAAAAAACGCACAAAATCCTAGCATGGCAGCTTAAGACAGAACAAGCTAAGAAAATGGTATTGGCATCAAGGAAAAAAGACAAACAAATTACATATAATCCAAAAGAAATTAAGGAAAACTTTAGAGAATTCTATGAACAATTAGACCAAACTGAAAACGAAGGGAAAGAAGGGAAAATAGATGAATTTCTGACTAAAATTGAACTACCAAAACTACAAATAGAGGAACAAAATAAATTAACAGAGCCATTTGGAATAATAGAAATACAAGAGATAATAAAAAAATTACCAAATAATAAGACACCAGGAGAGGATGGATTCCCAATAGAATTCTACAAAACATTTAAAGACTTATTAATTCCACCCCTCCTGGAAGTAATCAACCAGATTGATAAAACACAAAGCTTACCAGATTCATGTAAAACAGCAATAATTACAGTAATACTAAAGCAAGGGAAAGATCCACTCTCACCAGCGTCATATAGACCAATATCATTACTTAACACAGATTATAAGATAATAGCTAAACTATTAGCAAACAGGTTAGCAGAGTATGTACCGAAAATGGTAAATTTAGACCAAACTGGATTTATCAAAAAAAGACGCACAACAGACAATATTTGTAAATTTATTAATTTAATTCATGCAGTAGAAGGGAATAAAGCACCTACAGTAGCAGTTGCTTTAGATGCAGAGAAGGCCTTTGACAGAGTAGAATGGAATTATTTGTTCAAAGTATTGCAAAAATTCAGTTTACTGGAGAAGTATATTAATTGGATTAAAGCATTATATAAGGGACCGTTAGCGAAAGTGACAGTAAATGGACATGTATCAAAGCAATTTAACTTAAGCAGGTCAACACGGCAGGGATGCCCACTATCACCTTTATTGTTTGCGTTAGCTATAGAACCACTAGCAGAATTGATAAGAACAGATAATAATATAAAAGGAATAAAAATAAAAGACAAGGAATATAAAATCAGTTTATTTGCGGATGATGTTATAGTGTACTTAACAGAACCAGAACTATCAATAAAAGAATTATATAAGAAATTGAAGGAATATGGAGTAGTGTCGGGTTACAAGATAAACGTAAATAAAAGTGAAGCAATGCCTATGAATAATGCAGATTTCTCAAAATTTAAGAAGGAATCTCCATTTAGATGGCAAATGCAAGCAATAAGATACCTAGGTGTACAAATAAACAAAAATCTCGGCCAACTATATAAACTCAATTATTATCCACTAATGAAAAAATTACAGGACGATTTAGAGCATTGGAAAGATTTACCACTAACACTAATAGGAAGGATAAACTGTATTAAAATGAACATTTTTCCAAGGATATTATACTTATTTCAGGCATTGCCAATACAACTGACAGAGAAATTCTTCAAGGAGTTAAAGAAAATAATAAGGAAATTTTTATGGAGAGGGGGGAAACCGAGGAGAGCACTAGATAAATTAACAGAATGGTATAAACAAGGAGGCTTACAACTGCCAAACTTTAAAAATTATTATAGAGCCGCACAATTAAGATACCTATCAGATTTTTATCAAACAAGGGAAAAGCCAGATTGGACGAGATTAGAATTAGATAAAATAGGGGAAAAGATACCTGAACACATATTATATAAATGGGATGAAAAATTGGTACAACATAGAAGTTCTCCAGTATTACATCATCTCCTCAATATTTGGAAGAAGATTCATGTAGAAAGAAATAAAACAAATTATCAATTACCAAAACTAATATTGACGCAAAACAAGTTACTCCCTTTTACAATAGATAACCTTTCCTTTAGAGAATGGGGAAAAAAAGGGATTAAAGGAATAGAAAATTGTTTTTCAGGAAATAGATTCTTATCCTTTGAACAAATGAAAGATAAGTACAATATAACTCAAGATACAGCGCTGGCATATTACCAATTGAGATCCTACTTGAAGGATAAATTAGGAAGCAGTTTGAGTTTGCTAGAGGGAAGTAACCTTGAATATGTGATTACAGATACAATGATAATCAAAAGATTTATAACAAATATGTATATTAAACTGCAAGAAAAGGAGAATGAGGAAACAAATGGTAAAACTAAACAAAAATGGGAACAAGATTTAAATATAAAGATAAAAAAGGAAACATGGGAGAAGTTATGCTCCGGAACGATGAGAAATACAATAAATACGAGGTAACGTATGATACAATATAACTGGATACACAGGCTATACATTACACCTCAAAAGTTAAATAAATGGGACCCAACAGTATCTGATAGATGTTTTCGATGTAAAAAAGAAATGGGAACAACAATTCATGCAATCTGGACATGTGAGGAAGTAAAAAAAATTTGGGAAGGTCTAAATCAGACATTAAATAAAATAACAGAAAACAATATACCAAAGAATCCAGAGATCTTCCTCCTAAGTAACATAAAAAACAAAGAATTTGGAATTGATTTGGAGGATGCACAAAAAAGATTTGTTAAGATAGCTCTAGCTGAAGCAAAAAAATGTATTATGTCAACCTGGAAATTGGAAGATAATTTGAAAATACTACAATGGTATATAGAAATGAATAAATGTATTCCATTAGAAAAATAACATATAGTTTAAGAAATAATATTGAAATATTCGAACAAATATGGGAGCCTTACATTAAATACAATAGCGAAAACCTACCGGGGACAATCATTACCTAAGTTAATGGAAGGAAAAGGAAATGAAAAGAATGGACTCAGTAGAATTTCTGGTGTATTTTTATTGAATGACAACATTGTCTGACTCGTTTAATGTATCCTAGATTGTATACCTTAAATGGACGGGAGGGGGGAGGTAGGGAGGGTGGGTTGGGAGGAGGAAGGGGGGGGGGGGAGAAAATGGCACTGTATATGTGTGAAAAGGAAAAAGTGTGTACCATGGTTAATGTGATTTATGGTGTGAAAAATAAAAAAATAAATAAATAAAAAGAAAAGTTAGACACAGATAGGCCCATCTGACAACGTCATAAAGCTTTAAGATGGCCATCTCTGGAACCAACAGTATGTTCTTGGGCATAATATCTTGATGGAAAACACTTTCAGCATGGATGTAGGCCAGGTCCTAGAATGGCTAATACATGGACACCTGGCAGCACAGCAATGCAGCATTATCCACTCAGCACAGTGCCTTCACACAGATTGGCCCTGTCCCCGAGGGAGGGAGGTGAGGGGAGAGGAAGGGAGGGGAAGATGGGGATTGGAGGGAAGAAGAGGGAAGAAAAAGAATGAGTTGAGTTGGGGAGAGACAAGAGGCATAGAGCAGAGTGGAGGGGAGATGCTTGGAGAGGGGAGGTAATAATTGTGGGGGAGTGGAGGGAAGATGATGGGAGAGGTTGGGGAGATATTCCCTGCTTCCTATATCTAATGTATGCTTTCTTCTTCCACTTGACCTGTTGCCTGACCTGTTTTGTCAGCCATAGTTCCATTTTCCAAACATAATTTCCTTGATCCAATGGACTAACTTCCTTTGAACCCTGCGCAAGTGGTCCCAAAATGTTGTTTAACCCCTAAATATCTATTTCCAATTTACATTTGTCAGTTCCTGCCTCATCCCTTCTTAATATGCCCTTCGCTATTTAAGCACTTTCCCATTTTGACTGTTTTTATCCATATCCATGTTTCTTTTATTATTTTATTTCATATAAAACCATTCACAAACATTTCACAATATTTCATACTTAATCCAAATACATGTGGTATTTGTATCCATGTTGAAGCTAAGGGAGTTGTGGTCCCTCTCACCAAAATACTCCCCCATCAAGAGGTCCGCTATGTGACCAGTTTCATTCCCCAGAACCAGAACCGGTACAGCCTCTCCTCTATTCGGACAGCCCACAGATTGTGTCAGAAATCCTTCTTGGACACACCTGACAAATGCAGCACCACCTATACATCTTGCAGTCCGTAGGTGCCAGACAATATTTGGGAAGTTGAAATGACCCTTAACTATAATCCTGTATTTCCTACACCATTGCAAAATCTACCTGCTTATCTGCTCCTCGGTGTCCCAAGGGCTATTTGGGGGCCTATAGACTACTCCCAGCACAGTGATAACTCCCTTCCTATTTCTGACTTGCACACACACCGACTCAGTGGACACTCCGTCCGTAAAGTTCTGCATTTCATTAGCCATGATACAATCCCGGATCGGTAATGATACTTCCTCAACCTTTTCAGCCTCCCATCCATTTTTAAAACTCACCTAATCCCAGGGACATGCATTTTGTCCTTCCTCCAACTAAGTTTCAGTAATTGCCACAACATTGTAGTCTGACATCTGTTACAGTGCATTTGTGTTATTCATTAAGTGAGTTGTACTCTGGGCCACTGCAAATGTGCAGTTGTGTTGTTGGAGACTTGAGTGGAACCCTGACCACTGTAACAGTGCAGTAGTGTTCATTCAGTGAGAGCTACTTCACTGTGACAGTGCAGTTGTGTTCTTCAGTCAGTGAGTGGTACTCTGGGCCACTGTGACGGTGCAGTTGTGTTGTTCAGTCAGTGAGTAGTACTCTGGGCCACTGTGACAGTGCAGTTGAGTTGTTCAGTCAGTGAGTGGTACTCTGGGCCACTGTGACGATGCAGTTGTGTTGTTCAGTCAGTGAGTGGTACTCTGGGCCACTGTGACAGTGCAGTTGTGTTCAGTCAGTGAGTGGTACTCTGGGCCACTGTGACAGTGCAGTTGTGTTGTTCAATCAGTGAGTGGTACTCTGGGCCACTGTGACAGTGCAGTTGTGTTGTTCAGTCAGTGAGTGGTACTCTGGGCCACTGTGACAGTGCAGTTGTGTTGTTCAGTCAGTGAGTGGTACTCTGGGCCACTGTGACGGTGCAGTTGTGTTGTTCAGTCAGTGAGTGGAACTCTGGGCCACTGTGACAGTGCAGTTGTGTTGTTCAGTCCATGAGAGGTGCTCTGGGCCACTGTGACAGTGCAGTTGTGTTGTTCAGTCAGTGAGAGTTGCTCTGGGCCACTGTGACAGTGCAGTTTTGTTGTTCAGTCAGTGAGTGGTACTCTGGGCCACTGTGACGGTGCAGTTGTGTTGTTCAGTCAGTGAGTGGTACTCTGGGCCACTGTGACAGTGCAGTTGTGTTCAGTCAGTGAGTAGTACTCTGGGCCACTGTGACAGTGCAGTTGAGTTGTTCAGTCAGTGAGTGGTACTCTGGGCCACTGTGACGATGCAGTTGTGTTGTTCAGTCAGTGAGTGGTACTCTGGGCCACTGTGACAGTGCAGTTGTGTTCAGTCAGTGAGTGGTACTCTGGGCCACTGTGACAGTGCAGTTGTGTTGTTCAATCAGTGAGTGGTACTCTGGGCCACTGTGACAGTGCAGTTGTGTTGTTCAGTCAGTGAGTGGTACTCTGGGCCACTGTGACAGTGCAGTTGTGTTGTTCAGTCAGTGAGTGGTACTCTGGGCCACTGTGACGGTGCAGTTGTGTTGTTCAGTCAGTGAGTGGAACTCTGGGCCACTGTGACAGTGCAGTTGTGTTGTTCAGTCCATGAGAGGTGCTCTGGGCCACTGTGACAGTGCAGTTGTGTTGTTCAGTCAGTGAGAGTTGCTCTGGGCCACTGTGACAGTGCAGTTTTGTTGTTCAGTCAGTGAGTGGTACTCTGGGCCACTGTGACGGTGCAGTTGTGTTGTTCAGTCAGTGAGTAGTACTCTGGGCCAATGTGACAGTGCAGTTATAGTGTTCAGTCAGTGAGTGGTACTCTGGGCCACTGTGACAGTGCAGTTGTGTTGTTCAGTCAGTGAGTGGTACTCTGGGCCACTGTGACGGTGCAGTTGTGTTGTTCAGTCAGTGAGTAGTACTCTGGGCCAATGTGACAGTGCAGTTGTGTTGTTCAGTCAGTGAGTGGTACTCTGGGCCACTGTGACAGTGCAGTTGTGTTGTTCCATCAGTGAGTGGTACTCTGGGCTACTGTGACAGTGCAGTTGTGTTGTTCAGTCAGTGAGTGGTACTCTGGGCCACTGTGACAGTGCAGTTGTGTTGTTCAGTCAGTGAGTGGTACTCTGGGCCAATATGACAGTGCAGTTATAGTGTTCAGTCAGTGAGTGGTACTCTGGCCCACTGTGACAGTGCAGTTATAGTTTATAGTCAGTGAGTGGTACTCTGGGCCACTGTGGCAGTGCAGTTATAGTGTTCAGTCAGTGAGTGGTACTCTGCGCCACTGTGACAGTGCAGTTATAGTGTTCAGTCAGTGAGTGGTACTCTGGGCCACTGTGACAGTGCAGTTATAGTGTTCAGTAAGTGAGTAGTACTCTGGTCCACTGTGACAGTGCAGTTGTATTGTTCAGTCAGTGAGTGGTACTCTGGGCCACTGTGACAGTGCAGTTGAGTTGTTCAGTCGGTGAGTGGTACTCTGGGCCACTGTGACAGTGCAGTTGTGTTGTTCAGTCAGTGAGTGGTACTCTGGGCCACTGTGACAGTGCAGTTGTGTTGTTCAGTCAGTGAGAGGTGCTCTGGGCCACTGTGACAGTGCAGTTGTGTTGTTCAGTCAGTGAGAGGTGCTCTGGGCCACTGTGACAGTGCAGTTGAGTTGTTCAGTCGGTGAGTGGTACTCTGGGCCACTGTGACAGTGCAGTTGTGTTGTTCAGTCAGTGAGTGGTACTCTGGGCCACTGTGACAGTGCAGTTGTGTTGTTCAGTCAGTGAGAGGTGCTCTGGGCCACTGTGACAGTGCAGTTGTGTTGTTCAGTCAGTGAGAGGTGCTCTGGGCCACTGTGACAGTGCAGTTGTGTTGTTCAGTCAGTGAGTGGTACTCTGGGCTACTGTGACAGTGCAGTTGTGTTGTTCAGTCAGTGAGTGGTACTCTGGGCTACTGTGACAGTGCAGTTGTGTTGTTCAGTCAGTGAGTGGTACTCTGGGCCACTGTGACAGTGCAGTTATAGTGTTCAGTCAGTGAGTTGTACTCTGGGCCACTGTGACAGTGCAGTTGTGTTGTTCAGTCAGTGAGTGGTACTCTGGGCCACTGTGACAGTGCAGTTGTGTTGTTCAGTCAGTGAGTGGTACTCTGGGCTACTGTGACAGTGCAGTTGTGTTGTTCAGTCAGTGAGTGGTACTCTGGGCCACTGTGACAGTGCAGTTATAGTGTTCAGTCAGTGAGTTGTACTCTGGGCCACTGTGACAGTGCAGTTGTGTTGTTCAGTCAGTGAGTGGTACTCTGGGCCACTGTGACAGTGCAGTTGTGTTGTTCAGTCAGTGAGTGGTACTCTGGGCCACTGTGACAGTGCAGTTGTGTTGTTCAGTCAGTGAGTGGTACTCTGGGTCAATGTGACAGTGCAGTTATAGTGTTCAGTCAGTGAGTGGTACTCTGGGCCACTGTGACAGTGTAGTTGTGTTCAGTCAGTGAGTGGTACTCTGGGCCACTGTGACAGTTCAGTTGTGTTGTTCAATCAGTGAGTGGTACTCTGGGCCACTGTGACAGTGCAGTTGTGTTGTTCAGTCAGTGAGTGGTGCTCTGGGCCACTGTGACAGTGCAGTTGTGTTGTTCAGTCAGTGAGTGGTACTCTGGGCCACTGTGACAGTGCAGTTGTGTTGTTCAGTCAGTGAGTGGTACTCTGGGCCACTGTGACAGTGCAGTTGTGTTGTTCAGTCAGTGAGTGGTACTCTGGGTCAATGTGACAGTGCAGTTATAGTTGTTCAGTCAGTGAGAGGTGCTCTGGGCCACTGTGACAGTGCAGTTGTGTTGTTCAGTCAGTGAGTGGTACTCTGGGCCACTGTGACAGTGCAGTTGTGTTGTTCAGTCAGTGAGTGGTACTCTGGGTCAATGTGACAGTGCAGTTATAGTGTTCAGTCAGTGAGTGGTACTCTGGGCCACTGTGACAGTGTAGTTGTGTTCAGTCAGTGAGTGGTACTCTGGGCCACTGTGACAGTTCAGTTGTGTTGTTCAATCAGTGAGTGGTACTCTGGGCCACTGTGACAGTGCAGTTGTGTTGTTCAGTCAGTGAGTGGTACTCTGGGCTACTGTGACAGTGCAGTTGTGTTGTTCAGTCAGTGAGTGGTACTCTGGGCCACTGTGACGGTGCAGTTGTGTTGTTCAGTCAGTGAGTGGTACTCTGGGCCACTGTGACAGTGCAGTTGTGTTGTTCAGTCCATGAGAGGTGCTCTGGGCCACTGTGACAGTGCAGTTGTGTTGTTCAGTCAGTGAGAGGTGCTCTGGGCCACTGTGACAGTGCAGTTGTGTAGTTCAGCCAGTGAGTGGTACTCTGGGCCACTGTGACGGTGCAGTTGTGTTGTTCAGTCAGTGAGTGGTACTCTGGGCCACTGTGACAGTGCAGTTGTGTTGTTCTGTCCATGAGAGGTGCTCTGGGCCACTGTGACAGTGCAGTTGTGTTGTTCAGTCAGTGAGAGGTGCTCTGGGCCACTGTGACAGTGCAGTTGTGTAGTTCAGCCAGTGAGTGGTACTCTGGGCCACTGTGACGGTGCAGTTGTGTTGTTCAGTCAGTGAGTAGTACTCTGGGCCAATGTGACAGTGCAGTTATAGTGTTCAGTCAGTGAGTAGTACTCTGGGCCTCTGTGACAGTGCAGTTGAGTTGTTCAGTCAGTGAGTGGTACTCTGGGCCACTGTGACAGTGCAGTTGTGTTGTTCAGTCAGTGAGTGGTACTCTGGGCCACTGTGACAGTGCAGTTGTGTTGTTCAGTCAGTGAGAGGTGCTCTGGGCCACTGTGACAGTGCAGTTGTGTTGTTCAGTCAGTGAGAGGTGCTCTGGGCCACTGTGACAGTGCAGTTGTGTTGTTCAGTCAGTGAGTGGTATTCTGGGCTACTGTGACAGTGCAGTTGTGTTGTTCAGTCAGTGAGTGGTACTCTGGGCCACTGTGATAGTGCAGTTGTGTTGTTCAGTCAGTGAGTGGTACTCTGGGCCACTGTGACAGTGCAGTTATAGTGTTCAGTCAGTGAGTGGTACTCTGGGCCACTGTGACAGTGCAGTTGTGTTGTTCAGTCAGTGAGTGGTACTCTGGGCCACTGTGACAGTGCAGTTATAGTGTGCAGTCAGTGAGTGGTACTCTGGGCCACTGTGACAGTGCAGTTGTGTTGTTCAGTCAGTGAGTGGTACTCTGGGCCACTGTGACAGTATAGTTGTGATGTTTAGTCAGAGAGTGGTACTCTGGGCCACTGTGACGGTGCAGTTGTGTTGTTCAGTCAGTGAGTAGTACTCTGGGCCACTGTGACAGTGCAGTTGTGCTGTTTAGTCAGAGAGTGGTACTCTGGGCCTCTGTGACGGTGCAGTTGTGTTGTTCAGTCAGTGAGTTGTACTCTGGGCCTCTGTGACAGTGCAGTTGTGTTGTTCAGTCAGTGAGTAGTACTCTGGGCCACTGTGACAGTGCAGTTGTGCTGTTTAGTCAGAGAGTGGTACTCTGGGCCACTGTGACGGTGCAGTTGCGTTGTTCAGCCAGTGAGTGGTACTCTGGGCCACTGTGACAGTGCAGTTGTGTTGTTCAGTCAGTGAGAGGTGCTCTGGGCCACTGTGACAGTGCAGTTGTGTTGTTCAGTCAGTGAGTGGTACTCTGGGCCACTGTGACAGTGCAGTTGTGTTGTTCAGTCAGTGAGTGGTACTCTGGGTCAATGTGACAGTGCAGTTATAGTGTTCAGTCAGTGAGTGGTACTCTGGGCCACTGTGACAGTGTAGTTGTGTTCAGTCAGTGAGTGGTACTCTGGGCCACTGTGACAGTTCAGTTGTGTTGTTCAATCAGTGAGTGGTACTCTGGGCCACTGTGACAGTGCAGTTGTGTTGTTCAGTCAGTGAGTGGTACTCTGGGCTACTGTGACAGTGCAGTTGTGTTGTTCAGTCAGTGAGTGGTACTCTGGGCCACTGTGACGGTGCAGTTGTGTTGTTCAGTCAGTGAGTGGTACTCTGGGCCACTGTGACAGTGCAGTTGTGTTGTTCAGTCCATGAGAGGTGCTCTGGGCCACTGTGACAGTGCAGTTGTGTTGTTCAGTCAGTGAGAGGTGCTCTGGGCCACTGTGACAGTGCAGTTGTGTAGTTCAGCCAGTGAGTGGTACTCTGGGCCACTGTGACGGTGCAGTTGTGTTGTTCAGTCAGTGAGTGGTACTCTGGGCCACTGTGACAGTGCAGTTGTGTTGTTCTGTCCATGAGAGGTGCTCTGGGCCACTGTGACAGTGCAGTTGTGTTGTTCAGTCAGTGAGAGGTGCTCTGGGCCACTGTGACAGTGCAGTTGTGTAGTTCAGCCAGTGAGTGGTACTCTGGGCCACTGTGACGGTGCAGTTGTGTTGTTCAGTCAGTGAGTAGTACTCTGGGCCAATGTGACAGTGCAGTTATAGTGTTCAGTCAGTGAGTAGTACTCTGGGCCTCTGTGACAGTGCAGTTGAGTTGTTCAGTCAGTGAGTGGTACTCTGGGCCACTGTGACAGTGCAGTTGTGTTGTTCAGTCAGTGAGTGGTACTCTGGGCCACTGTGACAGTGCAGTTGTGTTGTTCAGTCAGTGAGAGGTGCTCTGGGCCACTGTGACAGTGCAGTTGTGTTGTTCAGTCAGTGAGAGGTGCTCTGGGCCACTGTGACAGTGCAGTTGTGTTGTTCAGTCAGTGAGTGGTATTCTGGGCTACTGTGACAGTGCAGTTGTGTTGTTCAGTCAGTGAGTGGTACTCTGGGCCACTGTGATAGTGCAGTTGTGTTGTTCAGTCAGTGAGTGGTACTCTGGGCCACTGTGACAGTGCAGTTATAGTGTTCAGTCAGTGAGTGGTACTCTGGGCCACTGTGACAGTGCAGTTGTGTTGTTCAGTCAGTGAGTGGTACTCTGGGCCACTGTGACAGTGCAGTTATAGTGTGCAGTCAGTGAGTGGTACTCTGGGCCACTGTGACAGTGCAGTTGTGTTGTTCAGTCAGTGAGTGGTACTCTGGGCCACTGTGACAGTATAGTTGTGATGTTTAGTCAGAGAGTGGTACTCTGGGCCACTGTGACGGTGCAGTTGTGTTGTTCAGTCAGTGAGTAGTACTCTGGGCCACTGTGACAGTGCAGTTGTGCTGTTTAGTCAGAGAGTGGTACTCTGGGCCTCTGTGACGGTGCAGTTGTGTTGTTCAGTCAGTGAGTTGTACTCTGGGCCTCTGTGACAGTGCAGTTGTGTTGTTCAGTCAGTGAGTAGTACTCTGGGCCACTGTGACAGTGCAGTTGTGCTGTTTAGTCAGAGAGTGGTACTCTGGGCCACTGTGACGGTGCAGTTGCGTTGTTCAGTCAGTGAGTGGTACTCTGGGCCACTGTGACGGTGCAGTTGTGTTGTTCAGTCAGTGAGTGGTACTCTGGGCCACTGTGATAATGCAGTTATAGTGTTCAGTCAGTGAGTGGTACTCTGGGCCACTGTGACAGTGCAGTTGTGTTGTTCAGTCAGTGAGTGGTACTCTGGGCCACTGTGACATGTAGTTGTGTTGTTCAGTCTGTGAGTGGTACTCTGGGCCACTGTGACAGTGTAGTTGTGTTGTCCAGTCAGTGAGTGGTACTCTGGGCCACTGTGACAGTGCAGTTATATTGTTCAGTCGGTGAGTGGTACTCTGGGCCACTGTGACAGTGCAGTTGTGTTGTTCAGTCAGTGAGTGGTACTCTGGGCCACTGTGACAGTGCAGTTATAATGTTCAGTCAGTGAGTAGTACTCTGGGCCACTGTGACAGTGCAGTTATAGTGTTCAGTCAGTGAGTGGTACTCTGGGCCACTGTGACAGTGCAGTTATAATGTTCAGTCAGTGAGTGGTACTCTGGGCCACTGTGACAGTGCAGTTATAGTGTTCAGTCAGTGACGGGTACTCTGGGCCACTGTGACGGTGCAGTTGTAGTGTTCAGTCAGTGAGTGGAACTCTCATCTCTGTGACAGTGAAGCGACTTCGGGAAACCCGGTCAAAGTTTCAGTCTAGTTGTGTTATGTGGACTTTAAGGGGCCGTCTGGGGGACAGTTACAGTGGAATTGTGCTTGATGACAGAATACATTTTCTTCTTGAATAAGATATCAGACATTGGCATGCAGTTGTTTAATCAATTGGATTTGTTTAATGGTCATGTAAACATTCATGTTAGAAAGTGGGGTAAAGACATCGTTCTGCAAAGACACACCTTTAACGTGACAGGTTGACTGATCAGTTGCGTCCAGCACCCTCATTCTGCGCCATGTGGGGCTGCATGTGAGACAGGTAAACTTTATGGCTGGGTCCGAGGTGGCTGAATCCCCGCGTGTGATTCCCCAGGATCCCTGCCCCGGATACCCAGCGGAAGGATGGCCTCAATGCCACAACAACCCGGGGCGCGCCTTCTGCTCGAGGTGGAACTATTGGAGTCGTCCGGATTAAAAACCCGGAGCGGGGCAGAGTCAATTGTAGGGCGGGAAATCGCTCCAAATCAATCGCAAACCCGCAGGGCCATTGAGATGTTCATGTCAACACTGAGCCCGGGTCTGGCTCCCTCCAGAGAGCTCAGCTCCTTCTTACCCGTACGACAAAACTCATTCCCCCAGAGCCTGAAACAGATTGGAGAATATGGAAGAAACCAGCAGACTGCACAACGGGGGTCACTGACGGGTAACGGGGTTAATATTCACAGGGAAACATCACCAGCTAAGCTCTTGGACCCACTGGACATTAACACGAGCACTCACCGGATAGACTGCAGTGTCGAGAAGGACTGGATGAGGTGGCGGAGAGCGAGGACAGATCGGTCTGTGAGGGAGTTTGATTCAAGGTCCAGCCTCGTCAGTGAACGGTTTGAACTGAGAGCGGAGGCGGGATCCTGGGCCTCAGAATCTGTGAGACCGACATGATCCAGCCTGTAGATGAGAGAGATAGAGGGTGAGAGACAGGGAGAGAAAGGACAGTCAAGGTAACGGCAGCGCTGCCACTGGTGGAGACCCCGGAGGAGCAGGGACATGGTCTGTCCTCCGCGGGTTCCACCTACCCGATGCCCCCCCCCCCTCCACCTCCTCACTGGATTGGACCGAGTGCAGACTGGGGCTGCAAATGAATATTTTTACATCAAAGATCCAGGTATTCTGGGCCCATGACGGCGGCGCCCACGTTGGCAGCCGGGCTACGGGGGGAGCAGCGAACCGGTGCAAAGCCTCAGAGCGGGAGATCGACCGCCAGGCTGCTGGGAGGACAGGACAGCGAGTGGACCAAAGCAGCCGGGACAGTTGAATCCGGCTTCTGGGGACCGGGATTCGTGAGGGTTCCAGATGGTCCTCGGTCGCCGAATACGTCCTGTTCATTTTAAAGGATCAAAATCATGAGAGCGCAGTAAGTTCAGGTAATCTCGCACAAAGTTTCCGGACAGTTTTGTGGTTCGGCTTGTGAAGGTACGTCTGGGTCACTGTTACAGCGCCTGATGACAGAACACATTTCCTTCTCGAATCAGTCATTATCGGGTATTTATCGCTTTGACCCATTGGATTTCCTTGATTTGCACCGAGGCCAAGCCCTCCACTCTGCTACCATCGGGGGAAAGGTCCAGGTGTTCGGATCAGAGGGGGTGACGGGACGCACGGACAAACGCTGTCTGTTTGGACTTGTCAGTGGTGCCGGACTAGTACTGCCTCCTTATCTATCTTCACAGGGCAGAGGGAAACTCGCGTTGTGTACACGACAATAAATGCAATCTTGAACGGTGCAGATCCCTAATTTTTATCATGGGTGTCAGACACCCAGAACTGTACTTAACACTATTTTGCTGTCCCGGTCCCGCAGAGCCGCAGCTTGACTCACGAAACTCCAAGCTCATTGTACCCCAGCCTGAATACAAGCAGAGAGTCAGAAACAAACTGATTCATGCCTCGCGTCTGATATAAATTCTCACACGTGCTTTTAAGGAAAAAACGAACTCTACAGGAATGAATAATCAGTGAAAATGACCCTGACTATTCAGGTCCCGGTCTTTCCCGAAATGCCACTAATTATCTGGATGAAATGCTGTCAGTGTGCAGCGTTTAACCTCCTCTCATGAACGAATGAGCGGATTTTACTGCTTCCCATTCCCAGCACTGATGTGGAGATTCTGAACGTCCCCGCCCTCGGGGAGCGGTTGTTCACCATTGCGTTTGTGCCACTGTGCAATACCAAATATTATGGAATTGGGGCAAGTTCCCAGCGTTTCAGGAACTTATTCCACACTGTTCGTCATCTGAACATTACATTTGTTCGCCATAATTATGAAAGTCTATACAGTAACATTTCAAAATAGCACACACTGCTGGAGTCGCCTGTTCCATGGGGGATTATAGGGAAAAAGAACACCCTCTCCATGAAAGGGATAGGAAGTGTGAGAGAGAGAGAGGAGTCACATAAATGAGTGAAACTCACAGCGAGAGAAGGTCTCCAACAGAGAAAACTGCGTGACACAGAGAAAATGAAAATCTCACATGGAGAACAGTTTCACAGAGGAGGAAGTCACCCACTGTGGGGGCTCACGCAGAGAGGGGGAGTCATCCACAGAAAAAGGGTGTCTCACGCAGAGAGTAGGGGGGTCACTTAGAGAGTGTGGAGTCTCACGCAGGGAGATGAGAAGCCTCGCGAGGAGGAGATGGGAGAGTCTCACAAAGAAAGAGGGGTGTCTCACCCAGAGAGAGGGGGAGTCTCAATTAGGAAGAGCCGGGCCCCGTTTCACCTTGTAGTCGTGTGTGTGAGAAGTTCATAGAAAATACATGGATGAAGGTAAAGCTCCTTTACTTTAAAGTTGTTGAAAGAAACCCATGAGGCTGTAAGCTACATTACAGATCTCTCATACAGCATCTCCCTTTCGGTGTCACCTCCCTGCTGGCAGCCAAGTATAATCAAACAGGAGCATATCCTTTAGAAATTGCTAGTGGCCATGCAAACATGATCATTATCATTACATCTCCCTTTCTTAAAGCAAAAGTAGCTTACTTTTAACTAACGTGTTTTCTTTGTATAATCTGCATTTTAACTTTAACATCAGGAACTTACAGTTTCATTATTATTAACATTGTTAACACTTTTTAAACTTGTTTTGTGTGTTCACATTTACATACACTAAAACTTGAAGAGTGAATAAGATAGCATTACTTCATTATGTATGTAACAGGAGTCTTTAAATTTGCTCAATGAATCTCTTAGAAGGATTCATGCATCTTGACAATCCCCTGATTGATTGTCCTTGAATCTGAGTTCTTGCCTCAGATGATGTCTTCTCAGATGTGTATTCAGGTTGTTCAACAGTATCAGTCCTTCCATCTACTGTGGCTGGTCCCATTTGAAGGTCTCGATGATTTCTTTGCCAAACAACACCTTCATCTGTCTGAATGGTGTATGATCTTGGTTGGAATTCACTAAGGACAGTTCCCTTCTGAGTCCTTAAGTTTGTCTTGTCTTTTAGCCTTACTTGGTCACCAGTGTGGAGTTCTGGTAGGTTTTTTGTTCCTCTGTCAAAGTAATACTTTTGCTAATATTTCTGTTGTTCTTTGAACTTCCTCATTTTCTACCCCACCCCCCACCAACCTTTTATTTTAGGAAGTTCTCCTGAATGGGTAGGTTTGATCTTAGCCTATGTCCCATAAGGAGTTGTGCCAACGATATACCACACTTGAGCAGCGTTGTGCAGTATACTAGTATGCTCTGGTAGAAGTCTGTTCCATTGTTTTTTGCCTTGTTCATCAGTCTTTTCACTGTCTGTACTGATTTCTCACTAGACCATTGGACTGTGGAAAATGAGGACTTGACGTGGTGTGTACAAAGTTCCATTCTTTGGCAAACTGTCGGAACTTGGGTCCATTGTCTGTGAAGACCTCGCTTGCCAAGCCATTTCTGGAGAATATGGCTTTCATCTTTTTGTTCGTATGTGTGAGTACTTAGACAACACATGGATGAAGGAAAAGGATCTTTACTTTAAAGTTGATGTAAACAACCCATGAGGCCATGAGGCTGCAAGCCTCCATTACAGATGTTTCATGCCTGTTACTACAATGTCTGCAGTGGTGGTGGTTAGTCTACACACCTCTGGATACAGGGAGTAATAGTCTGTGACTACAAGATAGTCCTTCCCTTGATATTCGAATAGGTCAGCGCCTACCTTCTGGTCAGGTCTGTGTGGTGCTGGTCATGGCTTTAGTGGTTCTGCAGGATTGCTTGCTTGATATTTCCCGCATATAGTACAGTTTGATATTTCATTTGTTATATCATTGTTGATTCTTTGCCAGTACACCACCTCTCATGATCTTTTCTTACACTTTTTGATTCCAAGATGTCCTCCATGGATAGTTTTTAGCATCTTTTTTCTCAGACTCTTTGGGATAAGGATTTTTCTTCCTTTGTAGATGATGTCTTCAACCACTGAGAGTTCCACCCTGCAGTTCCAGTACTCTAAATCGACAGGTGAGTAGTCCTGCTTCATGTTGGGCGATCCATCCAAGATGTTTTTTCTCAGTGTTTCAACTTTGTCTCTGACTTTATGAGCTGCATTTTTGCATCTGATATTGGCAGATCACATGTATTTTTTCATTGTGGCCTTTGCATGTTCCCAATGGCAGACACATCTCTGAGATCTGGTCTGATGCCCTCACTGCTAATAACATCTCCTACAAATGTTAGTTCTATCACCCTGAGCTGGAATTTCTCTCTATTCAGCTTCAGGTTTGCTTTCCTTGAGGCCTCCAGCACTTTCCTTTGGCTCTCATCATGCTCCATTCTCGTGGTTCCCAGATGGTGATGTCATCAATTGAGGTATCAACTCCATCCAGATGCTTCTAGACCATATGAATAATTTTGTGATGCACTCAGAGGCTGAGGCAATTCCGAATGGTCACCTTAGGAATCTCTATCTGCCAAATGGACTATTGAACGTGCAGTCTTGAACTTGCTTCATCCAATTTTAACTGGCAAAATCCTGATGATGCATTTAACGCTGAAAAACTTTGCATTTGCAAACTGTGACATGATTTCTTCACGCTTCAGAAGCTTAAAATGCTCTCTCTTTATTGCTCTGTTTAGATCTCTTGGATCCAGGGAAATTCTAAATTTTCCTTTCTTTTTTTTGTCAACAACGACAAGTGAACATCACCTACTCCATTGGATCATCTCTCTTCAGGCTTTTCATCCTATCCAACGCTGTCTTTAGTTGCTTTTAAAGCGCAAATGGAAATTTTCTGCATGGATGTATTATCGGTGGCACACGCTTATCCACTCTGATCATGTGTTCTCCTGGAAGGCAGCCTATACCCTGAAATAGGTCATTGTACTCTTTCATGACTTCATCATAGACTATCTCTCCTTCACTTCCAACAATGAGGACTCTTTTTACCAGGTTCAGTTTCTCACAGGCTGTTAAACCTCGTATGGCCTGTACATCCTTTGGTACCACAATGAATATTAGCATGTGCTCTCTGTCCTTGTGTTTCACTTTGACCATGCATTCTCCTTGCACTGGTATATCGGTACCTGAATATCCTATCACCTTCACTTTTGTTCCATATATTTTTGGTCTGGGTCTAATCTTCTTAAAATCAGTCTCTGATATTACATTGATTTGTGCTCCTGTATCCAATTTAGCTGAAATGTATATGTCATTCACTTTTAATCTCAACACCCAGTCTCTGTTTTCTTTCTTGCTTTCAGTCACAATATCTACATAGAATTCCTCTATCTCCCTTTCACCTACTGCACGAACCTTGCTTTGTTGCACTTGGTTCCTACAGCAATGGGCATGATGGTTGCTTTTGTTCCACATATAGCAAGTTAAAACTTGCTATAAGTTAAAATATGCTGGACACTTTTCTGGTAGGTGTTGTTTACCACATCGATGACATGGCTTTAGAATGTCCCGTTCATTTTTGTTCACTAGCCACGCCTATCTTTGGTGCGCTGTGGCTTTTTCCAGGTGTAGATTTTGCTCTCTTAGCCATCTTTCCCTTAGATTGTTATCTGGAATACCACACACAAGTCTGTCTTTTATCAGCGAGTTGGTCAGTCCACTAAATTTTCCTACTATTTCTCAATTCAGTCACATACTGATCAATACCTTCTTCCATTTTCTGTATACATGTGAAAACTCTGTGCCTCTCAAATGTCACGTTACGTTTAGGGATGCAGTATGCCTCAAACTGTTCCATTTTTTTCCAATTTCATTTTGTCTGCTTCAGCAGCAAATGTAAAGTTATTATATATGTCCAGGGCTTCATCACCCATGACGTAAGAAAACTGATGCTTTCACTTTGTCACTTTTATCGTCAGCTCTGACTGCCACTAAAAACAATCCAAAATGCTGTTTGAAACTGTTCCAATTTTCAGCCACATTACCTGTCTGCTGAAGTTTCACTGGTGGATGTAATCCTTTCATTTTTCACTGTGTAAGCTTCTCTTCACTGATCAGTTGCTGACTTTAAATTTTCCTTTTAAAGTATTTCCTTTTAATTTCCTTCATCCCACTTCTGACACCATGTTTCATCTTGTATTCGTATGTATGAGTTCTTCAACAACACATGGATGAAGGAAAAGGTTCTTTAATTAAAGTTGTTAAAAGAAGCCCATAATGCCATGAGTCTGCAAATCTCGATTACAGATCTTATGCTGGCAGCCAAGTATAATCAAATAGGAGCTATATCCTTAAGACCTTGCTAGTAGCAAATACAACCATGATCACTATCATTACAGGCCCCACGCAGGGAAAGGAGTCTAACGCAGAGTGAGAGGGAGTCTCACACAAGGAATGGTGGAGACCCATGCAGGGAGATGGAGAGTCTCTTACAGGGAGAGGGAGAGCCTCAGCCAGGGAGAGGCAGAGACATGCAGGGAGAGTGGGGTGTCTCACACAGAGGGAGGGGGAGTGTCATCCAGAGAGAAAACGGAAGTTGGAGTGAGAGAGTGCAAGAAGAGGCTTGTTTAAATAGGTGAAAGGTACAAGTGGAGCAGTCATTGTGTGAATGGTCCACAGTTAGAGCAGGGGTGTTGAGAGCTTAATTCAAAAGGCTTTGGCTGGAAGTGGTGGAGGTGGTGGTGCTGCAGGCTGAGCTGAGGAAAACACTATCAAGAGACAATATGTCTTCAGTAAGAAGGCACAGGTAAGGGCAGGCTTTTCTTATTTCGGTCATGTCATAGATGTGGGAATGGCAGCAAAGGCAAGGACATGCTCCTCCATCAGGGATAGTTGGGGAAGTCAATGGCATCCCTGTTGTCATCCTCTGTGATATGTGCATCCAGCTGTAGCACCTGGCAAACAGGATCAGGGAAATGGAGAGGGTGAAGGGGGTTGGGGGGTGGTTACTGACAGTGACAAAGATGCTATCACACCTAGAAGACAGAAAGAAGGTAGATGCACTTCAGTCAGGAGACGGGAAGTGACCAGGCAGCCAGTGCATGGCACCGCTGTGACCATTCCCTTCAACAACAACGTATACTATTTTGCATTCTTTTGAGTGGGGGAGGAGCAGGGACAAGCCAGGGACAAGCCAGGGACAAGGGTCAGACCGTTCGCCTGAAGTCTGGACTTGTGGATAAGGTGGGAAGGGAATAGAAGGGGGTAGCTGTAATTAGGGGAATTACACATTTATGGGAGCTGATAAGTGATTCTTCAGAGGTGGTAGAGAATATTAGATGGTATGTTGCTTCCTGGTGACCAGTGTGACCTATCTCAGATCGAGTTTACGTATTGCTCAGGAGGAAGTTCATCCTTGTTGTATGTCCTTATCATTTGGTCTCTACATGCACTAGCCAGATGTTATAGTACATGTAGGGATCCAGTGATCTGGATACGAAGGTTCATGATGTCCTGTAAAGATATTTCAGGTAGTTCAGAAGCAGTTGAGGGACAGAACGTCCTGGGGGGGGGGGGGGGGGTGATGTGAGAATTAGGGGGATCATGCAGATTAACACATGGCTAAAGAGATGGATGCAGGGTGGAGGACTTAGTTTCTGGATTATTGGGCTCTCTTCCATGGAACATGGGATCTGTACCCATGGGACAGGTTGCATCTGAACTCGATGGGAACAATATCTTTGCAGGAATGTTGGTTGAAGCTGCTCTGGGGAGGGGAGGGGTTTCAGACTGCATTGTCCAAGGGATGAGAACCAGAGGAGAAGGCAGAGAACAGAACCAATGGTGGAAAGGTTGGTTCAATGTTTATTAAGTTTATGAGAAAGGACAGGCAGTGGAGAGACCATAAATATGTCCTGTTGGAGGGTTTGCGATGGGTTTATTTTAATGCAAGAAGATTCATGAATAGGGGATGTCAGCGCGATTCATAAAGGGGTATAATGTCTGTGCGATTAATAAAGGAAGTGATATCACCGAAATTCATAAAGGGCAGTGATGTCAGCGCGATTCCTATACGGAATGATGACAGCACACTTCATAAAGAGGACTGATATCAGTGCTATTCTTAAAGGGAGTGATGTCAGAACCTCAGAAAGGGGACTGATATCAGCTCCGCATAAAGGGGAGCGACGTCAGCTCCTCAGAAAGTGGAGTGATATCAGCTCCTCATAAAGGAGAGTGATATCAGCTCCTAATAAAGGAGAGTGGCGTCAGCTCCTCAGAAAGTGGAGTGATATCAGCTCCTCATTAAGGGGAGTGACATCAGCTCCTCATAAAGGGGAGTGATATCAGCTCCTCATTAAGGGGAGTGATGTCAGAACCTCATAAAGGGGAGAGATATCAGCTCCTCATAAAGGAGTGTGATATCAGCTCCTCAGAAAGTGGAGTGATATCAGCTCCTCATAAAGGAGAGTGACATCAGCTCCTCATAAAGGAGAGTGATATCAGCTCCGCATAAAGGGGAGTGATATCAGCTCCGCATAAAGGGGAGTGATATCAGCTCCTCATAAAGGAGAGTGACATCAGCTCCTCATAAAGGAGAGTGATATCAGCTCCGCATAAAGGGGAGTGATATCAGCTCCGCATAAAGGGGAGTGATATCAGCTCCTCATAAAGGAGAGTGACATCAGCTCCTCATAAAGGAGAGTGATATCAGCTCCGCATAAAGGGGAGTGATATCAGCTCCGCATAAAGGGGAGTGATATCAGCTCCTCATAAAGGGGAGTGATATCAGCTCCTCATAAAGGAGAGTGACATCAGATCCTCATAAAGGAGAGTGATATCAGCTCCGCATAAAGGGGAGTGATATCAGCTCCGCATAAAGGGGAGTGATATCAGCTCCTCATAAAGGAGAGTGACATCAGATCCTCATAAAGGAGAGTGATATCAGCTCCGCATAAAGGGGAGTGATATCAGCTCCGCATAAAGGGGAGTGATATCAGCTCCTCATAAAGGAGAGTGACATCAGGTCCTCATAAAGGGGAGTGATGTCAGTGCGATTCATAAAGGTGAGTGATGTCAGCGCGATTCATAAAGGGGAGTGATGTCAGTGCGATTAATGAAGGAAGTGATGTCAACGAAATTCATAAAGGGGAGTGATGTCAGCACGTTTCTTAAAGAGGAGTAATGACTATGCGATTAATAAAGGAAGTGATGTCACCGAAATTCATAAAGGGGAGTGATGTCAGCACGATACTTAAAGGGGAGTAATGCCTGTGCGATTCATAAAGGGGAGTGATGTCAGCGCGAATCATAAAGTGGAGTGATGTCAGCGCGATTCATAAAGGGGAGTGAAGTCAGCGCGATTCACATAGGGGAGTGATGTCAGCGCGATTCATAAAGGGGAGTAATGTCAACGCGATTCACATAGGGGAGTGATGTCAGCACCATTCATAATGGGGAGTGATGTCAGTGCAATTCATAAAGGGGAGTGATGTCAGCGCGATTAATAAAGGAAGTGATGTCAGCGTGATTCATAAAGGAAGTAATGTCAGCACGATTCCTATAGGGAATGATGAAAGCACACTTCATAAAGAGGAGTGATATCAGTGCTATTCTTAAAGAGGAGTGATGTCAGCTCCTCATAAAGTTGAGTGATGTCAGCGCGATTCATAAAGGGGAGTAATGTCAGTGCGATTAATAAAGGAAGTGATGTCAGCGCAATTCATGAAGGGGAGTGATGTCAGCACAATTCTTAAAGGGGAGTGATGTCAGTGCGATTCTTAAAGGGGAGTGATGTTAGCGCAATTCCTAAAGGGGAGTGATGTCAGCGCGATCCATAAAGGAGAGTAATGTCAGTACGATTAATAAAGGAAGTGATGTCAGCGCAATTCATAAAGGGGAGTGATGTCAGCACAATTCTTAAAAGGGAGTGATGTCAGTGTGATTCTTAAAGGAGAGTGATGTCAGCACGATTCTTAAAGGGGAGTTATGTCAGTGCGATTCTTAAAAGGGAGTGATGTCAGCGAGATTCATAAAGGGGAGTGATGTCAGAACAATTCATGAAGGGGACTGAAGTCAGCACGATTCATAAAGGGGAGTGATGTCAGTGCGATTCATAAAGGTGAGTGATGTCAGAGCTATTCATAAAGGGGAGTGATGTCAGTGCGATTAATGAAGGAAGTGATGTCAACGAAATTCATAAAGGGGAGTGATGTCAGCACGTTTCTTAAAGAGGAGTAATGACTATGCGATTAATAAAGGAAGTGATGTCACTGAAATTCATAAAGGGGAGTGATGTCAGCATGATACTTAAAGGGGAGTAATGCCTGTGCGATTCATAAAGGGGAGTGATGTCAGCGCGATTCATAAAGTGGAGTGATGTCAGCGCGATTCATAAAGGGGAGTAATGTCAACGCGATTCACATAGGGGAGTGATGTCAGCAGCATTCATAAAGGGGAGTGATGTCAGTGCAATTCATAAAGGGGAGTGATGACAGCGCGATTAATAAAGGAAGTGATGTCAGCGTGATTCATAAAGGAAGTAATGTCAGCACGATTCCTATAGGGAATGATGAAAGCACACTTCATAAAGAGGAGTGATATCAGTGCTATTCTTAAAGAGGAGTGATGTCAGCTCCTCATAAAGTTGAGTGATGTCAGCGCGATTCATAAAGGGGAGTAATGTTTATGCGATTAATAAAGGAAGAGATGTCAGCGCAATTCATGAAGGGGTGTGATGTCAGCACAATTCTTAAAGGGGAGTGATGTGAGTGAGATTCATAAAGGGGAGTGATGTCAGCGCAATTAATAAAGGAAGTGATGTCAGCGCAATTCATAAATGGGAGTGACGTCAGTGCAATTAATAAAGGAAGTGATGTCAGCGCAATTCATGAAGGGGAGTGATGTCAGCACAATTCTTAAAGGGGAGTGATGTCAGTGCGATTCATAAAGAGGAGTAATGTCAGTGCATTAATAAAGGAAGTGATGTCAGCACAATTCATAAAGGGGAGTGATGTAAGCACGATTCCTAAAGGGGAGTGATGTCAGTGCGATTCTTAAAGGGGAGTGATGTCAGCGCAATTCCTAAAGGGGAGTGAAGTCAGCGCGATCCATAAAGGAGAGTAATGTCAGTGCGATTAATAAAGGAAGTGATGTCAGCACAATTCTTAAAGGGGAGTGATGTCAGCGCAATTCCTAAAGGGGAGTGATGTCAGCGCGATTCATAAAGGGGAGTAATGTCAGTGCGATTAATAAAGGAAGTGATGTCACCGCAATTCATAAAGGGGAGTGATGTAAGCACGATTCCTAATGGGAAGAGATGTCAGTGCGATTCTTAAAGGGGAGTGATGTCAGCGCGATCCATAAAGGAGAGTAAAGTCAGTGCGATTAATAAAGGAAGTGATGTCAGCGCAATTCATAAAGGGGAGTGATGTCAGCACAATTCTTAAAGGGGAGTGATGTCAGCGCAATTCTTAAAGGGGAGTGATGTCAGCGCGATCCAAAAAGGAGAGTAAAGTCAGTGCGATTAATAAAGGAAGTGATGTCAGCGCAATTCATAAAGGGGAGTGATGTCAGCACAATTCTTAAAGGGGAGTGATGTCAGCACAATTCCTAAACGGGAGTGATGACAGCGCGATCCATAAAGGAGAGTAATGTCAGTGCGATTAATAAAGGAAGTGATGTCAGCGCAATTCATAAAGGGGAGTGATGTAAGCACGATTCCTAAAGGGGAGAGATGTCAGTGCGATTCTTAAAGGGGAGTGATGTCAGCGCGATCCATAAAGTAGAGTAAAGTCAGTGCGATTAATAAAGGAATTGATGTCAGCGCAATTCATAAAGGGGAGTGATATCAGCACAATTCTTAAAGGGGAGTGATGTCAGCGCGATTCATAAAGGGGAGCGATGTCAGTGCAATTCATAAAGGGGAGTGATGTCAGCGCGATTAATAAAGGAAGTGATGTCAGCATGATTCATAAAGGGAAGTAATATCAGTACGATTCCTATAGGGAATGATGAAAGCACACTTCATAAAGAGGAGTGATATCAGTGCTCTTCTTAAAGAGGAGTGATGTCAGCTCCTCATAAAGTTGAGTGATGTCAGCGCGATTCATAAAGGGGAGTAATGTCAGTGCGATTAATAAAGGAAGTGATGTCAGCGCAATTCATGAAGGGGAGTGATGTCAGCACAATACTTAAAGGGGAATGATGTGAGTGCGATTCATAAAGGGGAGTGATGTCGGCGCAATTAATAACAGAAGTGATGTAAGCGCAATTCATAAAGGGGAGTGACGTCAGTGCAATTAATAAAGGAAGTGATGTCAGCGCAATTCATGAAGGGGAGTGATGTCAGCACAATTCTTAAAGGGGAGTAATGTCAGTGCGATTCATAAAGGGGAGTAATGTCAGTGCATTAATAAAGGAAGTGATGTCAGCGCAATTCATAAAGGGGAGTGATGTAAGCACGATTCCTAAAGGGGAGAGATGTCAGTGCAATTCTGAAAAGGGAGTAATGTCAGCGCAATTCCTAAAGGGGAGTGATGTCAGCGCGATCCATAAAGGAGAGTAAAGTCAGTGCGATTAATAAAGGAAGTGATGTCAGCGCAATTCATAAAGGGGAGTGATGTCAGCACAATTCTTAAAGGGGAGTGATGTCAGCGCAATTCCTAAAGGGGAGTGATGTCAGCGCGATCCAAAAAGGAGAGTAAATCCAGTGCGATTAATAAAGGAAGTGATGTCAGCGCAATTCATAAAGGGGAGTGATGTCAGCACAATTCTTAAAGGGGAGTGATGTCAGCACAATTCCTAAACGGGAGTGATGTCAGCGCGATCCATAAAGGAGAGTAATGTCAGTGCGATTAATAAACGAAGTGATGTCAGCGCAATTCATAAAGGGGAGTGATGTGAGCACGATTCCTAAAGGGGAGAGATGTCAGTGCGATTCTTAAAGTGGAGTGATGTCAGCGCGATCCATAAAGGACAGTAAAGTCAGTGCGATTAATAAAGGAAGTGATGTCAGCGCAATTCATAAAGGGGTGTGATGTAAGCAGGATTCCTAAAGGAGAGTGATGTCTGTGCGATTCTTAAAGGGGAGTGATGTCAGCGCAATTACTAAAGGGGAGTGATGTCAGCGCGATCCATAAAGGAGAGTAATGTCAGTGCGATTAATAAAGGAAGTGATGTCAGCGCAATTCATAAAGGGGAGTGATGTAAGCACGATTCCTAATGGGAAGAGATGTCAGTGCGATTCTTAAAGGGGAGTGATGTCAGCGCGATCCATAAAGGAGAGTAAAGTCAGTGCGATTAATAAAGGAAGTGATGTCAGCGCAATTCATAAAGGGGAGTGATGTCAGCACAATTCTTAAAGGGGAGTGATGTCAGCGCAATTCCTAAAGGGGAGTGATGTCAGCGCGATCCAAAAAGGAGAGTAAAGTCAGTGCGATTAATAAAGGAAGTGATGTCAGCGCAATTCATAAAGGGGAGTGATGTCAGCACAATTCTTAAAGGGGAGTGATGTCAGCACAATTCCTAAACGGGAGTGATGTCAGCGCGATCCATAAAGGAGAGTAATGTCAGTGCGATTAATAAAGGAAGTGATGTCAGCGCAATTCATAAAGGGGAGTGATGTAAGCACGATTCCTAAAGGGGAGAGATGTCAGTGCGATTCTTAAAGGGGAGTGATGTCAGCGCGATCCATAAAGTAGAGTAAAGTCAGTGCGATTAATAAAGGAATTGATGTCAGCGCAATTCATAAAGGGGAGTGATATCAGCACAATTCTTAAAGGGGAGTGATGTCAGCGCGATTCATAAAGGGGATTAATGTCAACGCGATTCACATAGGGGAGTGATGTCAGCACTATTCATAAAGGGGAGCGATGTCAGTGCAATTCATAAAGGGGAGTGATGTCAGCGCGATTAATAAAGGAAGTGATGTCAGCATGATTCATAAAGGGAAGTAATATCAGCACGATTCCTATAGGGAATGATGAAAGCACACTTCATAAAGAGGAGTGATATCAGTGCTCTTCTTAAAGAGGAGTGATGTCAGCTCCTCATAAAGTTGAGTGATGTCAGCGCGATTCATAAAGGGGAGTAATGTCAGTGCGATTAATAAAGGAAGTGATGTCAGCGCAATTCATGAAGGGGAGTGATGTCAGCACAATTCTTAAAGGGGAATGATGTGAGTGCGATTCATAAAGGGGAGTGATGTCGGCGCAATTAATAACAGAAGTGATGTAAGCGCAATTCATAAAGGGGAGTGACGTCAGTGCAATTAATAAAGGAAGTGATGTCAGCGCAATTCATGAAGGGGAGTGATGTCAGCACAATTCTTAAAGGGGAGTAATGTCAGTGCGATTCATAAAGGGGAGTAATGTCAGTGCATTAATAAAGGAAGTGATGTCAGCGCAATTCATAAAGGGGAGTGATGTAAGCACGATTCCTAAAGGGGAGAGATGTCAGTGCAATTCTGAAAAGGGAGTGATGTCAGCGCAATTCCTAAAGGGGAGTGATGTCAGCGCGATCCATAAAGGAGAGTAAAGTCAGTGCGATTAATAAAGGAAGTGATGTCAGCGCAATTCATAAAGGGGAGTGATGTCAGCACAATTCTTAAAGGGGAGTGATGTCAGCGCAATTCCTAAAGGGGAGTGATGTCAGCGCGATCCATAAAGGAGAGTAAAGTCAGTGCGATTAATAAAGGAAGTGATGTCAGCGCAATTCATAAAGGGGAGTGATGTCAGCACAATTCTTAAAGGGGAGTGATGTCAGCGCAATTCCTAAAGGGGAGTGATGTCAGCGCGATCCATAAAGGAGAGTAATGTCAGTGCGATTAATAAAGGAAGTGATGTCAGCGCAATTCATAAAGGGGAGTGATGTAAGCACGATTCCTAAAGGGGAGAGATGTCAGTGCGATTCTTAAAGTGGAGTGATGTCAGCGCGATCCATAAAGGACAGTAAAGTCAGTGCGATTAATAAAGGAAGTGATGTCACCGCAATTCATAAAGGGGTGTGATGTAAGCACGATTCCTAAAGGAGAGTGATGTCTGTGCGATTCTTAAAGGGGAGTGATGTCAGCGCAATTACTAAAGGGGAGTGATGTCAGCGCGATCCATAAAGGAGAGTAATGTCAGTGCGATTAATAAAGGAAGTGATGTCAGCGAAATTCATAAAGTGGAGTGATATCAGCTCCTCATAAAGGAGAGTGACATCAGCTCCTCATAAAGGGGAGTGATATCAGCTCCTCATAAAGGGGAGTGATATCAGCTCCTCATAAAGGGGAGTGATGTCAGCACCTCAGAAAGGGGAGTGATATCAGCTCTTCATAAAGGAGAGTGATATCAGCTCCGCATAAACGGGAGTGATATCAGCTCCTCATAAAGGGGAGTGATATCAGCTCCTCATAAAGGGGTGATATCAGCTCCTCATAAAGGGGAGTGATGTCAGCACCTCAGAAAGGGGAGTGATATCAGCTCCTCAGAAAGTGGAGTGATATCAGCTCCTCATAAAGGAGAGTGACATCAGCTCCTCATAAAGGGGAGTGATATCAGCTCCTCATAAAGGGGAGTGATATCAGCTACACATAAAGGAGATGATATCAGCTCCGCATATAGTGGAGTGATATCAGCTCCTCAAAAGGAGAGTGATATCAGCTCTGCATAAAGGGGAGTGATATCAGCTCCTCATAAAGGAGAGTGACATCAGCTCCTCATAAAGGGGAGTGATATCATCTCCTCATAAAGGAGAGTGACATCAGCTCCTCATAAAGGGGAGTGATGTCAGCGCAATTCCTAAAGGGGAGTGATGTCAGCGCGATCCATAAAGGAGAGTAATCTTTGTGCGATTAATGAAGGAAGTGATGTCAGCGCAATTCATAAAGGGGAGTGATGTCAGCGCAATTCCTAAAGGGGAGTGATGTCAGCGCGATCCATAAAGGAGAGTAAAGTCAGTGCGATTAATAAAGGAAGTGATGTCAGCGCAATTCATAAAGGGGAGTGATGTCAGCACAATTCTTAAAGGGGAGTGATGTCAGCGCAATTCCTAAAGGGGAGTGATGTCAGTGCGATCCATAAAGGAGAGTAATGTCAGTGCGATTAATAAAGGAAGTGATGTCAGCGCAATTCATAAAGGGGAGTGATGTAAGCACGATTCCTAAAGGGGAGAGATGTCAGTGCGATTCTTAAAGTGGAGTGATGTCAGCGCGATCCATAAAGGACAGTAAAGTCAGTGCGATTAATAAAGGAAGTGATGTCAGCGCAATTCATAAAGAGGTGTGATGTAAGCACGATTCCTAAAGGAGAGTGATGTCTGTGCGATTCTTAAAGGGGAGTGATGTCAGCGCAATTACTAAAGGGGAGTGATGTCAGCGCGATCCATAAAGGAGAGTAATGTCAGTGCGATTAATAAAGGAAGTGATGTCAGCGAAATTCATAAAGTGGAGTGATATCAGCTCCTCATAAAGGAGAGTGACATCAGCTCCTCATAAAGGGGAGTGATATCAGCTCCTCATAAAGGGGAGTGATATCAGCTCCTCATAAAGGGGAGTGATGTCAGCACCTCAGAAAGGGGAGTGATATCAGCTCCTCATAAAGGAGAGTGATATCAGCTCCGCATAAACGGGAGTGATATCAGCTCCTCATAAAGGGGAGTGATATCAGCTCCTCATAAAGGGGTGACATCAGCTCCTCATAAAGGGGAGTGATGTCAGCACCTCAGAAAGGGGAGTGATATCAGCTCCTCAGAAAGTGGAGTGATATCAGCTCCTCATAAAGGAGAGTGACATCAGCTCCTCATAAAGGGGAGTGATATCAGCTCCTCATAAAGGGGAGTGATATCAGCTACACATAAAGGAGATGATATCAGCTCCGCATATAGTGGAGTGATATCAGCTCCTCAAATGGAGAGTGATATCAGCTCTGCATAAAGGGGAGTGATATCAGCTCCTCATAAAGGAGAGTGACATCAGCTCCTCATAAAGGGGAGTGATATCATCTCCTCATAAAGGAGAGTGACATCAGCTCCTCATAAAGGGGAGTGATGTCAGCGCAATTCCTAAAGGGGAGTGATGTCAGCGCGATCCATAAAGGAGAGTAATCTTTGTGCGATTAATGAAGGAAGTGATGTCAGCGCAATTCATAAAGGGGAGTGATGTAAGCACGATTCCTAAAGGGGAGAGATGTCAGTGCGATTCTTAAAGGGGAGTGATGTCAGCGCGATCCATAAAGGAGAGTTAAGTCATTACGATTAATAAAGGAAGTGATGTCAGCGCAATTGATAAAGGGGAGTGATGTCAGCACAATTCTTAAAGGGGAGTGATGTCAGCTCCTCATAAAGTTGAGTGATGTCAGCGCGATTCATAAAGGGGAGTAATGTCAGTGCGATTAATAAAGGAAGGGATGTCAGCGCAATTCATGAAGGGGAGTGATATCAGCACAATTCTTAAAGGGGAGTGACGTCAGTGCAATTAATAAAGGAAGTGATGTCAGCGCAATTCATGAAGGGGAGTGACGTCAGTGCAATTAATAAAGGAAGTGATGTCTGCGCAATTCATGAAGGGGAGTGAAGTCAGCACAATTCTTAAAGGGGAGTGATGTCAGTTCGATCTTAAAGGGGAGTAATGTCAGTGCATTAATAAAGGAAGTGATGTCAGCGCAATTCATAAAGGGGAGTGACGTAAGCACGATTCCTAAAGGGGAGAGATGTCAGTGCAGTTCTGAAAAGGGAGTGATGTCAGCGCAATTCCTAAAGGGGAGTGATGTCAGCGCGATCCATAAAGGAGAGTAAAGTCAGTGCGATTAATAAAGGAAGTGATGTCAGCGCAATTCATAAAGGGGAGTGATGTCAGCACAATTCTTAAAGGGGAGTGATGTCAGCGCAATTCCTAAAGGGGAGTGATGTCAGCGCGATCCATAAAGGAGAGTGATGTCAGCGCGATCCAAAAAGGAGAGTAAAGTCAGTGCGATTAATAAAGGAAGTGATGTCAGCGCAATTCATAAAGGGGAGTGATGTCAGCACAATTCTTAAAGGGGAGTGATGTCAGCGCGATCCATAAAGGAGAGTAATGTCAGTGCGATTAATAAAGGAAGTGATGTCAGCGCAATTCATAAAGGGGAGTGATGTAAGCACGATTCCTAAAGGGGAGAGATGTCAGTGCGATTCTTAAAGGGGAGTGATGTCAGCGCGATCCATAAAGGAGAGTTAAGTCATTATGATTAATAAAGGACGTGATGTCAGCGCAATTGATAAAGGGGAGTGATGTCAGCACAATTCTTAAAGGGGAGTGATGTCAGCTCCTCATAAAGTTGAGTTATGTCAGCGCGATTCATAAAGGGGAGTAATGTCAGTGCGATTAATAAAGGAAGGGATGTCAGCGCAATTCATGAAGGGGAGTGATATCAGCACAATTCTTAAAGGGGAGTGACGTCAGTGCAATTAATAAAGGAAGTGATGTCAGCGCAATTCATGAAGGGGAGTGACGTCAGTGCAATTAATAAAGGAAGTGATGTCTGCGCAATTCATGAAGGGGAGTGATGTCAGCACAATTCTTAAAGGGGAGTGATGTCAGTTCGATTCTTAAAGGGGAGTAATGTCAGGGCATTAATAAAGGAAGTGATGTCAGCGCAATTCATAAAGGGGAGTGACGTAAGCACGATTCCTAAAGGAGAGAGATGTCAGCGCAGTTCTGAAAAGGGAGTGATGTCAGCGCAATTCCTAAAGGGGAGTGATGTCAGCGCGATCCATAAAGGAGAGTAAAGTCAGTGCGATTAATAAAGGAAGTGATGTCAGCGCAATTCATAAAGGGGAGTGATGTCAGCACAATTCTTAAAGGGGAGTGATGTCAGCGCAATTCCTAAAGGGGAGTGATGTCAGCGCGATCCATAAAGGAGAGTGATGTCAGCGCGATCCAAAAAGGAGAGTAAAGTCAGTGCGATTAATAAAGGAAGTGATGTCAGCGCAATTCATAAAGGGGAGTGATGTCAGCACAATTCTTAAAGGGGAGTGATGTCAGCACAATTCCTAAACGGGAGTGATGTCAGCGCGATCCATAAAGGAGAGTAATGTCAGTGCGATTAATAAAGGAAGTGATGTCAGCGCAATTCATAAAGGGGAGTGATGTAAGCACGATTCCTAAAGGGGAGAGATGTCAGTGCGATTCTTAAAGGGGAGTGATGTCAGCGCGATCCATAAAGTAGAGTAAAGTCAGTGCGATTAATAAAGGAAGTGATGTCAGCGCAATTCATAAAGGCGAGTGATATCAGCACAATTCTTAAAGGGGAGTGATGTCAGCGCGATTCATAAAGGGGAGTAATGTCAACGCGATTCACATAGGGGAGTGATGTCAGCACTATTCATAAAGGGGAGCGATGTCAGTGCAATTCATAAAGGGGAGTGATGTCAGCGCGATTAATAAAGGAAGTGATGTCAGCATGATTCATAAAGGGAAGTAATATCAGCACGATTCCTATAGGGAATGATGAAAGCACACTTCATAAAGAGGAGTGATATCAGTGCTATTCTTAAAGAGGAGTGATGTCAGCTCCTCATAAAGTTGAGTGATGTCAGCGCGATTCATAAAGGGGAGTAATGTCAGTGCAATTAATAAAGGAAGTGATGTCAGCGCAATTCATGAAGGGGAGTGATGTCAGCACAATTCTTAAAGGGGAGTGATGTGAGTGCGATTCATAAAGGGGAGTGATGTCGGCTCAATTAATAACAGAAGTGATGTCAGCGCAATTCATAAAGGGGAGTGACGTCAGTGCAATTAATAAAGGAAGTGTTGTCAGCGCAATTCATGAAGGGGAGTGATGTCAGCACAATTCTTAAAGGGGAGTAATGTCAGTGCGATTCATAAAGGGGAGTAATGTCAGTGCATTAATAAAGGAAGTGATGTCAGCGCAATTCATAAAGGGGAGTGATGTAAGCACGATTCCTAAAGGGGAGAGATGTCAGTGCAATTCTGAAAAGGGAGTGATGTCAGCGCAATTCCTAAAGGGGAGTGATGTCAGCGCGATCCATAAAGGAGAGTAAAGTCAGTGCGATTAATATAGGAAGTGATGTCAGCGCAATTCATAAATGGGAGTGATGTCAGCACAATTCTTAAAGGGGAGTGATGTCAGCGCAATTCCTAAAGGGGAGTGATGTCAGCGCGATCCATAAAGGAGAGTAATGTCAGTGCGATTAATAAAGAGGTGTGATGTCAGCGCGATCCATAAAGGACAGTAAAGTCAGTGCGATTAATAAAGGAAGTGATGTCAGCGCAATTCATAAAGGTGTGTGATGTAAGCACGATTCCTAAAGGGGAGTGATGTCTGTGCGATTCTTAAAGGGGAGTGATGTCAGCGCAATTCCTAAAGGGGAGTGATGTCAGCGCGATCCATAAAGGAGAGTAATGTCCGTGCGATTAATAAAGGAAGTGATGTCAGCGCAATTTATAAAGGGGAGTGATGTCAGCACAATTCTTAAAGGGGAGTGATGTCAGTGCAATTAATAAAGGAAATGATGTCAGCGAAATTCATAAAGTGGAGTGATATCAGCTCCTCATAAAGGAGAGTGACATCAGCTCCTCATAAAGGGGAGTGATATCAGCTCCTCATAAAGGGGAGTGATATCAGCTCCTCATAAAGGGGAGTGATGTCAGCACCTCGGAAAGGGGAGTGATATCAGCTCCTCATAAAGGAGAGTGACATCAGGTCCTCATAAAGTGGAGAGATATCAGCTCCTCATAAAGGAGAGTGATATCAGCTCCTCAGAAAGTGAAGTGATATCAGATCCCCATAAAGGAGAGTGATATCAGCTCCGCATAAACGGGAGTGATATCAGCTCCTCATAAAGGGGAGTGATATCAGCTCCTCATAAAGGGGTGATATCAGATCCTCATAAAGGGGAGTGATGTCAGCACCTCAGAAAGGGGAGTGATATCTGCTCCTCAGAATGTGGAGTGATATCAGCTCCTCATAAAGCAGAGTGACATCAGCTCCTCATAAAGGGGAGTGATATCAGCACTCATAAAGGGGAGTGATATCAGCTACACATAAAGGAGATGATATCAGCTCCGCATATAGTGGAGTGATATCAGCTCCTCATAAAGGAGAGTGATATCAGCTCTGCATAAAGGGGAGTGATATCAGCTCCTCATAAAGGAGAGTGACATCAGCTCCTCATAAAGTGGAGTGATATCAGCTCCTCATAAAGGAGAGTGACATCAGCTCCTCATAAAGGGGAGTGATGTCAGCGCAATTCCTAAAGGGGAGTGATGTCAGCGCGATCCATAAAGGAGAGTAATCTTTGTGCGATTAATGAAGGAAGTGATGTCAGCGCAATTGATAAAGGGGAGTGATGTCAGCACAATTCTTAAAGGGGAGTGATGTCAGCTCCTCATAAAGTTGAGTGATGTCAGCGCGATTCATAAAGGGGAGCAATGTCAGTGCGATTAATAAAGGAAGGGATGTCAGCGCAATTCATGAAGGGGAGTGATATCAGCACAATTCTTAAAGGGGAGTGACGTCAGTGCAATTAATAAAGGAAGTGATGTCAGCGCAATTCATGAAGGGGAGTGACGTCAGTGCAATTAATAAAGGAAGTGATGTCAGCGCAATTCATGAAGGGGAGTGATGTCAGCACAATTCTTAAAGGGGAGTGATGTCAGTGCGAATCTTAAAGGGGAGTAATGTCAGTGCATTAATAAAGGAAGTGATGTCAGCGCAATTCATAAAGGGGAGTGATGTAAGCACGATTCCTAAAGGGGAGAGATGTCAGTAGAGTTCTGAAAAGGGAGTGATGTCAGCGCAATTCCTAAAGGGGAGTGATGTCAGCGCGATCCATAAAGGAGAGTAAAGTCAGTGCGATTAATAAAGGAAGTGATGTCAACGCAATTCATAAAGGGGAGTGATGTCAGCACAATTCTTAAAGGGGAGTGATGTCAGCGCAATTCCTAAAGGGGAGTGATGTCAGCGCGATCCATAAAGGAGAGTAATGTCAGTGCGATTAATAAAGGAAGTGATGTCAGCGCAATTCATAAAGGGGAGCGATGTAAGCACGATTCCTAAAGGGGAGAGATGTCAGTGCGATTCTTAAAGGGGAGTGATGTCAGCGTGATCCATAAAGGAGAGTAAAGTCAGTGCGATTAATAAAGGAAGTGATGTCAGCGCAATTCATAAAGGGTAGTGATGTGAGCACAATTCTTAAAAGGGAGTGATGTCAGCGCAATTCATAAAGGGTAGTGATATCACCACAATTCTTAAAGGGGAGTGATGTCTGTGCGATTTATAAAGGGGAGTAATGTCAGTGCGATTAATAAAGGAAGTGATGTCAGCGCAATTCATAAAGGGTAGTGATATCAGCACAATTCTTAAATGGGAGTGATGTCTGTGCGATTTATAAAGGGGAGTAATGTCAGTGCAATTAATAAAGGAAGTGATGTCAGCGCAATTCATGAAGGGGTGTGATGTAAGCACGATTCCTAAAGGGGAGTGGTGTCTGTGCGATTCTTATAGGGGAGTGATGTCAGCGCAATTAATAAAGGGGAGTGATGTCAGCGCGATCCATAAAGGAGAGTAATGTCAGTGTGATTAATAAAGGAAGAGATGTCAGCGCAATTTATAAAGGGGAGTGATGTCAGCACAATTCTTAAAGGGGAGAGATGTCTGTGCGATTCATAAAGGAAGTGATGTCAGTGCAATTAATAAAGGAAGTGATGTCAGCGCGATTCATAAAGGGGAGTGATGTAAGCACGATTCCTAAAGGGGAGAGATGTCAGTGCAATTCTGAAAAGGGAGTGATGTCAGCGCAATTCCTAAAGGGGAGTGATGTCAGCGCGATCCATAAAGGAGAGTAAAGTCAGTGCGATTAATAAAGGAAGTGATGTCAGCGCATTCATAAAGGGGAGTGATGTCAGCACAATTCTTAAAGGGGAGTGATGTCAGTGCAATTCCTAAAGGGGAGTGATGTCAGCGCGATTCATAAAGGGGAGTAATGTCAGTGCGATTAATAAAGGAAGTGATGTCAGCGCAATTCATAAAGGGGAGTGATGTAAGCACGATTCCTAAAGGGAAGAGATGTCTGTGCGATACTTAAAGTGGAGTGATGACAGCGCGATCCATAAAGGAGTGTAAAGTCAGTGCGATTAATAAAGGAAGTGATGTCAGCGCAATTCATAAAGGGTAGTGATGTAAGCACGATTCTTAAAGGGGAGTGATGTCAGCGCAATTCCTAAAGGGGAGTGATGTCAGCGCGATCCATAAAGGAGAGTAATGTCAGTGCGATTAATAAAGGAAGTGATGTCAGCGCAATTCATAAAGGGGAGTGATATCAGCGCAATTCCTAAAGGGGAGTGATGTCAGCGCGATCCATAAAGGAGAGTAATCTTTGTGCGATTAATGAAGGAAGTGATGTCAGCGCAATTAATAAAGGGGAGTGATGTCAGCACAATTCTGAAAGGGGAGTGATGTCAGCTCCTCATAAAGTTGAGTGATGTCAGCGCGATTCATAAAGGGGAGTAATGTCAGTGCGATTAATAAAGGAAGTGATGTCAGCGCAATTCATGAAGGGGAGTGACGTCAGTGCAATTAATAAAGGAAGTGATGTCAGCGCAATTCATGAAGGGGAGTGATGTCAGCACAATTCTTAAAGGGGAGTGATGTCAGTGCGAATCTTAAATGGGAGTAATGTCAGTGCATTAATAAAGGAAGTGATGTCAGTGCAATTCATAAAGGGGAGTGATGTAAGCACGATTCCTAAAGGGGAGAGATGTCAGTGCAATTCTGAAAAGGGAGTGATGTCAGCGCAATTCCTAAAGGGGAGTGATGTCAGCGCGATCCATAAAGGAGACTAAAGTCAGTGCGATTAATAAAGGAAGTGATGTCAGCGCAATTCATAAAGGGGAGTGATGTCAGCACAATTCTTAAAGGGGAGTGATGTCAGCGCAATTCCTAAAGGGGAGTTATGTCAGCGCGATCCATAAAGGAGAGTAAAGTCAGTGCGATTAATAAAGGAAGTGATGTCAGCGCAATTCATAAAGGGGAGTGATGTCAGCACAATTCTTAAAGGGGAGTGATGTCAGCGCAATTCCTAAAGGGGAGTGATGTCAGCGCGATCCATAAAGGAGAGTAATGTCAGTGCGATTAATAAAGGAAGTGATGTCAGCGCAATTCATAAAGGGGAGTGATGGAAGCACGATTCCTAAAGGGGAGAGATGTCAGTGCGATTCTTAAAGGGGAGTGATGTCAGCGCGATCCATAAAGGACAGTAAAGTCAGTGCGATTAATAAAGGAAGTGATGTCAGCGCAATTCATAAAGGGGTGTGATGTAAGCACGATTCCTAAAGGAGAGTGATGTCTGTGCGATTCTTAAAGGGGAGTGATGTCAGCGCAATTCCTAAAGGGGAGTGATGTCAGCGCGATCCATAAAGGAGTGTAATGTCAGTGCGATTAATAAAGGAAGTGATGTCAGCGCAATTTATAAAGGGGAGTGATGTCAGCACAATTCTTAAAGGAGAGTGATGTCAGTGCAATTAATAAAGGAAATGATGTCAGCGAAATTCATAAAGTGGAGTGATATCAGCTCCTCATAAAGGAGAGTGACATCAGCTCCTCATAAAGGGGAGTGATATCAGCTCCTCATAAAGGGGAGTGATATCAGCTCCTCATAAAGGGGAGTGATGTCAGCACCTCAGAAAGGGGAGTGATATCAGCTCCTCATAAAGGAGAGTGATATCAGCTCCGCATAAACGGGAGTGATATCAGCTCCTCATAAAGGGGAGTGATATCAGCTCCTCATAAAGGGGTGATATCAGCTCCTCATAAAGGGGAGTGATGTCAGCACCTCAGAAAGGGGAGTGATATCAGCTCCTCAGAAAGTGGAGTGATATCAGCTCCTCATAAAGGAGAGTGACATCAGCTCCTCATAAAGGGGAGTGATATCAGCTCCTCATAAAGGGGAGTGATATCAGCTACACATAAAGGAGATGATATCAGCTCCGCATATAGTGGAGTGATATCAGCTCCTCAAAAGGAGAGTGATATCAGCTCTGCATAAAGGGGAGTGATATCAGCTCCTCATAAAGGAGAGTGACATCAGCTCCTCATAAAGGGGAGTGATATCAGCTCCTCATAAAGGAGAGTGACATCAGCTCCTCATAAAGGGGAGTGATGTCAGCGCAATTCCTAAAGGGGAGTGATGTCAGCGCGATCCATAAAGGAGAGTAATCTTTGTGCGATTAATGAAGGAAGTGATGTCAGCGCAATTCATAAAGGGGAGTGATGTAAGCACGATTCCTAAAGGGGAGAGATGTCAGTGCGATTCTTAAAGGGGAGTGATGTCAGCGCGATCCATAAAGGAGAGTTAAGTCATTACGATTAATAAAGGAAGTGATGTCAGCGCAATTGATAAAGGGGAGTGATGTCAGCACAATTCTTAAAGGGGAGTGATGTCAGCTCCTCATAAAGTTGAGTGATGTCAGCGCGATTCATAAAGGGGAGTGATATCAGCACAATTCTTAAAGGGGAGTGACGTCAGTGCAATTAATAAAGGAAGTGATGTCAGCGCAATTCATGAAGGGGAGTGACGTCAGTGCAATTAATAAAGGAAGTGATGTCAGCGCAATTCATGAAGGGGAGTGATGTCAGCAAAATTCTTAAAGGGGAGTGATGTCAGTTCGATTCTTAAAGGGGAGTAATGTCAGTGCATTAATAAAGGAAGTGATGTCAGCGCGATCCAAAAAGGAGAGTAAAGTCAGTGCGATTAATAAAGGAAGTGATGTCAGCGCAATTCATAAAGGGGAGTGATGTCAGCACAATTCTTAAAGGGGAGTGATGTCAGCACAATTCCTAAACGGGAGTGATGTCAGCGCGATCCATAAAGGAGAGTAATGTCAGTGCGATTAATAAAGAAAGTGATGTCAGCGCAATTCATAAAGGGGAGTGATGTAAGCACGATTCCTAAAGGGGAGAGATGTCAGTGCGATTCTTAAAGGGGAGTGATGTCAGCGCGATCCATAAAGTAGAGTAAAGTCAGTGCGATTAATAAAGGAAGTGATGTCAGCGCAATTCATAAAGGGGAGTGATATCAGCACAATTCTTAAAGGGGAGTGATGTCATCGCGATTCATAAAGGGGAGTAATGTCAACGCGATTCACATAGGGGAGTGATGTCAGCACTATTCATAAAGGGGAGCGATGTCAGTGCAATTCATAAAGGGGAGTGATGTCAGCGCGATTAATAAAGGAAGTGATGTCAGCATGATTCATAAAGGGAAGTAATATCAGCACAATTCCTATAGGGAATGATGAAAGCACACTTCATAAAGAGGAGTGATATCAGTGCTATTCTTAAAAAGGAGTGATGTCAGCTCCTCATAAAGTTGAGTGATGTCAGCGCGATTCATAAAGGGGAGTAATGTCAGTGCGATTAATAAAGGAAGTGATGTCAGTGCAATTCATGAAGGGGAGTGATGTCAGCACAATTCTTAAAGGGGAGTGATGTCAGCGCAATTCCTAAAGGGGAGTGATGTCAGCGCGATCCATAAAGGAGAGTGATGTCAGCGCGATCCAAAAAGGAGAGTAAAGTCAGTGCGATTAATAAAGGAAGTGATGTCAGCGCAATTCATAAAGGGGAGTGATGTCAGCACAATTCTTAAAGGGGAGTGATGTCAGCACAATTCCTAAATGGGAGTGATGTCAGCGCGATCCATAAAGGAGAGTAATGTCAGTGCGATTAATAAAGAAAGTGATGTCAGCGCAATTCATAAAGGGGAGTGATGTAAGCACGATTCCTAAAGGGGAGAGATGTCAGTGTGATTCTTAAAGGGGAGTGATGTCAGCGCGATCCATAAAGTAGAGTAAAGTCAGTGCGATTAATAAAGGAAGTGATGTCAGCGCAATTCATAAAGGGGAGTGATATCAGCACAATTCTTAAAGGGGAGTGATGTCAGCGCGATTCATAAAGGGGAGTAATGTCAACGCGATTCACATAGGGGAGTGATGTCAGCACTATTCATAAAGGGGAGCGATGTCAGTGCAATTCATAAAGGGGAGTGATGTCAGCGCGATTAATAAAGGAAGTGATGTCAGCATGATTCATAAAGGGAAGTAATATCAGCACGATTCCTATAGGGAATGATGAAAGCACACTTCATAAAGAGGAGTGATATCAGTGCTATTCTTAAAAAGGAGTGATGTCAGCTCCTCATAAAGTTGAGTGATGTCAGCGCAATTCATAAAGGGGAGTAATGTCAGTGCGATTAATAAAGGAAGTGATGTCAGCGCAATTCATGAAGGGGAGTGATGTCAGCACAATTCTTAAAGGGGAGTGATGTGAGTGCGATTCATAAAGGGGAGTGATGTCGGCGCAATTAATAACAGAAGTGATGTCAGCGCAATTCATAATGGGGAGTGACGTCAGTGCAATTAATAAAGGAAGTGTTGTCAGCGCAATTCATGAAGGGGAGTGATGTCAGCACAATTCTTAAAGGGGAGTAATGTCAGTGCGATTCATAAAGGGGAGTAATGTCAATGCATTAATAAAGGAAGTGATGTCAGCGCAATTCATAAAGGGGAGTGATGTAAGCACGATTCCTAAAGGGGAGAGATGTCAGTGCAATTCTGAAAAGGGAGTGATGTCAGCGCAATTCCTAAAGGGGAGTGATGTCAGCGCGATCCATAAAGGAGAGTAAAGTCAGTGCGATTAATAAAGGAAGTGATGTCAGCGCAATTCATAAAGGGGAGTGATGTCAGCACAATTCTTAAAGGGGAGTGATGTAAGCGCAATTCCTAAAGGGGAGTGATGTAAGCGCGATACATAAAGGAGAGTAAAGTCAGTGCGATTAATAAAGGAAGTGATGTCAGCGCAATTCATAAATGGGAGTGATGTCAGCACAATTCTTAAAGGGGAGTGATGTCAGCGCAATTCCTAAAGGGGAGTGATGTCAGCGCGATCCATAAAGGAGAGTAATGTCAGTGCGATTAATAAAGGAAGTGATGACAGCGCAATTCATAAAGGGGAGTGATGTAAGCACGATTCCTAAAGGGGAGAGATGTCAGTGCGATTCTTAAAGGGGAGTGATGTCAGCGCGATCCATAAAGGACAGTAAAGTCAGTGCGATTAATAAAGGAAGTGATGTCAGCGCAATTCATAAAGGGGTGTGATGTAAGCACGATTCCTAAAGGGGAGTGATGTCTGTGCGATTCTTAAAGGGGAGTGATGTCAGCGCAATTCCTAAAGGGGAGTGATGTCAGCGCGATCCATAAAGGAGAGTAATGTCCGTGCGATTAATAAAGGAAGTGATGTCAGCGCAATTTATAAAGGGGAGTGATGTCAGCACAATTCTTAAAGGGGAGTGATGTCAGTGCAATTAATAAAGGAAATGATGTCAGCGAAATTCATAAAGTGGAGTGATATCAGCTCCTCATAAAGGAGAGTGACATCAGCTCCTCATAAAGGGGAGTGATATCAGCTCCTCATAAAGGGGAGTGATATCAGCTCCTCATAAAGGGGAGTGATGTCAGCACCTCAGAAAGGGGAGTGATATCAGCTCCTCATAAAGGAGAGTGACATCAGGTCCTCATAAAGTGGAGAGATATCAGCTCCTCATAAAGGAGAGTGATATCAGCTCCTCAGAAATTGAAGTGATATCAGATCCTCATAAAGGAGAGTGATATCAGCTCCGCATAAACGGGAGTGATATCAGCTCCTCATAAAGGGGAGTGATATCAGCTCCTCATAAAGGGGTGATATCAGATCCTCATAAAGGGGAGTGACGTCAGCACCTCAGAAAGGGGAGTGATATCAGCTCCTCAGAATGTGGAGTGATATCAGCTCCTCATAAAGGAGAGTGACTTCAGCTCCTCATAAAGGGGAGTGATATCAGCACTCATAAAGGGGAGTGATATCAGCTACACATAAAGGAGATGATATCAGCTCCGCATATAGTGGAGTGATATCAGCTCCTCATAAAGGAGAGTGATATCAGCTCTGCATAAAGGGGAGTGATATCAGCTCCTCATAAAGGAGAGTGACATCAGCTCCTCATGAAGTGGAGTGATATCAGCTCCTCATAAAGGAGAGTGACATCAGCTCCTCATAAAGGGGAGTGATGTCAGCGCAATTCCTAAAGGGGAGTGATGTCAGCGCGATCCATAAAGGAGAGTAATCTTTGTGCGATTAATGAAGGAAGTGATGTCAGCGCAATTGATAAAGGGGAGTGATGTCAGCACAATTCTTAAAGGGGAGTGATGTCAGCTCCTCATAAAGTTGAGTGATGTCAGCGCGATTCATAAAGGGGAGTAATGTCAGTGCGATTAATAAAGGAAGGGATGTCAGCGCAATTCATGAAGGGGAGTGATATCAGCACAATTCTTAAAGGGGAGTGACGTCAGTGCAATTAATAAAGGAAGTGATGTCAGTGCAATTCATGAAGGGGAGTGACGTCAGTGCAATTAATAAAGGAAGTGATGTCAGCGCAATTCATGAAGGGGAGTGATGTCAGCACAATTCTTAAAGGGGAGTGATGTCAGTGCGAATCTTAAAGGGGAGTAATGTCAGTGCATTAATAAAGGAAGTGATGTCAGCGCAATTCATAAAGGGGAGTGATGTAAGCACGATTCCTAAAGGGGAGAGATGTCAGTAGAGTTCTGAAAAGGGAGTGATGTCAGCGCAATTCCTAAAGGGGAGTGATGTCAGCGCGATCCATAAAGGAGAGTAAATTCAGTGCGATTAATAAAGGAAGTGATGTCAGCGCAATTCATAAAGGGGAGTGATGTAAGCACGATTCCTAAAGGGGAGAGATGTCAGTGCGATTCTTAAAGTGGAGTGATGTCAGCGCGATCCATAAAGGACAGTAAAGTCAGTGCGATTAATAAAGGAAGTGATGTCAGCGCAATTCATAAAGGGGTGTGATGTAAGCACGATTCCTAAAGGAGAGTGATGTCTGTGCGATTCTTAAAGGGGAGTGATGTCAGCGCAATTACTAAAGGGGAGTGATGTCAGCGCGATCCATAAAGGAGAGTAATGTCAGTGCGATTAATAAAGGAAGTGATGTCAGCGAAATTCATAAAGTGGAGTGATATCAGCTCCTCATAAAGGAGAGTGACATCAGCTCCTCATAAAGGGGAGTGATATCAGCTCCTCATAAAGGGGAGTGATATCAGCTCCTCATAAAGGGGAGTGATGTCAGCACCTCAGAAAGGGGAGTGATATCAGCTCTTCATAAAGGAGAGTGATATCAGCTCCGCATAAACGGGAGTGATATCAGCTCCTCATAAAGGGGAGTGATATCAGCTCCTCATAAAGGGGTGATATCAGCTCCTCATAAAGGGGAGTGATGTCAGCACCTCAGAAAGGGGAGTGATATCAGCTCCTCAGAAAGTGGAGTGATATCAGCTCCTCATAAAGGAGAGTGACATCAGCTCCTCATAAAGGGGAGTGATATCAGCTCCTCATAAAGGGGAGTGATATCAGCTACACATAAAGGAGATGATATCAGCTCCGCATATAGTGGAGTGATATCAGCTCCTCAAAAGGAGAGTGATATCAGCTCTGCCTAAAGGGGAGTGATATCAGCTCCTCATAAAGGAGAGTGACATCAGCTCCTCATAAAGGGGAGTGATATCATCTCCTCATAAAGGAGAGTGACATCAGCTCCTCATAAAGGGGAGTGATGTCAGCGCAATTCCTAAAGGGGAGTGATGTCAGCGCGATCCATAAAGGAGAGTAATCTTTGTGCGATTAATGAAGGAAGTGATGTCAGCGCAATTCATAAAGGGGAGTGATGTCAGCGCAATTCCTAAAGGGGAGTGATGTCAGCGCGATCCATAAAGGAGAGTAAAGTCAGTGTGATTAATAAAGGAAGTGATGTCAGCGCAATTCATAAAGGGGTGTGATGTAAGCACGATTCCTAAAGGAGAGTGATGTCTGTGCGATTCTTAAAGGGGAGTGATGTCAGCGCAATTCCTAAAGGGGAGTGATGTCAGCGCGATCCATAAAGGAGTGTAATGTCAGTGCGATTAATAAAGGAAGTGATGTCAGCGCAATTTATAAAGGGGAGTGATGTCAGCACAATTCTTAAAGGGGAGTGCTGTCAGTGCAATTAATAAAGGAAATGATGTCAGCGAAATTCATAAAGTGGAGTGATATCAGCTCCTCATAAAGGAGAGTGACATCAGCTCCTCATAAAGGGGAGTGATATCAGCTCCTCATAAAGGGGAGTGATATCAGCTCCTCATAAAGGGGAGTGATGTCAGCACCTCAGAAAGGGGAGTGATATCAGCTCCTCATAAAGGAGAGTGATATCAGCTCCGCATAAACGGGAGTGATATCAGCTCCTCATAAAGGGGAGTGATATCAGCTCCTCATAAAGGGGTGATATCAGCTCCTCATAAAGGGGAGTGATGTCAGCACCTCAGAAAGGGGAGTGATATCAGCTCCTCAGAAAGTGGAGTGATATCAGCTCCTCATAAAGGAGAGTGACATCAGCTCCTCATAAAGGGGAGTGATATCAGCTCCTCATAAAGGGGAGTGATATCAGCTACACATAAAGGAGATGATATCAGCTCCGCATATAGTGGAGTGATATCAGCTCCTCAAAAGGAGAGTGATATCAGCTCTGCATAAAGGGGAGTGATATCAGCTCCTCATAAAGGAGAGTGACATCAGCTCCTCATAAAGGGGAGTGATATCAGCTCCTCATAAAGGAGAGTGACATCAGCTCCTCATAAAGGGGAGTGATGTCAGCGCAATTCCTAAAGGGGAGTGATGTCAGCGCGATCCATAAAGGAGAGTAATCTTTGTGCGATTAATGAAGGAAGTGATGTCAGCGCAATTCATAAAGGGGAGTGATGTAAGCACGATTCCTAAAGGGGAGAGATGTCAGTGCGATTCTTAAAGGGGAGTGATGTCAGCGCGATCCATAAAGGAGAGTTAAGTCATTACGATTAATAAAGGAAGTGATGTCAGCGCAATTGATAAAGGGGAGTGATGTCAGCACAATTCTTAAAGGGGAGTGATGTCAGCTCCTCATAAAGTTGAGTGATGTCAGCGCGATTCATAAAGGGGAGTGATATCAGCACAATTCTTAAAGGGGAGTGACGTCAGTGCAATTAATAAAGGAAGTGATGTCAGCGCAATTCATGAAGGGGAGTGACGTCAGTGCAATTAATAAAGGAAGTGATGTCAGCGCAATTCATGAAGGGGAGTGATGTCAGCAAAATTCTTAAAGGGGAGTGATGTCAGTTCGATTCTTAAAGGGGAGTAATGTCAGTGCATTAATAAAGGAAGTGATGTCAGCGCGATCCAAAAAGGAGAGTAAAGTCAGTGCGATTAATAAAGGAAGTGATGTCAGCGCAATTCATAAAGGGGAGTGATGTCAGCACAATTCTTAAAGGGGAGTGATGTCAGCACAATTCCTAAACGGGAGTGATGTCAGCGCGATCCATAAAGGAGAGTAATGTCAGTGCGATTAATAAAGAAAGTGATGTCAGCGCAATTCATAAAGGGGAGTGATGTAAGCACGATTCCTAAAGGGGAGAGATGTCAGTGCGATTCTTAAAGGGGAGTGATGTCAGCGCGATCCATAAAGTAGAGTAAAGTCAGTGCGATTAATAAAGGAAGTGATGTCAGCGCAATTCATAAAGGGGAGTGATATCAGCACAATTCTTAAAGGGGAGTGATGTCATCGCGATTCATAAAGGGGAGTAATGTCAACGCGATTCACATAGGGGAGTGATGTCAGCACTATTCATAAAGGGGAGCGATGTCAGTGCAATTCATAAAGGGGAGTGATGTCAGCGCGATTAATAAAGGAAGTGATGTCAGCATGATTCATAAAGGGAAGTAATATCAGCACAATTCCTATAGGGAATGATGAAAGCACACTTCATAAAGAGGAGTGATATCAGTGCTATTCTTAAAAAGGAGTGATGTCAGCTCCTCATAAAGTTGAGTGATGTCAGCGCGATTCATAAAGGGGAGTAATGTCAGTGCGATTAATAAAGGAAGTGATGTCAGCGCAATTCATGAAGGGGAGTGATGTCAGCACAATTCTTAAAGGGGAGTGATGTCAGCGCAATTCCTAAAGGGGAGTGATGTCAGCGCGATCCATAAAGGAGAGTGATGTCAGCGCGATCCAAAAAGGAGAGTAAAGTCAGTGCGATTAATAAAGGAAGTGATGTCAGCGCAATTCATAAAGGGGAGTGATGTCAGCACAATTCTTAAAGGGGAGTGATGTCAGCACAATTCCTAAATGGGAGTGATGTCAGCGCGATCCATAAAGGAGAGTAATGTCAGTGCGATTAATAAAGAAAGTGATGTCAGCGCAATTCATAAAGGGGAGTGATGTAAGCACGATTCCTAAAGGGGAGAGATGTCAGTGTGATTCTTAAAGGGGAGTGATGTCAGCGCGATCCATAAAGTAGAGTAAAGTCAGTGCGATTAATAAAGGAAGTGATGTCAGCGCAATTCATAAAGGGGAGTGATATCAGCACAATTCTTAAAGGGGAGTGATGTCAGCGCGATTCATAAAGGGGAGTAATGTCAACGCGATTCACATAGGGGAGTGATGTCAGCACTATTCATAAAGGGGAGCGATGTCAGTGCAATTCATAAAGGGGAGTGATGTCAGCGCGATTAATAAAGGAAGTGATGTCAGCATGATTCATAAAGGGAAGTAATATCAGCACGATTCCTATAGGGAATGATGAAAGCACACTTCATAAAGAGGAGTGATATCAGTGCTATTCTTAAAAAGGAGTGATGTCAGCTCCTCATAAAGTTGAGTGATGTCAGCGCAATTCATAAAGGGGAGTAATGTCAGTGCGATTAATAAAGGAAGTGATGTCAGCGCAATTCATGAAGGGGAGTGATGTCAGCACAATTCTTAAAGGGGAGTGATGTGAGTGCGATTCATAAAGGGGAGTGATGTCGGCGCAATTAATAACAGAAGTGATGTCAGCGCAATTCATAAAGGGGAGTGACGTCAGTGCAATTAATAAAGGAAGTGTTGTCAGCGCAATTCATGAAGGGGAGTGATGTCAGCACAATTCTTAAAGGGGAGTAATGTCAGTGCGATTCATAAAGGGGAGTAATGTCAATGCATTAATAAAGGAAGTGATGTCAGCGCAATTCATAAAGGGGAGTGATGTAAGCACGATTCCTAAAGGGGAGAGATGTCAGTGCAATTCTGAAAAGGGAGTGATGTCAGCGCAATTCCTAAAGGGGAGTGATGTCAGCGCGATCCATAAAGGAGAGTAAAGTCAGTGCGATTAATAAAGGAAGTGATGTCAGCGCAATTCATAAAGGGGAGTGATGTCAGCACAATTCTTAAAGGGGAGTGATGTAAGCGCAATTCCTAAAGGGGAGTGATGTAAGCGCGATACATAAAGGAGAGTAAAGTCAGTGCGATTAATAAAGGAAGTGATGTCAGCGCAATTCATAAATGGGAGTGATGTCAGCACAATTCTTAAAGGGGAGTGATGTCAGCGCAATTCCTAAAGGGGAGTGATGTCAGCGCGATCCATAAAGGAGAGTAATGTCAGTGCGATTAATAAAGGAAGTGATGACAGCGCAATTCATAAAGGGGAGTGATGTAAGCACGATTCCTAAAGGGGAGAGATGTCAGTGCGATTCTTAAAGGGGAGTGATGTCAGCGCGATCCATAAAGGACAGTAAAGTCAGTGCGATTAATAAAGGAAGTGATGTCAGCGCAATTCATAAAGGGGTGTGATGTAAGCACGATTCCTAAAGGGGAGTGATGTCTGTGCGATTCTTAAAGGGGAGTGATGTCAGCGCAATTCCTAAAGGGGAGTGATGTCAGCGCGATCCATAAAGGAGAGTAATGTCCGTGCGATTAATAAAGGAAGTGATGTCAGCGCAATTTATAAAGGGGAGTGATGTCAGCACAATTCTTAAAGGGGAGTGATGTCAGTGCAATTAATAAAGGAAATGATGTCAGCGAAATTCATAAAGTGGAGTGATATCAGCTCCTCATAAAGGAGAGTGACATCAGCTCCTCATAAAGGGGAGTGATATCAGCTCCTCATAAAGGGGAGTGATATCAGCTCCTCATAAAGGGGAGTGATGTCAGCACCTCAGAAAGGGGAGTGATATCAGCTCCTCATAAAGGAGAGTGACATCAGGTCCTCATAAAGTGGAGAGATATCAGCTCCTCATAAAGGAGAGTGATATCAGCTCCTCAGAAATTGAAGTGATATCAGATCCTCATAAAGGAGAGTGATATCAGCTCCGCATAAACGGGAGTGATATCAGCTCCTCATAAAGGGGAGTGATATCAGCTCCTCATAAAGGGGTGATATCAGATCCTCATAAAGGGGAGTGACGTCAGCACCTCAGAAAGGGGAGTGATATCAGCTCCTCAGAATGTGGAGTGATATCAGCTCCTCATAAAGGAGAGTGACTTCAGCTCCTCATAAAGGGGAGTGATATCAGCACTCATAAAGGGGAGTGATATCAGCTACACATAAAGGAGATGATATCAGCTCCGCATATAGTGGAGTGATATCAGCTCCTCATAAAGGAGAGTGATATCAGCTCTGCATAAAGGGGAGTGATATCAGCTCCTCATAAAGGAGAGTGACATCAGCTCCTCATGAAGTGGAGTGATATCAGCTCCTCATAAAGGAGAGTGACATCAGCTCCTCATAAAGGGGAGTGATGTCAGCGCAATTCCTAAAGGGGAGTGATGTCAGCGCGATCCATAAAGGAGAGTAATCTTTGTGCGATTAATGAAGGAAGTGATGTCAGCGCAATTGATAAAGGGGAGTGATGTCAGCACAATTCTTAAAGGGGAGTGATGTCAGCTCCTCATAAAGTTGAGTGATGTCAGCGCGATTCATAAAGGGGAGTAATGTCAGTGCGATTAATAAAGGAAGGGATGTCAGCGCAATTCATGAAGGGGAGTGATATCAGCACAATTCTTAAAGGGGAGTGACGTCAGTGCAATTAATAAAGGAAGTGATGTCAGTGCAATTCATGAAGGGGAGTGACGTCAGTGCAATTAATAAAGGAAGTGATGTCAGCGCAATTCATGAAGGGGAGTGATGTCAGCACAATTCTTAAAGGGGAGTGATGTCAGTGCGAATCTTAAAGGGGAGTAATGTCAGTGCATTAATAAAGGAAGTGATGTCAGCGCAATTCATAAAGGGGAGTGATGTAAGCACGATTCCTAAAGGGGAGAGATGTCAGTAGAGTTCTGAAAAGGGAGTGATGTCAGCGCAATTCCTAAAGGGGAGTGATGTCAGCGCGATCCATAAAGGAGAGTAAATTCAGTGCGATTAATAAAGGAAGTGATGTCAGCGCAATTCATAAAGGGGAGTGATGTAAGCACGATTCCTAAAGGGGAGAGATGTCAGTGCGATTCTTAAAGTGGAGTGATGTCAGCGCGATCCATAAAGGACAGTAAAGTCAGTGCGATTAATAAAGGAAGTGATGTCAGCGCAATTCATAAAGGGGTGTGATGTAAGCACGATTCCTAAAGGAGAGTGATGTCTGTGCGATTCTTAAAGGGGAGTGATGTCAGCGCAATTACTAAAGGGGAGTGATGTCAGCGCGATCCATAAAGGAGAGTAATGTCAGTGCGATTAATAAAGGAAGTGATGTCAGCGAAATTCATAAAGTGGAGTGATATCAGCTCCTCATAAAGGAGAGTGACATCAGCTCCTCATAAAGGGGAGTGATATCAGCTCCTCATAAAGGGGAGTGATATCAGCTCCTCATAAAGGGGAGTGATGTCAGCACCTCAGAAAGGGGAGTGATATCAGCTCTTCATAAAGGAGAGTGATATCAGCTCCGCATAAACGGGAGTGATATCAGCTCCTCATAAAGGGGAGTGATATCAGCTCCTCATAAAGGGGTGATATCAGCTCCTCATAAAGGGGAGTGATGTCAGCACCTCAGAAAGGGGAGTGATATCAGCTCCTCAGAAAGTGGAGTGATATCAGCTCCTCATAAAGGAGAGTGACATCAGCTCCTCATAAAGGGGAGTGATATCAGCTCCTCATAAAGGGGAGTGATATCAGCTACACATAAAGGAGATGATATCAGCTCCGCATATAGTGGAGTGATATCAGCTCCTCAAAAGGAGAGTGATATCAGCTCTGCCTAAAGGGGAGTGATATCAGCTCCTCATAAAGGAGAGTGACATCAGCTCCTCATAAAGGGGAGTGATATCATCTCCTCATAAAGGAGAGTGACATCAGCTCCTCATAAAGGGGAGTGATGTCAGCGCAATTCCTAAAGGGGAGTGATGTCAGCGCGATCCATAAAGGAGAGTAATCTTTGTGCGATTAATGAAGGAAGTGATGTCAGCGCAATTCATAAAGGGGAGTGATGTCAGCGCAATTCCTAAAGGGGAGTGATGTCAGCGCGATCCATAAAGGAGAGTAAAGTCAGTGTGATTAATAAAGGAAGTGATGTCAGCGCAATTCATAAAGGGGTGTGATGTAAGCACGATTCCTAAAGGAGAGTGATGTCTGTGCGATTCTTAAAGGGGAGTGATGTCAGCGCAATTCCTAAAGGGGAGTGATGTCAGCGCGATCCATAAAGGAGTGTAATGTCAGTGCGATTAATAAAGGAAGTGATGTCAGCGCAATTTATAAAGGGGAGTGATGTCAGCACAATTCTTAAAGGGGAGTGCTGTCAGTGCAATTAATAAAGGAAATGATGTCAGCGAAATTCATAAAGTGGAGTGATATCAGCTCCTCATAAAGGAGAGTGACATCAGCTCCTCATAAAGGGGAGTGATATCAGCTCCTCATAAAGGGGAGTGATATCAGCTCCTCATAAAGGGGAGTGATGTCAGCACCTCAGAAAGGGGAGTGATATCAGCTCCTCATAAAGGAGAGTGATATCAGCTCCGCATAAACGGGAGTGATATCAGCTCCTCATAAAGGGGAGTGATATCAGCTCCTCATAAAGGGGTGATATCAGCTCCTCATAAAGGGGAGTGATGTCAGCACCTCAGAAAGGGGAGTGATATCAGCTCCTCAGAAAGTGGAGTGATATCAGCTCCTCATAAAGGAGAGTGACATCAGCTCCTCATAAAGGGGAGTGATATCAGCTCCTCATAAAGGGGAGTGATATCAGCTACACATAAAGGAGATGATATCAGCTCCGCATATAGTGGAGTGATATCAGCTCCTCAAAAGGAGAGTGATATCAGCTCTGCATAAAGGGGAGTGATATCAGCTCCTCATAAAGGAGAGTGACATCAGCTCCTCATAAAGGGGAGTGATATCAGCTCCTCATAAAGGAGAGTGACATCAGCTCCTCATAAAGGGGAGTGATGTCAGCGCAATTCCTAAAGGGGAGTGATGTCAGCGCGATCCATAAAGGAGAGTAATCTTTGTGCGATTAATGAAGGAAGTGATGTCAGCGCAATTCATAAAGGGGAGTGATGTAAGCACGATTCCTAAAGGGGAGAGATGTCAGTGCGATTCTTAAAGGGGAGTGATGTCAGCGCGATCCATAAAGGAGAGTTAAGTCATTACGATTAATAAAGGAAGTGATGTCAGCGCAATTGATAAAGGGGAGTGATGTCAGCACAATTCTTAAAGGGGAGTGATGTCAGCTCCTCATAAAGTTGAGTGATGTCAGCGCGATTCATAAAGGGGAGTGATATCAGCACAATTCTTAAAGGGGAGTGACGTCAGTGCAATTAATAAAGGAAGTGATGTCAGCGCAATTCATGAAGGGGAGTGACGTCAGTGCAATTAATAAAGGAAGTGATGTCAGCGCAATTCATGAAGGGGAGTGATGTCAGCAAAATTCTTAAAGGGGAGTGATGTCAGTTCGATTCTTAAAGGGGAGTAATGTCAGTGCATTAATAAAGGAAGTGATGTCAGCGCGATCCAAAAAGGAGAGTAAAGTCAGTGCGATTAATAAAGGAAGTGATGTCAGCGCAATTCATAAAGGGGAGTGATGTCAGCACAATTCTTAAAGGGGAGTGATGTCAGCACAATTCCTAAACGGGAGTGATGTCAGCGCGATCCATAAAGGAGAGTAATGTCAGTGCGATTAATAAAGAAAGTGATGTCAGCGCAATTCATAAAGGGGAGTGATGTAAGCACGATTCCTAAAGGGGAGAGATGTCAGTGCGATTCTTAAAGGGGAGTGATGTCAGCGCGATCCATAAAGTAGAGTAAAGTCAGTGCGATTAATAAAGGAAGTGATGTCAGCGCAATTCATAAAGGGGAGTGATATCAGCACAATTCTTAAAGGGGAGTGATGTCATCGCGATTCATAAAGGGGAGTAATGTCAACGCGATTCACATAGGGGAGTGATGTCAGCACTATTCATAAAGGGGAGCGATGTCAGTGCAATTCATAAAGGGGAGTGATGTCAGCGCGATTAATAAAGGAAGTGATGTCAGCATGATTCATAAAGGGAAGTAATATCAGCACAATTCCTATAGGGAATGATGAAAGCACACTTCATAAAGAGGAGTGATATCAGTGCTATTCTTAAAAAGGAGTGATGTCAGCTCCTCATAAAGTTGAGTGATGTCAGCGCGATTCATAAAGGGGAGTAATGTCAGTGCGATTAATAAAGGAAGTGATGTCAGCGCAATTCATGAAGGGGAGTGATGTCAGCACAATTCTTAAAGGGGAGTGATGTCAGCGCAATTCCTAAAGGGGAGTGATGTCAGCGCGATCCATAAAGGAGAGTGATGTCAGCGCGATCCAAAAAGGAGAGTAAAGTCAGTGCGATTAATAAAGGAAGTGATGTCAGCGCAATTCATAAAGGGGAGTGATGTCAGCACAATTCTTAAAGGGGAGTGATGTCAGCACAATTCCTAAATGGGAGTGATGTCAGCGCGATCCATAAAGGAGAGTAATGTCAGTGCGATTAATAAAGAAAGTGATGTCAGCGCAATTCATAAAGGGGAGTGATGTAAGCACGATTCCTAAAGGGGAGAGATGTCAGTGTGATTCTTAAAGGGGAGTGATGTCAGCGCGATCCATAAAGTAGAGTAAAGTCAGTGCGATTAATAAAGGAAGTGATGTCAGCGCAATTCATAAAGGGGAGTGATATCAGCACAATTCTTAAAGGGGAGTGATGTCAGCGCGATTCATAAAGGGGAGTAATGTCAACGCGATTCACATAGGGGAGTGATGTCAGCACTATTCATAAAGGGGAGCGATGTCAGTGCAATTCATAAAGGGGAGTGATGTCAGCGCGATTAATAAAGGAAGTGATGTCAGCATGATTCATAAAGGGAAGTAATATCAGCACGATTCCTATAGGGAATGATGAAAGCACACTTCATAAAGAGGAGTGATATCAGTGCTATTCTTAAAAAGGAGTGATGTCAGCTCCTCATAAAGTTGAGTGATGTCAGCGCAATTCATAAAGGGGAGTAATGTCAGTGCGATTAATAAAGGAAGTGATGTCAGCGCAATTCATGAAGGGGAGTGATGTCAGCACAATTCTTAAAGGGGAGTGATGTGAGTGCGATTCATAAAGGGGAGTGATGTCGGCGCAATTAATAACAGAAGTGATGTCAGCGCAATTCATAAAGGGGAGTGACGTCAGTGCAATTAATAAAGGAAGTGTTGTCAGCGCAATTCATGAAGGGGAGTGATGTCAGCACAATTCTTAAAGGGGAGTAATGTCAGTGCGATTCATAAAGGGGAGTAATGTCAATGCATTAATAAAGGAAGTGATGTCAGCGCAATTCATAAAGGGGAGTGATGTAAGCACGATTCCTAAAGGGGAGAGATGTCAGTGCAATTCTGAAAAGGGAGTGATGTCAGCGCAATTCCTAAAGGGGAGTGATGTCAGCGCGATCCATAAAGGAGAGTAAAGTCAGTGCGATTAATAAAGGAAGTGATGTCAGCGCAATTCATAAAGGGGAGTGATGTCAGCACAATTCTTAAAGGGGAGTGATGTAAGCGCAATTCCTAAAGGGGAGTGATGTAAGCGCGATACATAAAGGAGAGTAAAGTCAGTGCGATTAATAAAGGAAGTGATGTCAGCGCAATTCATAAATGGGAGTGATGTCAGCACAATTCTTAAAGGGGAGTGATGTCAGCGCAATTCCTAAAGGGGAGTGATGTCAGCGCGATCCATAAAGGAGAGTAATGTCAGTGCGATTAATAAAGGAAGTGATGACAGCGCAATTCATAAAGGGGAGTGATGTAAGCACGATTCCTAAAGGGGAGAGATGTCAGTGCGATTCTTAAAGGGGAGTGATGTCAGCGCGATCCATAAAGGACAGTAAAGTCAGTGCGATTAATAAAGGAAGTGATGTCAGCGCAATTCATAAAGGGGTGTGATGTAAGCACGATTCCTAAAGGGGAGTGATGTCTGTGCGATTCTTAAAGGGGAGTGATGTCAGCGCAATTCCTAAAGGGGAGTGATGTCAGCGCGATCCATAAAGGAGAGTAATGTCCGTGCGATTAATAAAGGAAGTGATGTCAGCGCAATTTATAAAGGGGAGTGATGTCAGCACAATTCTTAAAGGGGAGTGATGTCAGTGCAATTAATAAAGGAAATGATGTCAGCGAAATTCATAAAGTGGAGTGATATCAGCTCCTCATAAAGGAGAGTGACATCAGCTCCTCATAAAGGGGAGTGATATCAGCTCCTCATAAAGGGGAGTGATATCAGCTCCTCATAAAGGGGAGTGATGTCAGCACCTCAGAAAGGGGAGTGATATCAGCTCCTCATAAAGGAGAATGACATCAGGTCCTCATAAAGTGGAGAGATATCAGCTCCTCATAAAGGAGAGTGATATCAGCTCCTCAGAAATTGAAGTGATATCAGATCCTCATAAAGGAGAGTGATATCAGCTCCGCATAAACGGGAGTGATATCAGCTCCTCATAAAGGGGAGTGATATCAGCTCCTCATAAAGGGGTGATATCAGATCCTCATAAAGGGGAGTGACGTCAGCACCTCAGAAAGGGGAGTGATATCAGCTCCTCAGAATGTGGAGTGATATCAGCTCCTCATAAAGGAGAGTGACTTCAGCTCCTCATAAAGGGGAGTGATATCAGCACTCATAAAGGGGAGTGATATCAGCTACACATAAAGGAGATGATATCAGCTCCGCATATAGTGGAGTGATATCAGCTCCTCATAAAGGAGAGTGATATCAGCTCTGCATAAAGGGGAGTGATATCAGCTCCTCATAAAGGAGAGTGACATCAGCTCCTCATGAAGTGGAGTGATATCAGCTCCTCATAAAGGAGAGTGACATCAGCTCCTCATAAAGGGGAGTGATGTCAGCGCAATTCCTAAAGGGGAGTGATGTCAGCGCGATCCATAAAGGAGAGTAATCTTTGTGCGATTAATGAAGGAAGTGATGTCAGCGCAATTGATAAAGGGGAGTGATGTCAGCACAATTCTTAAAGGGGAGTGATGTCAGCTCCTCATAAAGTTGAGTGATGTCAGCGCGATTCATAAAGGGGAGTAATGTCAGTGCGATTAATAAAGGAAGGGATGTCAGCGCAATTCATGAAGGGGAGTGATATCAGCACAATTCTTAAAGGGGAGTGACGTCAGTGCAATTAATAAAGGAAGTGATGTCAGTGCAATTCATGAAGGGGAGTGACGTCAGTGCAATTAATAAAGGAAGTGATGTCAGCGCAATTCATGAAGGGGAGTGATGTCAGCACAATTCTTAAAGGGGAGTGATGTCAGTGCGAATCTTAAAGGGGAGTAATGTCAGTGCATTAATAAAGGAAGTGATGTCAGCGCAATTCATAAAGGGGAGTGATGTAAGCACGATTCCTAAAGGGGAGAGATGTCAGTAGAGTTCTGAAAAGGGAGTGATGTCAGCGCAATTCCTAAAGGGGAGTGATGTCAGCGCGATCCATAAAGGAGAGTAAATTCAGTGCGATTAATAAAGGAAGTGATGTCAGCGCAATTCATAAAGGGGAGTGATGTAAGCACGATTCCTAAAGGGGAGAGATGTCAGTGCGATTCTTAAAGTGGAGTGATGTCAGCGCGATCCATAAAGGACAGTAAAGTCAGTGCGATTAATAAAGGAAGTGATGTCAGCGCATTTCATAAAGGGGTGTGATGTAAGCACGATTCCTAAAGGAGAGTGATGTCTGTGCGATCCATAAAGGAGAGTAATGTCAGTGCGATTAATAAAGGAAGTGATGTCAGCGCAATTCATAAAGGGGAGTGATATCAGCGCAATTCCTAAAGGGGAGTGATGTCAGCGCGATCCATAAAGGAGAGTAATCTTTGTGCGATTAATGAAGGAAGTGATGTCAGCGCAATTGATAAAGGGGAGTGATGTCAGCACAATTCTGAAAGGGGAGTGATGTCAGCTCCTCATAAAGTTGAGTGATGTCAGCGCGATTCATAAAGGGGAGTAATGTCAGTGCGATTAATAAAGGAAGTGATGTCAGCGCAATTCATGAAGGGGAGTGACGTCAGTGCAATTAATAAAGGAAGTGATGTCAGCGCAATTCATGAAGGGGAGTGATGTCAGCACAATTCTTAAAGGGGAGTGATGTCAGTGCGAATCTTAAATGGGAGTAATGTCAGTGCATTAATAAAGGAAGTGATGTCAGTGCAATTCATAAAGGGGAGTGATGTAAGCACGATTCCTAAAGGGGAGAGATGTCAGTGCAATTCTGAAAAGGGAGTGATGTCAGCGCAATTCCTAAAGGGGAGTGATGTCAGCGCGATCCATAAAGGAGACTAAAGTCAGTGCGATTAATAAAGGAAGTGATGTCAGCGCAATTCATAAAGGGGAGTGATGTCAGCACAATTCTTAAAGGGGAGTGATGTCAGCGCAATTCCTAAAGGGGAGTTATGTCAGCGCGATCCATAAAGGAGAGTAAAGTCAGTGCGATTAATAAAGGAAGTGATGTCAGCGCAATTCATAAAGGGGAGTGATGTCAGCACAATTCTTAAAGGGGAGTGATGTCAGCGCAATTCCTAAAGGGGAGTGATGTCAGCGCGATCCATAAAGGAGAGTAATGTCAGTGCGATTAATAAAGGAAGTGATGTCAGCGCAATTCATAAAGGGGAGTGATGGAAGCACGATTCCTAAAGGGGAGAGATGTCAGTGCGATTCTTAAAGGGGAGTGATGTCAGCGCGATCCATAAAGGACAGTAAAGTCAGTGCGATTAATAAAGGAAGTGATGTCAGCGCAATTCATAAAGGGGTGTGATGTAAGCACGATTCCTAAAGGAGAGTGATGTCTGTGCGATTCTTAAAGGGGAGTGATGTCAGCGCAATTCCTAAAGGGGAGTGATGTCAGCGCGATCCATAAAGGAGTGTAATGTCAGTGCGATTAATAAAGGAAGTGATGTCAGCGCAATTTATAAAGGGGAGTGATGTCAGCACAATTCTTAAAGGGGAGTGATGTCAGTGCAATTAATAAAGGAAATGATGTCAGCGAAATTCATAAAGTGGAGTGATATCAGCTCCTCATAAAGGAGAGTGACATCAGCTCCTCATAAAGGGGAGTGATATCAGCTCCTCATAAAGGGGAGTGATATCAGCTCCTCATAAAGGGGAGTGATGTCAGCACCTCAGAAAGGGGAGTGATATCAGCTCCTCATAAAGGAGAGTGATATCAGCTCCGCATAAACGGGAGTGATATCAGCTCCTCATAAAGGGGAGTGATATCAGCTCCTCATAAAGGGGTGATATCAGCTCCTCATAAAGGGGAGTGATGTCAGCACCTCAGAAAGGGGAGTGATATCAGCTCCTCAGAAAGTGGAGTGATATCAGCTCCTCATAAAGGAGAGTGACATCAGCTCCTCATAAAGGGGAGTGATATCAGCTCCTCATAAAGGGGAGTGATATCAGCTACACATAAAGGAGATGATATCAGCTCCGCATATAGTGGAGTGATATCAGCTCCTCAAAAGGAGAGTGATATCAGCTCTGCATAAAGGGGAGTGATATCAGCTCCTCATAAAGGAGAGTGACATCAGCTCCTCATAAAGGGGAGTGATATCAGCTCCTCATAAAGGAGAGTGACATCAGCTCCTCATAAAGGGGACTGATGTCAGCGCAATTCCTAAAGGGGAGTGATGTCAGCGCGATCCATAAAGGAGAGTAATCTTTGTGCGATTAATGAAGGAAGTGATGTCAGCGCAATTCATAAAGGGGAGTGATGTAAGCACGATTCCTAAAGGGGAGAGATGTCAGTGCGATTCTTAAAGGGGAGTGATGTCAGCGCGATCCATAAAGGAGAGTTAAGTCATTACGATTAATAAAGGAAGTGATGTCAGCGCAATTGATAAAGGGGAGTGATGTCAGCACAATTCTTAAAGGGGAGTGATGTCAGCTCCTCATAAAGTTGAGTGATGTCAGCGCGATTCATAAAGGGGAGTGATATCAGCACAATTCTTAAAGGGGAGTGACGTCAGTGCAATTAATAAAGGAAGTGATGTCAGCGCAATTCATGAAGGGGAGTGACGTCAGTGCAATTAATAAAGGAAGTGATGTCAGCGCAATTCATGAAGGGGAGTGATGTCAGCAAAATTCTTAAAGGGGAGTGATGTCAGTTCGATTCTTAAAGGGGAGTAATGTCAGTGCATTAATAAAGGAAGTGATGTCAGCGCGATCCAAAAAGGAGAGTAAAGTCAGTGCGATTAATAAAGGAAGTGATGTCAGCGCAATTCATAAAGGGGAGTGATGTCAGCACAATTCTTAAAGGGGAGTGATGTCAGCACAATTCCTAAACGGGAGTGATGTCAGCGCGATCCATAAAGGAGAGTAATGTCAGTGCGATTAATAAAGAAAGTGATGTCAGCGCAATTCATAAAGGGGAGTGATGTAAGCACGATTCCTAAAGGGGAGAGATGTCAGTGCGATTCTTAAAGGGGAGTGATGTCAGCGCGATCCATAAAGTAGAGTAAAGTCAGTGCGATTAATAAAGGAAGTGATGTCAGCGCAATTCATAAAGGGGAGTGATATCAGCACAATTCTTAAAGGGGAGTTATGTCATCGCGATTCATAAAGGGGAGTAATGTCAACGCGATTCACATAGGGGAGTGATGTCAGCACTATTCATAAAGGGGAGCGATGTCAGTGCAATTCATAAAGGGGAGTGATGTCAGCGCGATTAATAAAGGAAGTGATGTCAGCATGATTCATAAAGGGAAGTAATATCAGCACAATTCCTATAGGGAATGATGAAAGCACACTTCATAAAGAGGAGTGATATCAGTGCTATTCTTAAAAAGGAGTGATGTCAGCTCCTCATAAAGTTGAGTGATGTCAGCGCGATTCATAAAGGGGAGTAATGTCAGTGCGATTAATAAAGGAAGTGATGTCAGCGCAATTCATGAAGGGGAGTGATGTCAGCACAATTCTTAAAGGGGAGTGATGTCAGCGCAATTCCTAAAGGGGAGTGATGTCAGCGCGATCCATAAAGGAGAGTGATGTCAGCGCGATCCAAAAAGGAGAGTAAAGTCAGTGCGATTAATAAAGGAAGTGATGTCAGCGCAATTCATAAAGGGGAGTGATGTCAGCACAATTCTTAAAGGGGAGTGATGTCAGCACAATTCCTAAATGGGAGTGATGTCAGCGCGATCCATAAAGGAGAGTAATGTCAGTGCGATTAATAAAGAAAGTGATGTCAGCGCAATTCATAAAGGGGAGTGATGTAAGCACGATTCCTAAAGGGGAGAGATGTCAGTGTGATTCTTAAAGGGGAGTGATGTCAGCGCGATCCATAAAGTAGAGTAAAGTCAGTGCGATTAATAAAGGAAGTGATGTCAGCGCAATTGATAAAGGGGAGTGATGTCAGCACAATTCTTAAAGGGGAGTGATGTCAGCTCCTCATAAAGTTGAGTGATGTCAGCGCGATTCATAAAGGGGAGTAATGTCAGTGCGATTAATAAAGGAAGGGATGTCAGCGCAATTCATGAAGGGGAGTGATATCAGCACAATTCTTAAAGGGGAGTGACGTCAGTGCAATTAATAAAGGAAGTGATGTCAGTGCAATTCATGAAGGGGAGTGACGTCAGTGCAATTAATAAAGGAAGTGATGTCATCGCAATTCATGAAGGGGAGTGATGTCAGCACAATTCTTAAAGGGGAGTGATGTCAGTGCGAATCTTAAAGGGGAGTAATGTCAGTGCATTAATAAAGGAAGTGATGTCAGCGCAATTCATAAAGGGGAGTGATGTAAGCACGATTCCTAAAGGGGAGAGATGTCAGTAGAGTTCTGAAAAGGGAGTGATGTCAGCGCAATTCCTAAAGGGGAGTGATGTCAGCGCGATCCATAAAGGAGAGTAAATTCAGTGCGATTAATAAAGGAAGTGATGTCAGCGCAATTCATAAAGGGGAGTGATGTAAGCACGATTCCTAAAGGGGAGAGATGTCAGTGCGATTCTTAAAGTGGAGTGATGTCAGCGCGATCCATAAAGGACAGTAAAGTCAGTGCGATTAATAAAGGAAGTGATGTCAGCGCATTTCATAAAGGGGTGTGATGTAAGCACGATTCCTAAAGGAGAGTGATGTCTGTGCGATCCATAAAGGAGAGTAATGTCAGTGCGATTAATAAAGGAAGTGATGTCAGCGCAATTCATAAAGGGGAGTGATATCAGCGCAATTCCTAAAGGGGAGTGATGTCAGCGCGATCCATAAAGGAGAGTAATCTTTGTGCGATTAATGAAGGAAGTGATGTCAGCGCAATTGATAAAGGGGAGTGATGTCAGCACAATTCTGAAAGGGGAGTGATGTCAGCTCCTCATAAAGTTGAGTGATGTCAGCGCGATTCATAAAGGGGAGTAATGTCAGTGCGATTAATAAAGGAAGTGATGTCAGCGCAATTCATGAAGGGGAGTGACGTCAGTGCAATTAATAAAGGAAGTGATGTCAGCGCAATTCATGAAGGGGAGTGATGTCAGCACAATTCTTAAAGGGGAGTGATGTCAGTGCGAATCTTAAATGGGAGTAATGTCAGTGCATTAATAAAGGAAGTGATGTCAGTGCAATTCATAAAGGGGAGTGATGTAAGCACGATTCCTAAAGGGGAGAGATGTCAGTGCAATTCTGAAAAGGGAGTGATGTCAGCGCAATTCCTAAAGGGGAGTGATGTCAGCGCGATCCATAAAGGAGACTAAAGTCAGTGCGATTAATAAAGGAAGTGATGTCAGCGCAATTCATAAAGGGGAGTGATGTCATCACAATTCTTAAAGGGGAGTGATGTCAGCGCAATTCCTAAAGGGGAGTTATGTCAGCGCGATCCATAAAGGAGAGTAAAGTCAGTGCGATTAATAAAGGAAGTGATGTCAGCGCAATTCATAAAGGGGAGTGATGTCAGCACAATTCTTAAAGGGGAGTGATGTCAGCGCAATTCCTAAAGGGGAGTGATGTCAGCGCGATCCATAAAGGAGAGTAATGTCAGTGCGATTAATAAAGGAAGTGATGTCAGCGCAATTCATAAAGGGGAGTGATGGAAGCACGATTCCTAAAGGGGAGAGATGTCAGTGCGATTCTTAAAGGGGAGTGATGTCAGCGCGATCCATAAAGGACAGTAAAGTCAGTGCGATTAATAAAGGAAGTGATGTCAGCGCAATTCATAAAGGGGTGTGATGTAAGCACGATTCCTAAAGGAGAGTGATGTCTGTGCGATTCTTAAAGGGGAGTGATGTCAGCGCAATTCCTAAAGGGGAGTGATGTCAGCGCGATCCATAAAGGAGTGTAATGTCAGTGCGATTAATAAAGGAAGTGATGTCAGCGCAATTTATAAAGGGGAGTGATGTCAGCACAATTCTTAAAGGGGAGTGATGTCAGTGCAATTAATAAAGGAAATGATGTCAGCGAAATTCATAAAGTGGAGTGATATCAGCTCCTCATAAAGGAGAGTGACATCAGCTCCTCATAAAGGGGAGTGATATCAGCTCCTCATAAAGGGGAGTGATATCAGCTCCTCATAAAGGGGAGTGATGTCAGCACCTCAGAAAGGGGAGTGATATCAGCTCCTCATAAAGGAGAGTGATATCAGCTCCGCATAAACGGGAGTGATATCAGCTCCTCATAAAGGGGAGTGATATCAGCTCCTCATAAAGGGGTGATATCAGCTCCTCATAAAGGGGAGTGATGTCAGCACCTCAGAAAGGGGAGTGATATCAGCTCCTCAGAAAGTGGAGTGATATCAGCTCCTCATAAAGGAGAGTGACATCAGCTCCTCATAAAGGGGAGTGATATCAGCTCCTCATAAAGGGGAGTGATATCAGCTACACATAAAGGAGATGATATCAGCTCCGCATATAGTGGAGTGATATCAGCTCCTCAAAAGGAGAGTGATATCAGCTCTGCATAAAGGGGAGTGATATCAGCTCCTCATAAAGGAGAGTGACATCAGCTCCTCATAAAGGGGAGTGATATCAGCTCCTCATAAAGGAGAGTGACATCAGCTCCTCATAAAGGGGACTGATGTCAGCGCAATTCCTAAAGGGGAGTGATGTCAGCGCGATCCATAAAGGAGAGTAATCTTTGTGCGATTAATGAAGGAAGTGATGTCAGCGCAATTCATAAAGGGGAGTGATGTAAGCACGATTCCTAAAGGGGAGAGATGTCAGTGCGATTCTTAAAGGGGAGTGATGTCAGCGCGATCCATAAAGGAGAGTTAAGTCATTACGATTAATAAAGGAAGTGATGTCAGCGCAATTGATAAAGGGGAGTGATGTCAGCACAATTCTTAAAGGGGAGTGATGTCAGCTCCTCATAAAGTTGAGTGATGTCAGCGCGATTCATAAAGGGGAGTGATATCAGCACAATTCTTAAAGGGGAGTGACGTCAGTGCAATTAATAAAGGAAGTGATGTCAGCGCAATTCATGAAGGGGAGTGACGTCAGTGCAATTAATAAAGGAAGTGATGTCAGCGCAATTCATGAAGGGGAGTGATGTCAGCAAAATTCTTAAAGGGGAGTGATGTCAGTTCGATTCTTAAAGGGGAGTAATGTCAGTGCATTAATAAAGGAAGTGATGTCAGCGCGATCCAAAAAGGAGAGTAAAGTCAGTGCGATTAATAAAGGAAGTGATGTCAGCGCAATTCATAAAGGGGAGTGATGTCAGCACAATTCTTAAAGGGGAGTGATGTCAGCACAATTCCTAAACGGGAGTGATGTCAGCGCGATCCATAAAGGAGAGTAATGTCAGTGCGATTAATAAAGAAAGTGATGTCAGCGCAATTCATAAAGGGGAGTGATGTAAGCACGATTCCTAAAGGGGAGAGATGTCAGTGCGATTCTTAAAGGGGAGTGATGTCAGCGCGATCCATAAAGTAGAGTAAAGTCAGTGCGATTAATAAAGGAAGTGATGTCAGCGCAATTCATAAAGGGGAGTGATATCAGCACAATTCTTAAAGGGGAGTTATGTCATCGCGATTCATAAAGGGGAGTAATGTCAACGCGATTCACATAGGGGAGTGATGTCAGCACTATTCATAAAGGGGAGCGATGTCAGTGCAATTCATAAAGGGGAGTGATGTCAGCGCGATTAATAAAGGAAGTGATGTCAGCATGATTCATAAAGGGAAGTAATATCAGCACAATTCCTATAGGGAATGATGAAAGCACACTTCATAAAGAGGAGTGATATCAGTGCTATTCTTAAAAAGGAGTGATGTCAGCTCCTCATAAAGTTGAGTGATGTCAGCGCGATTCATAAAGGGGAGTAATGTCAGTGCGATTAATAAAGGAAGTGATGTCAGCGCAATTCATGAAGGGGAGTGATGTCAGCACAATTCTTAAAGGGGAGTGATGTCAGCGCAATTCCTAAAGGGGAGTGATGTCAGCGCGATCCATAAAGGAGAGTGATGTCAGCGCGATCCAAAAAGGAGAGTAAAGTCAGTGCGATTAATAAAGGAAGTGATGTCAGCGCAATTCATAAAGGGGAGTGATGTCAGCACAATTCTTAAAGGGGAGTGATGTCAGCACAATTCCTAAATGGGAGTGATGTCAGCGCGATCCATAAAGGAGAGTAATGTCAGTGCGATTAATAAAGAAAGTGATGTCAGCGCAATTCATAAAGGGGAGTGATGTAAGCACGATTCCTAAAGGGGAGAGATGTCAGTGTGATTCTTAAAGGGGAGTGATGTCAGCGCGATCCATAAAGTAGAGTAAAGTCAGTGCGATTAATAAAGGAAGTGATGTCAGCGCAATTCATAAAGGGGAGTGATATCAGCACAATTCTTAAAGGGGAGTGATGTCAGCGCGATTCATAAAGGGGAGTAATGTCAACGCGATTCACATAGGGGAGTGATGTCAGCACTATTCATAAAGGGGAGCGATGTCAGTGCAATTCATAAAGGGGAGTGATGTCAGCGCGATTAATAAAGGAAGTGATGTCAGCATGATTCATAAAGGGAAGTAATATCAGCACGATTCCTATAGGGAATGATGAAAGCACACTTCATAAAGAGGAGTGATATCAGTGCTATTCTTAAAAAGGAGTGATGTCAGCTCCTCATAAAGTTGAGTGATGTCAGCGCAATTCATAAAGGGGAGTAATGTCAGTGCGATTAATAAAGGAAGTGATGTCAGCGCAATTCATGAAGGGGAGTGATGTCAGCACAATTCTTAAAGGGGAGTGATGTGAGTGCGATTCATAAAGGGGAGTGATGTCGGCGCAATTAATAACAGAAGTGATGTCAGCGCAATTCATAAAGGGGAGTGATGTCAGTGCAATTAATAAAGGAAGTGTTGTCAGCGCAATTCATGAAGGGGAGTGATGTCAGCACAATTCTTAAAGGGGAGTAATGTCAGTGCGATTCATAAAGGGGAGTAATGTCAATGCATTAATAAAGGAAGTGATGTCAGCGCAATTCATAAAGGGGAGTGATGTAAGCACGATTCCTAAAGGGGAGAGATGTCAGTGCAATTCTGAAAAGGGAGTGATGTCAGCGCAATTCCTAAAGGGGAGTGATGTCAGCGCGATCCATAAAGGAGAGCAAAGTCAGTGCGATTAATAAAGGAAGTGATGTCAGCGCAATTCATAAAGGGGAGTGATGTCAGCACAATTCTTAAAGGGGAGTGATGTAAGCGCAATTCCTAAAGGGGAGTGATGTAAGCGCGATACATAAAGGAGAGTAAAGTCAGTGCGATTAATAAAGGAAGTGATGTCAGCGCAATTCATAAATGGGAGTGATGTCAGCACAATTCTTAAAGGGGAGTGATGTCAGCGCAATTCCTAAAGTGGAGTGATGTCAGCGCGATCCATAAAGGAGAGTAATGTCAGTGCGATTAATAAAGGAAGTGATGACAGCGCAATTCATAAAGGGGAGTGATGTAAGCACGATTCCTAAAGGGGAGAGATGTCAGTGCGATTCTTAAAGGGGAGTGATGTCAGCGCGATCCATAAAGGACAGTAAAGTCAGTGCGATTAATAAAGGAAGTGATGTCAGCGCAATTCATAAAGGGGTGTGATGTAAGCACGATTCCTAAAGGGGAGTGATGTCTGTGCGATTCTTAAAGGGGAGTGATGTCAGCGCAATTCCTAAAGGGGAGTGATGTCAGCGCGATCCATAAAGGAGAGTAATGTCCGTGCGATTAATAAAGGAAGTGATGTCAGCGCAATTTATAAAGGGGAGTGATGTCAGCACAATTCTTAAAGGGGAGTGATGTCAGTGCAATTAATAAAGGAAATGATGTCAGCGAAATTCATAAAGTGGAGTGATATCAGCTCCTCATAAAGGAGAGTGACATCAGCTCCTCATAAAGGGGAGTGATATCAGCTCCTCATAAAGGGGAGTGATATCAGCTCCTCATAAAGGGGAGTGATGTCAGCACCTCAGAAAGGGGAGTGATATCAGCTCCTCATAAAGGAGAGTGACATCAGGTCCTCATAAAGTGGAGAGATATCAGCTCCTCATAAAGGAGAGTGATATCAGCTCCTCAGAAATTGAAGTGATATCAGATCCTCATAAAGGAGAGTGATATCAGCTCCGCATAAACGGGAGTGATATCAGCTCCTCATAAAGGGGAGTGATATCAGCTCCTCATAAAGGGGTGATATCAGATCCTCATAAAGGGGAGTGACGTCAGCACCTCAGAAAGGGGAGTGATATCAGCTCCTCAGAATGTGGAGTGATATCAGCTCCTCATAAAGGAGAGTGACTTCAGCTCCTCATAAAGGGGAGTGATATCAGCACTCATAAAGGGGAGTGATATCAGCTACACATAAAGGAGATGATATCAGCTCCGCATATAGTGGAGTGATATCAGCTCCTCATAAAGGAGAGTGATATCAGCTCTGCATAAAGGGGAGTGATATCAGCTCCTCATAAAGGAGAGTGACATCAGCTCCTCATGAAGTGGAGTGATATCAGCTCCTCATAAAGGAGAGTGACATCAGCTCCTCATAAAGGGGAGTGATGTCAGCGCAATTCCTAAAGGGGAGTGATGTCAGCGCGATCCATAAAGGAGAGTAATCTTTGTGCGATTAATGAAGGAAGTGATGTCAGCGCAATTGATAAAGGGGAGTGATGTCAGCACAATTCTTAAAGGGGAGTGATGTCAGCTCCTCATAAAGTTGAGTGATGTCAGCGCGATTCATAAAGGGGAGTAATGTCAGTGCGATTAATAAAGGAAGGGATGTCAGCGCAATTCATGAAGGGGAGTGATATCAGCACAATTCTTAAAGGGGAGTGACGTCAGTGCAATTAATAAAGGAAGTGATGTCAGTGCAATTCATGAAGGGGAGTGACGTCAGTGCAATTAATAAAGGAAGTGATGTCAGCGCAATTCATGAAGGGGAGTGATGTCAGCACAATTCTTAAAGGGGAGTGATGTCAGTGCGAATCTTAAAGGGGAGTAATGTCAGTGCATTAATAAAGGAAGTGATGTCAGCGCAATTCATAAAGGGGAGTGATGTAAGCACGATTCCTAAAGGGGAGAGATGTCAGTAGAGTTCTGAAAAGGGAGTGATGTCAGCGCAATTCCTAAAGGGGAGTGATGTCAGCGCGATCCATAAAGGACAGTAAAGTCAGTGCGATTAATAAAGGAAGTGATGTCAGCGCAATTCATAAAGGGGTGTGATGTAAGCACGATTCCTAAAGGGGAGTGATGTCTGTGCGATTCTTAAAGGGGAGTGATGTCAGCGCAATTCCTAAAGGGGAGTGATGTCAGCGCGATCCATAAAGGAGAGTAATGTCCGTGCGATTAATAAAGGAAGTGATGTCAGCGCAATTTATAAAGGGGAGTGATGTCAGCACAATTCTTAAAGGGGAGTGATGTCAGTGCAATTAATAAAGGAAATGATGTCAGCGAAATTCATAAAGTGGAGTGATATCAGCTCCTCATAAAGGAGAGTGACATCAGCTCCTCATAAAGGGGAGTGATATCAGCTCCTCATAAAGGGGAGTGATGTCAGCACCTCAGAAAGGGGAGTGATATCAGCTCCTCAGAATGTGGAGTGATATCAGCTCCTCATAAAGGAGAGTGACTTCAGCTCCTCATAAAGGGGAGTGATATCAGCACTCATAAAGGGGAGTGATATCAGCTACACATAAAGGAGATGATATCAGCTCCGCATATAGTGGAGTGATATCAGCTCCTCATAAAGGGGAGTGATATCAGCTCCTCATAAAGGGGAGTGATGTCAGCACCTCAGAAAGGGGAGTGATATCAGCTCCTCATAAAGGAGAGTGACATCAGGTCCTCATAAAGTGGAGAGATATCAGCTCCTCATAAAGGAGAGTGATATCAGCTCCTCAGAAATTGAAGTGATATCAGATCCTCATAAAGGAGAGTGATATCAGCTCCGCATAAACGGGAGTGATATCAGCTCCTCATAAAGGGGAGTGATATCAGCTCCTCATAAAGGGGTGATATCAGATCCTCATAAAGGGGAGTGACGTCAGCACCTCAGAAAGGGGAGTGATATCAGCTCCTCAGAATGTGGAGTGATATCAGCTCCTCATAAAGGAGAGTGACTTCAGCTCCTCATAAAGGGGAGTGATATCAGCACTCATAAAGGGGAGTGATATCAGCTACACATAAAGGAGATGATATCAGCTCCGCATATAGTGGAGTGATATCAGCTCCTCATAAAGGAGAGTGATATCAGCTCTGCATAAAGGGGAGTGATATCAGCTCCTCATAAAGGAGAGTGACATCAGCTCCTCATGAAGTGGAGTGATATCAGCTCCTCATAAAGGAGAGTGACATCAGCTCCTCATAAAGGGGAGTGATGTCAGCGCAATTCCTAAAGGGGAGTGATGTCAGCGCGATCCATAAAGGAGAGTAATCTTTGTGCGATTAATGAAGGAAGTGATGTCAGCGCAATTGATAAAGGGGAGTGATGTCAGCACAATTCTTAAAGGGGAGTGATGTCAGCTCCTCATAAAGTTGAGTGATGTCAGCGCGATTCATAAAGGGGAGTAATGTCAGTGCGATTAATAAAGGAAGGGATGTCAGCGCAATTCATGAAGGGGAGTGATATCAGCACAATTCTTAAAGGGGAGTGACGTCAGTGCAATTAATAAAGGAAGTGATGTCAGTGCAATTCATGAAGGGGAGTGACGTCAGTGCAATTAATAAAGGAAGTGATGTCAGCGCAATTCATGAAGGGGAGTGATGTCAGCACAATTCTTAAAGGGGAGTGATGTCAGTGCGAATCTTAAAGGGGAGTAATGTCAGTGCATTAATAAAGGAAGTGATGTCAGCGCAATTCATAAAGGGGAGTGATGTAAGCACGATTCCTAAAGGGGAGAGATGTCAGTAGAGTTCTGAAAAGGGAGTGATGTCAGCGCAATTCCTAAAGGGGAGTGATGTCAGCGCGATCCATAAAGGAGAGTAAATTCAGTGCGATTAATAAAGGAAGTGATGTCAGCGCAATTCATAAAGGGGAGTGATGTAAGCACGATTCCTAAAGGGGAGAGATGTCAGTGCGATTCTTAAAGTGGAGTGATGTCAGCGCGATCCATAAAGGACAGTAAAGTCAGTGCGATTAATAAAGGAAGTGATGTCAGCGCAATTCATAAAGGGGTGTGATGTAAGCACGATTCCTAAAGGAGAGTGATGTCTGTGCGATTCTTAAAGGGGAGTGATGTCAGCGCAATTACTAAAGGGGAGTGATGTCAGCGCGATCCATAAAGGAGAGTAATGTCAGTGCGATTAATAAAGGAAGTGATGTCAGCGAAGTTCATAAAGTGGAGTGATATCAGCTCCTCATAAAGGAGAGTGACATCAGCTCCTCATAAAGGGGAGTGATATCAGCTCCTCATAAAGGGGAGTGATATCAGCTCCTCATAAAGGGGAGTGATGTCAGCACCTCAGAAAGGGGAGTGATATCAGCTCTTCATAAAGGAGAGTGATATCAGCTCCGCATAAACGGGAGTGATATCAGCTCCTCATAAAGGGGAGTGATATCAGCTCCTCATAAAGGGGTGATATCAGCTCCTCATAAAGGGGAGTGATGTCAGCACCTCAGAAAGGGGAGTGATATCAGCTCCTCAGAAAGTGGAGTGATATCAGCTCCTCATAAAGGAGAGTGACATCAGCTCCTCATAAAGGGGAGTGATATCAGCTCCTCATAAAGGGGAGTGATATCAGCTACACATAAAGGAGATGATATCAGCTCCGCATATAGTGGAGTGATATCAGCTCCTCAAAAGGAGAGTGATATCAGCTCTGCATAAAGGGGAGTGATATCAGCTCCTCATAAAGGAGAGTGACATCAGCTCCTCATAAAGGGGAGTGATATCATCTCCTCATAAAGGAGAGTGACATCAGCTCCTCATAAAGGGGAGTGATGTCAGCGCAATTCCTAAAGGGGAGTGATGTCAGCGCGATCCATAAAGGAGAGTAATCTTTGTGCGATTAATGAAGGAAGTGATGTCAGCGCAATTCATAAAGGGGAGTGATGTCAGCGCAATTCCTAAAGGGGAGTGATGTCAGCGCGATCCATAAAGGAGAGTAAAGTCAGTGTGATTAATAAAGGAAGTGATTTCAGCGCAATTCATAAAGGGGTGTGATGTAAGCACGATTCCTAAAGGAGAGTGATGTCTGTGCGATTCTTAAAGGGGAGTGATGTCAGCGCAATTCCTAAAGGGGAGTGATGTCAGCGCGATCCATAAAGGAGTGTAATGTCAGTGCGATTAATAAAGGAAGTGATGTCAGCGCAATTTATAAAGGGGAGTGATGTCAGCACAATTCTTAAAGGGGAGTGATGTCAGTGCAATTAATAAAGGAAATGATGTCAGCGAAATTCATAAAGTGGAGTGATATCAGCTCCTCATAAAGGAGAGTGACATCAGCTCCTCATAAAGGGGAGTGATATCAGCTCCTCATAAAGGGGAGTGATATCAGCTCCTCATAAAGGGGAGTGATGTCAGCACCTCAGAAAGGGGAGTGATATCAGCTCCTCATAAAGGAGAGTGATATCAGCTCCGCATAAACGGGAGTGATATCAGCTCCTCATAAAGGGGAGTGATATCAGCTCCTCATAAAGGGGTGATATCAGCTCCTCATAAAGGGGAGTGATGTCAGCACCTCAGAAAGGGGAGTGATATCAGCTCCTCAGAAAGTGGAGTGATATCAGCTCCTCATAAAGGAGAGTGACATCAGCTCCTCATAAAGGGGAGTGATATCAGCTCCTCATAAAGGGGAGTGATATCAGCTACACATAAAGGAGATGATATCAGCTCCGCATATAGTGGAGTGATATCAGCTCCTCAAAAGGAGAGTGATATCAGCTCTGCATAAAGGGGAGTGATATCAGCTCCTCATAAAGGAGAGTGACATCAGCTCCTCATAAAGGGGAGTGATATCAGCTCCTCATAAAGGAGAGTGACATCAGCTCCTCATAAAGGGGAGTGATGTCAGCGCAATTCCTAAAGGGGAGTGATGTCAGCGCGATCCATAAAGGAGAGTAATCTTTGTGCGATTAATGAAGGAAGTGATGTCAGCGCAATTCATAAAGGGGAGTGATGTAAGCACGATTCCTAAAGGGGAGAGATGTCAGTGCGATTCTTAAAGGGGAGTGATGTCAGCGCGATCCATAAAGGAGAGTTAAGTCATTACGATTAATAAAGGAAGTGATGTCAGCGCAATTGATAAAGGGGAGTGATGTCAGCACAATTCTTAAAGGGGAGTGATGTCAGCTCCTCATAAAGTTGAGTGATGTCAGCGCGATTCATAAAGGGGAGTGATATCAGCACAATTCTTAAAGGGGAGTGACGTCAGTGCAATTAATAAAGGAAGTGATGTCAGCGCAATTCATGAAGGGGAGTGACGTCAGTGCAATTAATAAAGGAAGTGATGTCAGCGCAATTCATGAAGGGGAGTGATGTCAGCAAAATTCTTAAAGGGGAGTGATGTCAGTTCGATTCTTAAAGGGGAGTAATGTCAGTGCATTAATAAAGGAAGTGATGTCAGCGCAATTCATGAAGGGGAGTGATGTCAGCAAAATTCATAAAGGGGAGTGATGTAAGCACGATTCCTAAAGGGGAGTGATGTCATCGCGATTCATAAAGGGGAGTAATGTCAACGCGATTCACATAGGGGAGTGATGTCAGCACTATTCATAAAGGGGAGCGATGTCAGTGCAATTCATAAAGGGGAGTGATGTCAGCGCGATTAATAAAGGAAGTGATGTCAGCATGATTCATAAAGGGAAGTAATATCAGCACAATTCCTATAGGGAATGATGAAAGCACACTTCATAAAGAGGAGTGATATCAGTGCTATTCTTAAAAAGGAGTGATGTCAGCTCCTCATAAAGTTGAGTGATGTCAGCGCGATCCATAAAGGAGAGTAAAGTCAGTGCGATTAATAAAGGAAGTGATGTCAGCGCAATTCATAAATGGGAGTGATGTCAGCACAATTCTTAAAGGGGAGTGATGTCAGCGCAATTCCTAAAGGGGAGTGATGTCAGCGCGATCCATAAAGGAGAGTAATGTCAGTGCGATTAATAAAGGAAGTGATGACAGCGCAATTCATAAAGGGGAGTGATGTAAGCACGATTCCTAAAGGGGAGAGATGTCAGTGCGATTCTTAAAGGGGAGTGATGTCAGCGCGATCCATAAAGGACAGTAAAGTCAGTGCGATTAATAAAGGAAGTGATGTCAGCGCAATTCATAAAGGGGTGTGATGTAAGCACGATTCCTAAAGGGGAGTGATGTCTGTGCGATTCTTAAAGGGGAGTGATGTCAGCGCAATTCCTAAAGGGGAGTGATGTCAGCGCGATCCATAAAGGAGAGTAATGTCCGTGCGATTAATAAAGGAAGTGATGTCAGCGCAATTTATAAAGGGGAGTGATGTCAGCACAATTCTTAAAGGGGAGTGATGTCAGTGCAATTAATAAAGGAAATGATGTCAGCGAAATTCATAAAGTGGAGTGATATCAGCTCCTCATAAAGGAGAGTGACATCAGCTCCTCATAAAGGGGAGTGATATCAGCTCCTCATAAAGGGGAGTGATATCAGCTCCTCATAAAGGGGAGTGATGTCAGCACCTCAGAAAGGGGAGTGATATCAGCTCCTCATAAAGGAGAGTGACATCAGGTCCTCATAAAGTGGAGAGATATCAGCTCCTCATAAAGGAGAGTGATATCAGCTCCTCAGAAATTGAAGTGATATCAGATCCTCATAAAGGAGAGTGATATCAGCTCCGCATAAACGGGAGTGATATCAGCTCCTCATAAAGGGGAGTGATATCAGCTCCTCATAAAGGGGTGATATCAGATCCTCATAAAGGGGAGTGACGTCAGCACCTCAGAAAGGGGAGTGATATCAGCTCCTCAGAATGTGGAGTGATATCAGCTCCTCATAAAGGAGAGTGACTTCAGCTCCTCATAAAGGGGAGTGATATCAGCACTCATAAAGGGGAGTGATATCAGCTACACATAAAGGAGATGATATCAGCTCCGCATATAGTGGAGTGATATCAGCTCCTCATAAAGGAGAGTGATATCAGCTCTGCATAAAGGGGAGTGATATCAGCTCCTCATAAAGGAGAGTGACATCAGCTCCTCATGAAGTGGAGTGATATCAGCTCCTCATAAAGGAGAGTGACATCAGCTCCTCATAAAGGGGAGTGATGTCAGCGCAATTCCTAAAGGGGAGTGATGTCAGCGCGATCCATAAAGGAGAGTAATCTTTGTGCGATTAATGAAGGAAGTGATGTCAGCGCAATTGATAAAGGGGAGTGATGTCAGCACAATTCTTAAAGGGGAGTGATGTCAGCTCCTCATAAAGTTGAGTGATGTCAGCGCGATTCATAAAGGGGAGTAATGTCAGTGCGATTAATAAAGGAAGGGATGTCAGCGCAATTCATGAAGGGGAGTGATATCAGCACAATTCTTAAAGGGGAGTGACGTCAGTGCAATTAATAAAGGAAGTGATGTCAGTGCAATTCATGAAGGGGAGTGACGTCAGTGCAATTAATAAAGGAAGTGATGTCAGCGCAATTCATGAAGGGGAGTGATGTCAGCACAATTCTTAAAGGGGAGTGATGTCAGTGCGAATCTTAAAGGGGAGTAATGTCAGTGCATTAATAAAGGAAGTGATGTCAGCGCAATTCATAAAGGGGAGTGATGTAAGCACGATTCCTAAAGGGGAGAGATGTCAGTAGAGTTCTGAAAAGGGAGTGATGTCAGCGCAATTCCTAAAGGGGAGTGATGTCAGCGCGATCCATAAAGGACAGTAAAGTCAGTGCGATTAATAAAGGAAGTGATGTCAGCGCAATTCATAAAGGGGTGTGATGTAAGCACGATTCCTAAAGGGGAGTGATGTCTGTGCGATTCTTAAAGGGGAGTGATGTCAGCGCAATTCCTAAAGGGGAGTGATGTCAGCGCGATCCATAAAGGAGAGTAATGTCCGTGCGATTAATAAAGGAAGTGATGTCAGCGCAATTTATAAAGGGGAGTGATGTCAGCACAATTCTTAAAGGGGAGTGATGTCAGTGCAATTAATAAAGGAAATGATGTCAGCGAAATTCATAAAGTGGAGTGATATCAGCTCCTCATAAAGGAGAGTGACATCAGCTCCTCATAAAGGGGAGTGATATCAGCTCCTCATAAAGGGGAGTGATATCAGCTCCTCATAAAGGGGAGTGATGTCAGCACCTCAGAAAGGGGAGTGATATCAGCTCCTCATAAAGGAGAGTGACATCAGGTCCTCATAAAGTGGAGAGATATCAGCTCCTCATAAAGGAGAGTGATATCAGCTCCTCAGAAATTGAAGTGATATCAGATCCTCATAAAGGAGAGTGATATCAGCTCCGCATAAACGGGAGTGATATCAGCTCCTCATAAAGGGGAGTGATATCAGCTCCTCATAAAGGGGTGATATCAGATCCTCATAAAGGGGAGTGACGTCAGCACCTCAGAAAGGGGAGTGATATCAGCTCCTCAGAATGTGGAGTGATATCAGCTCCTCATAAAGGAGAGTGACTTCAGCTCCTCATAAAGGGGAGTGATATCAGCACTCATAAAGGGGAGTGATATCAGCTACACATAAAGGAGATGATATCAGCTCCGCATATAGTGGAGTGATATCAGCTCCTCATAAAGGAGAGTGATATCAGCTCTGCATAAAGGGGAGTGATATCAGCTCCTCATAAAGGAGAGTGACATCAGCTCCTCATGAAGTGGAGTGATATCAGCTCCTCATAAAGGAGAGTGACATCAGCTCCTCATAAAGGGGAGTGATGTCAGCGCAATTCCTAAAGGGGAGTGATGTCAGCGCGATCCATAAAGGAGAGTAATCTTTGTGCGATTAATGAAGGAAGTGATGTCAGCGCAATTGATAAAGGGGAGTGATGTCAGCACAATTCTTAAAGGGGAGTGATGTCAGCTCCTCATAAAGTTGAGTGATGTCAGCGCGATTCATAAAGGGGAGTAATGTCAGTGCGATTAATAAAGGAAGGGATGTCAGCGCAATTCATGAAGGGGAGTGATATCAGCACAATTCTTAAAGGGGAGTGACGTCAGTGCAATTAATAAAGGAAGTGATGTCAGTGCAATTCATGAAGGGGAGTGACGTCAGTGCAATTAATAAAGGAAGTGATGTCAGCACAATTCATGAAGGGGAGTGATGTCAGCACAATTCTTAAAGGGGAGTGATGTCAGTGCGAATCTTAAAGGGGAGTAATGTCAGTGCATTAATAAAGGAAGTGATGTCAGCGCAATTCATAAAGGGGAGTGATGTAAGCACGATTCCTAAAGGGGAGAGATGTCAGTAGAGTTCTGAAAAGGGAGTGATGTCAGCGCAATTCCTAAAGGGGAGTGATGTCAGCGCGATCCATAAAGGAGAGTAAATTCAGTGCGATTAATAAAGGAAGTGATGTCAGCGCAATTCATAAAGGGGAGTGATGTAAGCACGATTCCTAAAGGGGAGAGATGTCAGTGCGATTCTTAAAGTGGAGTGATGTCAGCGCGATCCATAAAGGACAGTAAAGTCAGTGCGATTAATAAAGGAAGTGATGTCAGCGCAATTCATAAAGGGGTGTGATGTAAGCACGATTCCTAAAGGAGAGTGATGTCTGTGCGATTCTTAAAGGGGAGTGATGTCAGCGCAATTACTAAAGGGGAGTGATGTCAGCGCGATCCATAAAGGAGAGTAATGTCAGTGCGATTAATAAAGGAAGTGATGTCAGCGAAGTTCATAAAGTGGAGTGATATCAGCTCCTCATAAAGGAGAGTGACATCAGCTCCTCATAAAGGGGAGTGATATCAGCTCCTCATAAAGGGGAGTGATATCAGCTCCTCATAAAGGGGAGTGATGTCAGCACCTCAGAAAGGGGAGTGATATCAGCTCTTCATAAAGGAGAGTGATATCAGCTCCGCATAAACGGGAGTGATATCAGCTCCTCATAAAGGGGAGTGATATCAGCTCCTCATAAAGGGGTGATATCAGCTCCTCATAAAGGGGAGTGATGTCAGCACCTCAGAAAGGGGAGTGATATCAGCTCCTCAGAAAGTGGAGTGATATCAGCTCCTCATAAAGGAGAGTGACATCAGCTCCTCATAAAGGGGAGTGATATCAGCTCCTCATAAAGGGGAGTGATATCAGCTACACATAAAGGAGATGATATCAGCTCCGCATATAGTGGAGTGATATCAGCTCCTCAAAAGGAGAGTGATATCAGCTCTGCATAAAGGGGAGTGATATCAGCTCCTCATAAAGGAGAGTGACATCAGCTCCTCATAAAGGGGAGTGATATCATCTCCTCATAAAGGAGAGTGACATCAGCTCCTCATAAAGGGGAGTGATGTCAGCGCAATTCCTAAAGGGGAGTGATGTCAGCGCGATCCATAAAGGAGAGTAATCTTTGTGCGATTAATGAAGGAAGTGATGTCAGCGCAATTCATAAAGGGGAGTGATGTCAGCGCAATTCCTAAAGGGGAGTGATGTCAGCGCGATCCATAAAGGAGAGTAAAGTCAGTGTGATTAATAAAGGAAGTGATGTCAGCGCAATTCATAAAGGGGTGTGATGTAAGCACGATTCCTAAAGGAGAGTGATGTCTGTGCGATTCTTAAAGGGGAGTGATGTCAGCGCAATTCCTAAAGGGGAGTGATGTCAGCGCGATCCATAAAGGAGTGTAATGTCAGTGCGATTAATAAAGGAAGTGATGTCAGCGCAATTTATAAAGGGGAGTGATGTCAGCACAATTCTTAAAGGGGAGTGATGTCAGTGCAATTAATAAAGGAAATGATGTCAGCGAAATTCATAAAGTGGAGTGATATCAGCTCCTCATAAAGGAGAGTGACATCAGCTCCTCATAAAGGGGAGTGATATCAGCTCCTCATAAAGGGGAGTGATATCAGCTCCTCATAAAGGGGAGTGATGTCAGCACCTCAGAAAGGGGAGTGATATCAGCTCCTCATAAAGGAGAGTGATATCAGCTCCGCATAAACGGGAGTGATATCAGCTCCTCATAAAGGGGAGTGATATCAGCTCCTCATAAAGGGGTGATATCAGCTCCTCATAAAGGGGAGTGATGTCAGCACCTCAGAAAGGGGAGTGATATCAGCTCCTCAGAAAGTGGAGTGATATCAGCTCCTCATAAAGGAGAGTGACATCAGCTCCTCATAAAGGGGAGTGATATCAGCTCCTCATAAAGGGGAGTGATATCAGCTACACATAAAGGAGATGATATCAGCTCCGCATATAGTGGAGTGATATCAGCTCCTCAAAAGGAGAGTGATATCAGCTCTGCATAAAGGGGAGTGATATCAGCTCCTCATAAAGGAGAGTGACATCAGCTCCTCATAAAGGGGAGTGATATCAGCTCCTCATAAAGGAGAGTGACATCAGCTCCTCATAAAGGGGAGTGATGTCAGCGCAATTCCTAAAGGGGAGTGATGTCAGCGCGATCCATAAAGGAGAGTAATCTTTGTGCGATTAATGAAGGAAGTGATGTCAGCGCAATTCATAAAGGGGAGTGATGTAAGCACGATTCCTAAAGGGGAGAGATGTCAGTGCGATTCTTAAAGGGGAGTGATGTCAGCGCGATCCATAAAGGAGAGTTAAGTCATTACGATTAATAAAGGAAGTGATGTCAGCGCAATTGATAAAGGGGAGTGATGTCAGCACAATTCTTAAAGGGGAGTGATGTCAGCTCCTCATAAAGTTGAGTGATGTCAGCGCGATTCATAAAGGGGAGTGATATCAGCACAATTCTTAAAGGGGAGTGACGTCAGTGCAATTAATAAAGGAAGTGATGTCAGCGCAATTCATGAAGGGGAGTGACGTCAGTGCAATTAATAAAGGAAGTGATGTCAGCGCAATTCATGAAGGGGAGTGATGTCAGCAAAATTCTTAAAGGGGAGTGATGTCAGTTCGATTCTTAAAGGGGAGTAATGTCAGTGCATTAATAAAGGAAGTGATGTCAGCGCGATCCAAAAAGGAGAGTAAAGTCAGTGCGATTAATAAAGGAAGTGATGTCAGCGCAATTCATAAAGGGGAGTGATGTCAGCACAATTCTTAAAGGGGAGTGATGTCAGCACAATTCCTAAACGGGAGTGATGTCAGCGCGATCCATAAAGGAGAGTAATGTCAGTGCGATTAATAAAGAAAGTGATGTCAGCGCAATTCATAAAGGGGAGTGATGTAAGCACGATTCCTAAAGGGGAGAGATGTCAGTGCGATTCTTAAAGGGGAGTGATGTCAGCGCGATCAATAAAGTAGAGTAAAGTCAGTGCGATTAATAAAGGAAGTGATGTCAGCGCAATTCATAAAGGGGAGTGATATCAGCACAATTCTTAAAGGGGAGTGATGTCATCGCGATTCATAAAGGGGAGTAATGTCAACGCGATTCACATAGGGGAGTGATGTCAGCACTATTCATAAAGGGGAGCGATGTCAGTGCAATTCATAAAGGGGAGTGATGTCAGCGCGATTAATAAAGGAAGTGATGTCAGCATGATTCATAAAGGGAAGTAATATCAGCACAATTCCTATAGGGAATGATGAAAGCACACTTCATAAAGAGGAGTGATATCAGTGCTATTCTTAAAAAGGAGTGATGTCAGCTCCTCATAAAGTTGAGTGATGTCAGCGCGATTCATAAAGGGGAGTAATGTCAGTGCGATTAATAAAGGAAGTGATGTCAGCGAAATTCATAAAGTGGAGTGATGTCAGCACCTCAGAAAGGGGAGTGATATCAGCTCCTCATAAAGGAGAGTGACATCAGGTCCTCATAAAGTGGAGAGATATCAGCTCCTCATAAAGGAGAGTGATATCAGCTCCTCAGAAATTGAAGTGATATCAGATCCTCATAAAGGAGAGTGATATCAGCTCCGCATAAACGGGAGTGATATCAGCTCCTCATAAAGGGGAGTGATATCAGCTCCTCATAAAGGGGTGATATCAGATCCTCATAAAGGGGAGTGACGTCAGCACCTCAGAAAGGGGAGTGATATCAGCTCCTCAGAATGTGGAGTGATATCAGCTCCTCATAAAGGAGAGTGACTTCAGCTCCTCATAAAGGGGAGTGATATCAGCACTCATAAAGGGGAGTGATATCAGCTACACATAAAGGAGATGATATCAGCTCCGCATATAGTGGAGTGATATCAGCTCCTCATAAAGGAGAGTGATATCAGCTCTGCATAAAGGGGAGTGATATCAGCTCCTCATAAAGGAGAGTGACATCAGCTCCTCATGAAGTGGAGTGATATCAGCTCCTCATAAAGGAGAGTGACATCAGCTCCTCATAAAGGGGAGTGATGTCAGCGCAATTCCTAAAGGGGAGTGATGTCAGCGCGATCCATAAAGGAGAGTAATCTTTGTGCGATTAATGAAGGAAGTGATGTCAGCGCAATTGATAAAGGGGAGTGATGTCAGCACAATTCTTAAAGGGGAGTGATGTCAGCTCCTCATAAAGTTGAGTGATGTCAGCGCGATTCATAAAGGGGAGTAATGTCAGTGCGATTAATAAAGGAAGGGATGTCAGCGCAATTCATGAAGGGGAGTGATATCAGCACAATTCTTAAAGGGGAGTGACGTCAGTGCAATTAATAAAGGAAGTGATGTCAGTGCAATTCATGAAGGGGAGTGACGTCAGTGCAATTAATAAAGGAAGTGATGTCAGCGCAATTCATGAAGGGGAGTGATGTCAGCACAATTCTTAAAGGGGAGTGATGTCAGTGCGAATCTTAAAGGGGAGTAATGTCAGTGCATTAATAAAGGAAGTGATGTCAGCGCAATTCATAAAGGGGAGTGATGTAAGCACGATTCCTAAAGGGGAGAGATGTCAGTAGAGTTCTGAAAAGGGAGTGATGTCAGCGCAATTCCTAAAGGGGAGTGATGTCAGCGCGATCCATAAAGGAGAGTAAATTCAGTGCGATTAATAAAGGAAGTGATGTCAGCGCAATTCATAAAGGGGAGTGATGTAAGCACGATTCCTAAAGGGGAGAGATGTCAGTGCGATTCTTAAAGTGGAGTGATGTCAGCGCGATCCATAAAGGACAGTAAAGTCAGTGCGATTAATAAAGGAAGTGATGTCAGCGCAATTCATAAAGGGGTGTGATGTAAGCACGATTCCTAAAGGAGAGTGATGTCTGTGCGATTCTTAAAGGGGAGTGATGTCAGCGCAATTACTAAAGGGGAGTGATGTCAGCGCGATCCATAAAGGAGAGTAATGTCAGTGCGATTAATAAAGGAAGTGATGTCAGCGAAGTTCATAAAGTGGAGTGATATCAGCTCCTCATAAAGGAGAGTGACATCAGCTCCTCATAAAGGGGAGTGATATCAGCTCCTCATAAAGGGGAGTGATATCAGCTCCTCATAAAGGGGAGTGATGTCAGCACCTCAGAAAGGGGAGTGATATCAGCTCTTCATAAAGGAGAGTGATATCAGCTCCGCATAAACGGGAGTGATATCAGCTCCTCATAAAGGGGAGTGATATCAGCTCCTCATAAAGGGGTGATATCAGCTCCTCATAAAGGGGAGTGATGTCAGCACCTCAGAAAGGGGAGTGATATCAGCTCCTCAGAAAGTGGAGTGATATCAGCTCCTCATAAAGGAGAGTGACATCAGCTCCTCATAAAGGGGAGTGATATCAGCTCCTCATAAAGGGGAGTGATATCAGCTACACATAAAGGAGATGATATCAGCTCCGCATATAGTGGAGTGATATCAGCTCCTCAAAAGGAGAGTGATATCAGCTCTGCATAAAGGGGAGTGATATCAGCTCCTCATAAAGGAGAGTGACATCAGCTCCTCATAAAGGGGAGTGATATCATCTCCTCATAAAGGAGAGTGACATCAGCTCCTCATAAAGGGGAGTGATGTCAGCGCAATTCCTAAAGGGGAGTGATGTCAGCGCGATCCATAAAGGAGAGTAATCTTTGTGCGATTAATGAAGGAAGTGATGTCAGCGCAATTCATAAAGGGGAGTGATGTCAGCGCAATTCCTAAAGGGGAGTGATGTCAGCGCGATCCATAAAGGAGAGTAAAGTCAGTGTGATTAATAAAGGAAGTGATTTCAGCGCAATTCATAAAGGGGTGTGATGTAAGCACGATTCCTAAAGGAGAGTGATGTCTGTGCGATTCTTAAAGGGGAGTGATGTCAGCGCAATTCCTAAAGGGGAGTGATGTCAGCGCGATCCATAAAGGAGTGTAATGTCAGTGCGATTAATAAAGGAAGTGATGTCAGCGCAATTTATAAAGGGGAGTGATGTCAGCACAATTCTTAAAGGGGAGTGATGTCAGTGCAATTAATAAAGGAAATGATGTCAGCGAAATTCATAAAGTGGAGTGATATCAGCTCCTCATAAAGGAGAGTGACATCAGCTCCTCATAAAGGGGAGTGATATCAGCTCCTCATAAAGGGGAGTGATATCAGCTCCTCATAAAGGGGAGTGATGTCAGCACCTCAGAAAGGGGAGTGATATCAGCTCCTCATAAAGGAGAGTGATATCAGCTCCGCATAAACGGGAGTGATATCAGCTCCTCATAAAGGGGAGTGATATCAGCTCCTCATAAAGGGGTGATATCAGCTCCTCATAAAGGGGAGTGATGTCAGCACCTCAGAAAGGGGAGTGATATCAGCTCCTCAGAAAGTGGAGTGATATCAGCTCCTCATAAAGGAGAGTGACATCAGCTCCTCATAAAGGGGAGTGATATCAGCTCCTCATAAAGGGGAGTGATATCAGCTACACATAAAGGAGATGATATCAGCTCCGCATATAGTGGAGTGATATCAGCTCCTCAAAAGGAGAGTGATATCAGCTCTGCATAAAGGGGAGTGATATCAGCTCCTCATAAAGGAGAGTGACATCAGCTCCTCATAAAGGGGAGTGATATCAGCTCCTCATAAAGGAGAGTGACATCAGCTCCTCATAAAGGGGAGTGATGTCAGCGCAATTCCTAAAGGGGAGTGATGTCAGCGCGATCCATAAAGGAGAGTAATCTTTGTGCGATTAATGAAGGAAGTGATGTCAGCGCAATTCATAAAGGGGAGTGATGTAAGCACGATTCCTAAAGGGGAGAGATGTCAGTGCGATTCTTAAAGGGGAGTGATGTCAGCGCGATCCATAAAGGAGAGTTAAGTCATTACGATTAATAAAGGAAGTGATGTCAGCGCAATTGATAAAGGGGAGTGATGTCAGCACAATTCTTAAAGGGGAGTGATGTCAGCTCCTCATAAAGTTGAGTGATGTCAGCGCGATTCATAAAGGGGAGTGATATCAGCACAATTCTTAAAGGGGAGTGACGTCAGTGCAATTAATAAAGGAAGTGATGTCAGCGCAATTCATGAAGGGGAGTGACGTCAGTGCAATTAATAAAGGAAGTGATGTCAGCGCAATTCATGAAGGGGAGTGATGTCAGCAAAATTCTTAAAGGGGAGTGATGTCAGTTCGATTCTTAAAGGGGAGTAATGTCAGTGCATTAATAAAGGAAGTGATGTCAGCGCAATTCATGAAGGGGAGTGATGTCAGCAAAATTCATAAAGGGGAGTGATGTAAGCACGATTCCTAAAGGGGAGTGATGTCATCGCGATTCATAAAGGGGAGTAATGTCAACGCGATTCACATAGGGGAGTGATGTCAGCACTATTCATAAAGGGGAGCGATGTCAGTGCAATTCATAAAGGGGAGTGATGTCAGCGCGATTAATAAAGGAAGTGATGTCAGCATGATTCATAAAGGGAAGTAATATCAGCACAATTCCTATAGGGAATGATGAAAGCACACTTCATAAAGAGGAGTGATATCAGTGCTATTCTTAAAAAGGAGTGATGTCAGCTCCTCATAAAGTTGAGTGATGTCAGCGCGATCCATAAAGGAGAGTAAAGTCAGTGCGATTAATAAAGGAAGTGATGTCAGCGCAATTCATAAATGGGAGTGATGTCAGCACAATTCTTAAAGGGGAGTGATGTCAGCGCAATTCCTAAAGGGGAGTGATGTCAGCGCGATCCATAAAGGAGAGTAATGTCAGTGCGATTAATAAAGGAAGTGATGACAGCGCAATTCATAAAGGGGAGTGATGTAAGCACGATTCCTAAAGGGGAGAGATGTCAGTGCGATTCTTAAAGGGGAGTGATGTCAGCGCGATCCATAAAGGACAGTAAAGTCAGTGCGATTAATAAAGGAAGTGATGTCAGCGCAATTCATAAAGGGGTGTGATGTAAGCACGATTCCTAAAGGGGAGTGATGTCTGTGCGATTCTTAAAGGGGAGTGATGTCAGCGCAATTCCTAAAGGGGAGTGATGTCAGCGCGATCCATAAAGGAGAGTAATGTCCGTGCGATTAATAAAGGAAGTGATGTCAGCGCAATTTATAAAGGGGAGTGATGTCAGCACAATTCTTAAAGGGGAGTGATGTCAGTGCAATTAATAAAGGAAATGATGTCAGCGAAATTCATAAAGTGGAGTGATATCAGCTCCTCATAAAGGAGAGTGACATCAGCTCCTCATAAAGGGGAGTGATATCAGCTCCTCATAAAGGGGAGTGATATCAGCTCCTCATAAAGGGGAGTGATGTCAGCACCTCAGAAAGGGGAGTGATATCAGCTCCTCATAAAGGAGAGTGACATCAGGTCCTCATAAAGTGGAGAGATATCAGCTCCTCATAAAGGAGAGTGATATCAGCTCCTCAGAAATTGAAGTGATATCAGATCCTCATAAAGGAGAGTGATATCAGCTCCGCATAAACGGGAGTGATATCAGCTCCTCATAAAGGGGAGTGATATCAGCTCCTCATAAAGGGGTGATATCAGATCCTCATAAAGGGGAGTGACGTCAGCACCTCAGAAAGGGGAGTGATATCAGCTCCTCAGAATGTGGAGTGATATCAGCTCCTCATAAAGGAGAGTGACTTCAGCTCCTCATAAAGGGGAGTGATATCAGCACTCATAAAGGGGAGTGATATCAGCTACACATAAAGGAGATGATATCAGCTCCGCATATAGTGGAGTGATATCAGCTCCTCATAAAGGAGAGTGATATCAGCTCTGCATAAAGGGGAGTGATATCAGCTCCTCATAAAGGAGAGTGACATCAGCTCCTCATGAAGTGGAGTGATATCAGCTCCTCATAAAGGAGAGTGACATCAGCTCCTCATAAAGGGGAGTGATGTCAGCGCAATTCCTAAAGGGGAGTGATGTCAGCGCGATCCATAAAGGAGAGTAATCTTTGTGCGATTAATGAAGGAAGTGATGTCAGCGCAATTGATAAAGGGGAGTGATGTCAGCACAATTCTTAAAGGGGAGTGATGTCAGCTCCTCATAAAGTTGAGTGATGTCAGCGCGATTCATAAAGGGGAGTAATGTCAGTGCGATTAATAAAGGAAGGGATGTCAGCGCAATTCATGAAGGGGAGTGATATCAGCACAATTCTTAAAGGGGAGTGACGTCAGTGCAATTAATAAAGGAAGTGATGTCAGTGCAATTCATGAAGGGGAGTGACGTCAGTGCAATTAATAAAGGAAGTGATGTCAGCGCAATTCATGAAGGGGAGTGATGTCAGCACAATTCTTAAAGGGGAGTGATGTCAGTGCGAATCTTAAAGGGGAGTAATGTCAGTGCATTAATAAAGGAAGTGATGTCAGCGCAATTCATAAAGGGGAGTGATGTAAGCACGATTCCTAAAGGGGAGAGATGTCAGTAGAGTTCTGAAAAGGGAGTGATGTCAGCGCAATTCCTAAAGGGGAGTGATGTCAGCGCGATCCATAAAGGACAGTAAAGTCAGTGCGATTAATAAAGGAAGTGATGTCAGCGCAATTCATAAAGGGGTGTGATGTAAGCACGATTCCTAAAGGGGAGTGATGTCTGTGCGATTCTTAAAGGGGAGTGATGTCAGCGCAATTCCTAAAGGGGAGTGATGTCAGCGCGATCCATAAAGGAGAGTAATGTCCGTGCGATTAATAAAGGAAGTGATGTCAGCGCAATTTATAAAGGGGAGTGATGTCAGCACAATTCTTAAAGGGGAGTGATGTCAGTGCAATTAATAAAGGAAATGATGTCAGCGAAATTCATAAAGTGGAGTGATATCAGCTCCTCATAAAGGAGAGTGACATCAGCTCCTCATAAAGGGGAGTGATATCAGCTCCTCATAAAGGGGAGTGATATCAGCTCCTCATAAAGGGGAGTGATGTCAGCACCTCAGAAAGGGGAGTGATATCAGCTCCTCATAAAGGAGAGTGACATCAGGTCCTCATAAAGTGGAGAGATATCAGCTCCTCATAAAGGAGAGTGATATCAGCTCCTCAGAAATTGAAGTGATATCAGATCCTCATAAAGGAGAGTGATATCAGCTCCGCATAAACGGGAGTGATATCAGCTCCTCATAAAGGGGAGTGATATCAGCTCCTCATAAAGGGGTGATATCAGATCCTCATAAAGGGGAGTGACGTCAGCACCTCAGAAAGGGGAGTGATATCAGCTCCTCAGAATGTGGAGTGATATCAGCTCCTCATAAAGGAGAGTGACTTCAGCTCCTCATAAAGGGGAGTGATATCAGCACTCATAAAGGGGAGTGATATCAGCTACACATAAAGGAGATGATATCAGCTCCGCATATAGTGGAGTGATATCAGCTCCTCATAAAGGAGAGTGATATCAGCTCTGCATAAAGGGGAGTGATATCAGCTCCTCATAAAGGAGAGTGACATCAGCTCCTCATGAAGTGGAGTGATATCAGCTCCTCATAAAGGAGAGTGACATCAGCTCCTCATAAAGGGGAGTGATGTCAGCGCAATTCCTAAAGGGGAGTGATGTCAGCGCGATCCATAAAGGAGAGTAATCTTTGTGCGATTAATGAAGGAAGTGATGTCAGCGCAATTGATAAAGGGGAGTGATGTCAGCACAATTCTTAAAGGGGAGTGATGTCAGCTCCTCATAAAGTTGAGTGATGTCAGCGCGATTCATAAAGGGGAGTAATGTCAGTGCGATTAATAAAGGAAGGGATGTCAGCGCAATTCATGAAGGGGAGTGATATCAGCACAATTCTTAAAGGGGAGTGACGTCAGTGCAATTAATAAAGGAAGTGATGTCAGTGCAATTCATGAAGGGGAGTGACGTCAGTGCAATTAATAAAGGAAGTGATGTCAGCACAATTCATGAAGGGGAGTGATGTCAGCACAATTCTTAAAGGGGAGTGATGTCAGTGCGAATCTTAAAGGGGAGTAATGTCAGTGCATTAATAAAGGAAGTGATGTCAGCGCAATTCATAAAGGGGAGTGATGTAAGCACGATTCCTAAAGGGGAGAGATGTCAGTAGAGTTCTGAAAAGGGAGTGATGTCAGCGCAATTCCTAAAGGGGAGTGATGTCAGCGCGATCCATAAAGGAGAGTAAATTCAGTGCGATTAATAAAGGAAGTGATGTCAGCGCAATTCATAAAGGGGAGTGATGTAAGCACGATTCCTAAAGGGGAGAGATGTCAGTGCGATTCTTAAAGTGGAGTGATGTCAGCGCGATCCATAAAGGACAGTAAAGTCAGTGCGATTAATAAAGGAAGTGATGTCAGCGCAATTCATAAAGGGGTGTGATGTAAGCACGATTCCTAAAGGAGAGTGATGTCTGTGCGATTCTTAAAGGGGAGTGATGTCAGCGCAATTACTAAAGGGGAGTGATGTCAGCGCGATCCATAAAGGAGAGTAATGTCAGTGCGATTAATAAAGGAAGTGATGTCAGCGAAGTTCATAAAGTGGAGTGATATCAGCTCCTCATAAAGGAGAGTGACATCAGCTCCTCATAAAGGGGAGTGATATCAGCTCCTCATAAAGGGGAGTGATATCAGCTCCTCATAAAGGGGAGTGATGTCAGCACCTCAGAAAGGGGAGTGATATCAGCTCTTCATAAAGGAGAGTGATATCAGCTCCGCATAAACGGGAGTGATATCAGCTCCTCATAAAGGGGAGTGATATCAGCTCCTCATAAAGGGGTGATATCAGCTCCTCATAAAGGGGAGTGATGTCAGCACCTCAGAAAGGGGAGTGATATCAGCTCCTCAGAAAGTGGAGTGATATCAGCTCCTCATAAAGGAGAGTGACATCAGCTCCTCATAAAGGGGAGTGATATCAGCTCCTCATAAAGGGGAGTGATATCAGCTACACATAAAGGAGATGATATCAGCTCCGCATATAGTGGAGTGATATCAGCTCCTCAAAAGGAGAGTGATATCAGCTCTGCATAAAGGGGAGTGATATCAGCTCCTCATAAAGGAGAGTGACATCAGCTCCTCATAAAGGGGAGTGATATCATCTCCTCATAAAGGAGAGTGACATCAGCTCCTCATAAAGGGGAGTGATGTCAGCGCAATTCCTAAAGGGGAGTGATGTCAGCGCGATCCATAAAGGAGAGTAATCTTTGTGCGATTAATGAAGGAAGTGATGTCAGCGCAATTCATAAAGGGGAGTGATGTCAGCGCAATTCCTAAAGGGGAGTGATGTCAGCGCGATCCATAAAGGAGAGTAAAGTCAGTGTGATTAATAAAGGAAGTGATGTCAGCGCAATTCATAAAGGGGTGTGATGTAAGCACGATTCCTAAAGGAGAGTGATGTCTGTGCGATTCTTAAAGGGGAGTGATGTCAGCGCAATTCCTAAAGGGGAGTGATGTCAGCGCGATCCATAAAGGAGTGTAATGTCAGTGCGATTAATAAAGGAAGTGATGTCAGCGCAATTTATAAAGGGGAGTGATGTCAGCACAATTCTTAAAGGGGAGTGATGTCAGTGCAATTAATAAAGGAAATGATGTCAGCGAAATTCATAAAGTGGAGTGATATCAGTTCCTCATAAAGGAGAGTGACATCAGCTCCTCATAAAGGGGAGTGATATCAGCTCCTCATAAAGGGGAGTGATATCAGCTCCTCATAAAGGGGAGTGATGTCAGCACCTCAGAAAGGGGAGTGATATCAGCTCCTCATAAAGGAGAGTGATATCAGCTCCGCATAAACGGGAGTGATATCAGCTCCTCATAAAGGGGAGTGATATCAGCTCCTCATAAAGGGGTGATATCAGCTCCTCATAAAGGGGAGTGATGTCAGCACCTCAGAAAGGGGAGTGATATCAGCTCCTCAGAAAGTGGAGTGATATCAGCTCCTCATAAAGGAGAGTGACATCAGCTCCTCATAAAGGGGAGTGATATCAGCTCCTCATAAAGGGGAGTGATATCAGCTACACATAAAGGAGATGATATCAGCTCCGCATATAGTGGAGTGATATCAGCTCCTCAAAAGGAGAGTGATATCAGCTCTGCATAAAGGGGAGTGATATCAGCTCCTCATAAAGGAGAGTGACATCAGCTCCTCATAAAGGGGAGTGATATCAGCTCCTCATAAAGGAGAGTGACATCAGCTCCTCATAAAGGGGAGTGATGTCAGCGCAATTCCTAAAGGGGAGTGATGTCAGCGCGATCCATAAAGGAGAGTAATCTTTGTGCGATTAATGAAGGAAGTGATGTCAGCGCAATTCATAAAGGGGAGTGATGTAAGCACGATTCCTAAAGGGGAGAGATGTCAGTGCGATTCTTAAAGGGGAGTGATGTCAGCGCGATCCATAAAGGAGAGTTAAGTCATTACGATTAATAAAGGAAGTGATGTCAGCGCAATTGATAAAGGGGAGTGATGTCAGCACAATTCTTAAAGGGGAGTGATGTCAGCTCCTCATAAAGTTGAGTGATGTCAGCGCGATTCATAAAGGGGAGTGATATCAGCACAATTCTTAAAGGGGAGTGACGTCAGTGCAATTAATAAAGGAAGTGATGTCAGCGCAATTCATGAAGGGGAGTGACGTCAGTGCAATTAATAAAGGAAGTGATGTCAGCGCAATTCATGAAGGGGAGTGATGTCAGCAAAATTCTTAAAGGGGAGTGATGTCAGTTCGATTCTTAAAGGGGAGTAATGTCAGTGCATTAATAAAGGAAGTGATGTCAGCGCGATCCAAAAAGGAGAGTAAAGTCAGTGCGATTAATAAAGGAAGTGATGTCAGCGCAATTCATAAAGGGGAGTGATGTCAGCACAATTCTTAAAGGGGAGTGATGTCAGCACAATTCCTAAACGGGAGTGATGTCAGCGCGATCCATAAAGGAGAGTAATGTCAGTGCGATTAATAAAGAAAGTGATGTCAGCGCAATTCATAAAGGGGAGTGATGTAAGCACGATTCCTAAAGGGGAGAGATGTCAGTGCGATTCTTAAAGGGGAGTGATGTCAGCGCGATCAATAAAGTAGAGTAAAGTCAGTGCGATTAATAAAGGAAGTGATGTCAGCGCAATTCATAAAGGGGAGTGATATCAGCACAATTCTTAAAGGGGAGTGATGTCATCGCGATTCATAAAGGGGAGTAATGTCAACGCGATTCACATAGGGGAGTGATGTCAGCACTATTCATAAAGGGGAGCGATGTCAGTGCAATTCATAAAGGGGAGTGATGTCAGCGCGATTAATAAAGGAAGTGATGTCAGCATGATTCATAAAGGGAAGTAATATCAGCACAATTCCTATAGGGAATGATGAAAGCACACTTCATAAAGAGGAGTGATATCAGTGCTATTCTTAAAAAGGAGTGATGTCAGCTCCTCATAAAGTTGAGTGATGTCAGCGCGATTCATAAAGGGGAGTAATGTCAGTGCGATTAATAAAGGAAGTGATGTCAGCGCAATTCATGAAGGGGAGTGATGTCAGCACAATTCTTAAAGGGGAGTGATGTCAGCGCAATTCCTAAAGGGGAGTGATGTCAGCGCGATCCATAAAGGAGAGTGATGTCAGCGCGATCCAAAAAGGAGAGTAAAGTCAGTGCGATTAATAAAGGAAGTGATGTCAGCGCAATTCATAAAGGGGAGTGATGTCAGCACAATTCTTAAAGGGGAGTGATGTCAGCACAATTCCTAAATGGGAGTGATGTCAGCGCGATCCATAAAGGAGAGTAATGTCAGTGCGATTAATAAAGAAAGTGATGTCAGCGCAATTCATAAAGGGGAGTGATGTAAGCACGATTCCTAAAGGGGAGAGATGTCAGTGTGATTCTTAAAGGGGAGTGATGTCAGCGCGATCCATAAAGTAGAGTAAAGTCAGTGCGATTAATAAAGGAAGTGATGTCAGCGCAATTCATAAAGGGGAGTGATATCAGCACAATTCTTAAAGGGGAGTGATGTCAGCGCGATTCATAAAGGGGAGTAATGTCAACGCGATTCACATAGGGGAGTGATGTCAGCACTATTCATAAAGGGGAGCGATGTCAGTGCAATTCATAAAGGGGAGTGATGTCAGCGCGATTAATAAAGGAAGTGATGTCAGCATGATTCATAAAGGGAAGTAATATCAGCACGATTCCTATAGGGAATGATGAAAGCACACTTCATAAAGAGGAGTGATATCAGTGCTATTCTTAAAAAGGAGTGATGTCAGCTCCTCATAAAGTTGAGTGATGTCAGCGCAATTCATAAAGGGGAGTAATGTCAGTGCGATTAATAAAGGAAGTGATGTCAGCGCAATTCATGAAGGGGAGTGATGTCAGCACAATTCTTAAAGGGGAGTGATGTGAGTGCGATTCATAAAGGGGAGTGATGTCGGCGCAATTAATAACAGAAGTGATGTCAGCGCAATTCATAAAGGGGAGTGACGTCAGTGCAATTAATAAAGGAAGTGTTGTCAGCGCAATTCATGAAGGGGAGTGATGTCAGCACAATTCTTAAAGGGGAGTAATGTCAGTGCGATTCATAAAGGGGAGTAATGTCAATGCATTAATAAAGGAAGTGATGTCAGCGCAATTCATAAAGGGGAGTGATGTAAGCACGATTCCTAAAGGGGAGAGATGTCAGTGCAATTCTGAAAAGGGAGTGATGTCAGCGCAATTCCTAAAGGGGAGTGATGTCAGCGCGATCCATAAAGGAGAGTAAAGTCAGTGCGATTAATAAAGGAAGTGATGTCAGCGCAATTCATAAAGGGGAGTGATGTCAGCACAATTCTTAAAGGGGAGTGATGTAAGCGCAATTCCTAAAGGGGAGTGATGTAAGCGCGATACATAAAGGAGAGTAAAGTCAGTGCGATTAATAAAGGAAGTGATGTCAGCGCAATTCATAAATGGGAGTGATGTCAGCACAATTCTTAAAGGGGAGTGATGTCAGCGCAATTCCTAAAGGGGAGTGATGTCAGCGCGATCCATAAAGGAGAGTAATGTCAGTGCGATTAATAAAGGAAGTGATGACAGCGCAATTCATAAAGGGGAGTGATGTAAGCACGATTCCTAAAGGGGAGAGATGTCAGTGCGATTCTTAAAGGGGAGTGATGTCAGCGCGATCCATAAAGGACAGTAAAGTCAGTGCGATTAATAAAGGAAGTGATGTCAGCGCAATTCATAAAGGGGTGTGATGTAAGCACGATTCCTAAAGGGGAGTGATGTCTGTGCGATTCTTAAAGGGGAGTGATGTCAGCGCAATTCCTAAAGGGGAGTGATGTCAGCGCGATCCATAAAGGAGAGTAATGTCCGTGCGATTAATAAAGGAAGTGATGTCAGCGCAATTTATAAAGGGGAGTGATGTCAGCACAATTCTTAAAGGGGAGTGATGTCAGTGCAATTAATAAAGGAAATGATGTCAGCGAAATTCATAAAGTGGAGTGATATCAGCTCCTCATAAAGGAGAGTGACATCAGCTCCTCATAAAGGGGAGTGATATCAGCTCCTCATAAAGGGGAGTGATATCAGCTCCTCATAAAGGGGAGTGATGTCAGCACCTCAGAAAGGGGAGTGATATCAGCTCCTCATAAAGGAGAGTGACATCAGGTCCTCATAAAGTGGAGAGATATCAGCTCCTCATAAAGGAGAGTGATATCAGCTCCTCAGAAATTGAAGTGATATCAGATCCTCATAAAGGAGAGTGATATCAGCTCCGCATAAACGGGAGTGATATCAGCTCCTCATAAAGGGGAGTGATATCAGCTCCTCATAAAGGGGTGATATCAGATCCTCATAAAGGGGAGTGACGTCAGCACCTCAGAAAGGGGAGTGATATCAGCTCCTCAGAATGTGGAGTGATATCAGCTCCTCATAAAGGAGAGTGACTTCAGCTCCTCATAAAGGGGAGTGATATCAGCACTCATAAAGGGGAGTGATATCAGCTACACATAAAGGAGATGATATCAGCTCCGCATATAGTGGAGTGATATCAGCTCCTCATAAAGGAGAGTGATATCAGCTCTGCATAAAGGGGAGTGATATCAGCTCCTCATGAAGTGGAGTGATATCAGCTCCTCATAAAGGAGAGTGACATCAGCTCCTCATAAAGGGGAGTGATGTCAGCGCAATTCCTAAAGGGGAGTGATGTCAGCGCGATCCATAAAGGAGAGTAATCTTTGTGCGATTAATGAAGGAAGTGATGTCAGCGCAATTGATAAAGGGGAGTGATGTCAGCACAATTCTTAAAGGGGAGTGATGTCAGCTCCTCATAAAGTTGAGTGATGTCAGCGCGATTCATAAAGGGGAGTAATGTCAGTGCGATTAATAAAGGAAGGGATGTCAGCGCAATTCATGAAGGGGAGTGATATCAGCACAATTCTTAAAGGGGAGTGACGTCAGTGCAATTAATAAAGGAAGTGATGTCAGTGCAATTCATGAAGGGGAGTGACGTCAGTGCAATTAATAAAGGAAGTGATGTCAGCGCAATTCATGAAGGGGAGTGATGTCAGCACAATTCTTAAAGGGGAGTGATGTCAGTGCGAATCTTAAAGGGGAGTAATGTCAGTGCATTAATAAAGGAAGTGATGTCAGCGCAATTCATAAAGGGGAGTGATGTAAGCACGATTCCTAAAGGGGAGAGATGTCAGTAGAGTTCTGAAAAGGGAGTGATGTCAGCGCAATTCCTAAAGGGGAGTGATGTCAGCGCGATCCATAAAGGAGAGTAAATTCAGTGCGATTAATAAAGGAAGTGATGTCAGCGCAATTCATAAAGGGGAGTGATGTAAGCACGATTCCTAAAGGGGAGAGATGTCAGTGCGATTCTTAAAGTGGAGTGATGTCAGCGCGATCCATAAAGGACAGTAAAGTCAGTGCGATTAATAAAGGAAGTGATGTCAGCGCAATTCATAAAGGGGTGTGATGTAAGCACGATTCCTAAAGGAGAGTGATGTCTGTGCGATTCTTAAAGGGGAGTGATGTCAGCGCAATTACTAAAGGGGAGTGATGTCAGCGCGATCCATAAAGGAGAGTAATGTCAGTGCGATTAATAAAGGAAGTGATGTCAGCGAAATTCATAAAGTGGAGTGATATCAGCTCCTCATAAAGGAGAGTGACATCAGCTCCTCATAAAGGGGAGTGATATCAGCTCCTCATAAAGGGGAGTGATATCAGCTCCTCATAAAGGGGAGTGATGTCAGCACCTCAGAAAGGGGAGTGATATCAGCTCTTCATAAAGGAGAGTGATATCAGCTCCGCATAAACGGGAGTGATATCAGCTCCTCATAAAGGGGAGTGATATCAGCTCCTCATAAAGGGGTGATATCAGCTCCTCATAAAGGGGAGTGATGTCAGCACCTCAGAAAGGGGAGTGATATCAGCTCCTCAGAAAGTGGAGTGATATCAGCTCCTCATAAAGGAGAGTGACATCAGCTCCTCATAAAGGGGAGTGATATCAGCTCCTCATAAAGGGGAGTGATATCAGCTACACATAAAGGAGATGATATCAGCTCCGCATATAGTGGAGTGATATCAGCTCCTCAAAAGGAGAGTGATATCAGCTCTGCATAAAGGGGAGTGATATCAGCTCCTCATAAAGGAGAGTGACATCAGCTCCTCATAAAGGGGAGTGATATCATCTCCTCATAAAGGAGAGTGACATCAGCTCCTCATAAAGGGGAGTGATGTCAGCGCAATTCCTAAAGGGGAGTGATGTCAGCGCGATCCATAAAGGAGAGTAATCTTTGTGCGATTAATGAAGGAAGTGATGTCAGCGCAATTCATAAAGGGGAGTGATGTCAGCGCAATTCCTAAAGGGGAGTGATGTCAGCGCGATCCATAAAGGAGAGTAAAGTCAGTGTGATTAATAAAGGAAGTGATGTCAGCGCAATTCATAAAGGGGAGTGATGTCAGCACAATTCTTAAAGGGGAGTGATGTCAGCGCAATTCCTAAAGGGGAGTGATGTCAGTGCGATCCATAAAGGAGAGTAATGTCAGTGCGATTAATAAAGGAAGTGATGTCAGCGCAATTCATAAAGGGGAGTGATGTAAGCACGATTCCTAAAGGGGAGAGATGTCAGTGCGATTCTTAAAGTGGAGTGATGTCAGCGCGATCCATAAAGGACAGTAAAGTCAGTGCGATTAATAAAGGAAGTGATGTCAGCGCAATTCATAAAGGGGTGTGATGTAAGCACGATTCCTAAAGGAGAGTGATGTCTGTGCGATTCTTAAAGGGGAGTGATGTCAGCGCAATTACTAAAGGGGAGTGATGTCAGCGCGATCCATAAAGGAGAGTAATGTCAGTGCGATTAATAAAGGAAGTGATGTCAGCGAAATTCATAAAGTGGAGTGATATCAGCTCCTCATAAAGGAGAGTGACATCAGCTCCTCATAAAGGGGAGTGATATCAGCTCCTCATAAAGGGGAGTGATATCAGCTCCTCATAAAGGGGAGTGATGTCAGCACCTCAGAAAGGGGAGTGATATCAGCTCCTCATAAAGGAGAGTGATATCAGCTCCGCATAAACGGGAGTGATATCAGCTCCTCATAAAGGGGAGTGATATCAGCTCCTCATAAAGGGGTGACATCAGCTCCTCATAAAGGGGAGTGATGTCAGCACCTCAGAAAGGGGAGTGATATCAGCTCCTCAGAAAGTGGAGTGATATCAGCTCCTCATAAAGGAGAGTGACATCAGCTCCTCATAAAGGGGAGTGATATCAGCTCCTCATAAAGGGGAGTGATATCAGCTACACATAAAGGAGATGATATCAGCTCCGCATATAGTGGAGTGATATCAGCTCCTCAAATGGAGAGTGATATCAGCTCTGCATAAAGGGGAGTGATATCAGCTCCTCATAAAGGAGAGTGACATCAGCTCCTCATAAAGGGGAGTGATATCATCTCCTCATAAAGGAGAGTGACATCAGCTCCTCATAAAGGGGAGTGATGTCAGCGCAATTCCTAAAGGGGAGTGATGTCAGCGCGATCCATAAAGGAGAGTAATCTTTGTGCGATTAATGAAGGAAGTGATGTCAGCGCAATTCATAAAGGGGAGTGATGTAAGCACGATTCCTAAAGGGGAGAGATGTCAGTGCGATTCTTAAAGGGGAGTGATGTCAGCGCGATCCATAAAGGAGAGTTAAGTCATTACGATTAATAAAGGAAGTGATGTCAGCGCAATTGATAAAGGGGAGTGATGTCAGCACAATTCTTAAAGGGGAGTGATGTCAGCTCCTCATAAAGTTGAGTGATGTCAGCGCGATTCATAAAGGGGAGTAATGTCAGTGCGATTAATAAAGGAAGGGATGTCAGCGCAATTCATGAAGGGGAGTGATATCAGCACAATTCTTAAAGGGGAGTGACGTCAGTGCAATTAATAAAGGAAGTGATGTCAGCGCAATTCATGAAGGGGAGTGACGTCAGTGCAATTAATAAAGGAAGTGATGTCTGCGCAATTCATGAAGGGGAGTGAAGTCAGCACAATTCTTAAAGGGGAGTGATGTCAGTTCGATTCTTAAAGGGGAGTAATGTCAGTGCATTAATAAAGGAAGTGATGTCAGCGCAATTCATAAAGGGGAGTGACGTAAGCACGATTCCTAAAGGGGAGAGATGTCAGTGCAGTTCTGAAAAGGGAGTGATGTCAGCGCAATTCCTAAAGGGGAGTGATGTCAGCGCGATCCATAAAGGAGAGTAAAGTCAGTGCGATTAATAAAGGAAGTGATGTCAGCGCAATTCATAAAGGGGAGTGATGTCAGCACAATTCTTAAAGGGGAGTGATGTCAGCGCAATTCCTAAAGGGGAGTGATGTCAGCGCGATCCATAAAGGAGAGTGATGTCAGCGCGATCCAAAAAGGAGAGTAAAGTCAGTGCGATTAATAAAGGAAGTGATGTCAACGCAATTCATAAAGGGGAGTGATGTCAGCACAATTCTTAAAGGGGAGTGATGTCAGCGCGATCCATAAAGGAGAGTAATGTCAGTGCGATTAATAAAGGAAGTGATGTCAGCGCAATTCATAAAGGGGAGTGATGTAAGCACGATTCCTAAAAGGGAGAGATGTCAGTGCGATTCTTAAAGGGGAGTGATGTCAGCGCGATCCATAAAGGAGAGTTAAGTCATTACGATTAATAAAGGACGTGATGTCAGCGCAATTGATAAAGGGGAGTGATGTCAGCACAATTCTTAAAGGGGAGAGATGTCAGCTCCTCATAAAGTTGAGTGATGTCAGCGCGATTCATAAAGGGGAGTAATGTCAGTGCGATTAATAAAGGAAGGGATGTCAGCGCAATTCATGAAGGGGAGTGATATCAGCACAATTCTTAAAGGGGAGTGACGTCAGTGCAATTAATAAAGGAAGTGATGTCAGCGCAATTCATGAAGGGGAGTGACGTCAGTGCAATTAATAAAGGAAGTGATGTCTGCGCAATTCATGAAGGGGAGTGATGTCAGCACAATTCTTAAAGGGGAGTGATGTCAGTTCGATTCTTAAAGGGGAGTAATGTCAGGGCATTAATAAAGGAAGTGATGTCAGCGCAATTCATAAAGGGGAGTGACGTAAGCACGATTCCTAAAGGGGAGAGATGTCAGTGCAATTCTGAAAAGGGAGTGATGTCAGCGCAATTCCTAAAGGGGAGTGATGTCAGCGCGATCCATAAAGGAGAGTAAAGTCAGTGCGATTAATAAAGGAAGTGATGTCAGCGCATTCATAAAGGGGAGTGATGTCAGCACAATTCTTAAAGGGGAGTGATGTCAGCGCAATTCCTAAAGGGGAGTGATGTCAGCGCGATTCATAAAGGGGAGTAATATCAGTGCGATTAATAAAGGAAGTGATGTCAGCGCAATTCATAAAGGGGAGTGATGTAAGCACGATTCCTAAAGGGAAGAGATGTCTGTGCGATACTTAAAGTGGAGTGATGACAGCGCGATCCATAAAGGAGAGTAATGTCAGTGCGATTAATAAAGGAAGTGATGTCAGCGCAATTCATAAAGGGGAGTGATATCAGCGCAATTCCTAAAGGGGAGTGATGTCAGCGCGATCCATAAAGGAGAGTAATCTTTGTGCGATTAATGAAGGAAGTGATGTCAGCGCAATTGATAAAGGGGAGTGATGTCAGCACAATTCTGAAAGGGGAGTGATGTCAGCTCCTCATAAAGTTGAGTGATGTCAGCGCGATTCATAAAGGGGAGTAATGTCAGTGCGATTAATAAAGGAAGTGATGTCAGCGCAATTCATGAAGGGGAGTGACGTCAGTGCAATTAATAAAGGAAGTGATGTCAGCGCAATTCATGAAGGGGAGTGATGTCAGCACAATTCTTAAAGGGGAGTGATGTCAGTGCGAATCTTAAATGGGAGTAATGTCAGTGCATTAATAAAGGAAGTGATGTCAGTGCAATTCATAAAGGGGAGTGATGTAAGCACGATTCCTAAAGGGGAGAGATGTCAGTGCAATTCTGAAAAGGGAGTGATGTCAGCGCAATTCCTAAAGGGGAGTGATGTCAGCGCGATCCATAAAGGAGACTAAAGTCAGTGCGATTAATAAAGGAAGTGATGTCAGCGCAATTCATAAAGGGGAGTGATGTCAGCACAATTCTTAAAGGGGAGTGATGTCAGCGCAATTCCTAAAGGGGAGTTATGTCAGCGCGATCCATAAAGGAGAGTAAAGTCAGTGCGATTAATAAAGGAAGTGATGTCAGCGCAATTCATAAAGGGGAGTGATGTCAGCACAATTCTTAAAGGGGAGTGATGTCAGCGCAATTCCTAAAGGGGAGTGATGTCAGCGCGATCCATAAAGGAGAGTAATGTCAGTGCGATTAATAAAGGAAGTGATGTCAGCGCAATTCATAAAGGGGAGTGATGTCAGCGCAATTCCTAAAGGGGAGTGATGTCAGCGCGATCCATAAAGGAGAGTAATCTTTGTGCGATTAATGAAGGAAGTGATGTCAGCGCAATTCATAAAGGGGAGTGATGTCAGCGCAATTCCTAAAGGGGAGTGATGTCAGCGCGATCCATAAAGGAGAGTAAAGTCAGTGTGATTAATAAAGGAAGTGATGTCAGCGCAATTCATAAAGGGGTGTGATGTAAGCACGATTCCTAAAGGAGAGTGATGTCTGTGCGATTCTTAAAGGGGAGTGATGTCAGCGCAATTCCTAAAGGGGAGTGATGTCAGCGCGATCCATAAAGGAGTGTAATGTCAGTGCGATTAATAAAGGAAGTGATGTCAGCGCAATTTATAAAGGGGAGTGATGTCAGCACAATTCTTAAAGGGGAGTGATGTCAGTGCAATTAATAAAGGAAATGATGTCAGCGAAATTCATAAAGTGGAGTGATATCAGCTCCTCATAAAGGAGAGTGACATCAGCTCCTCATAAAGGGGAGTGATATCAGCTCCTCATAAAGGGGAGTGATATCAGCTCCTCATAAAGGGGAGTGATGTCAGCACCTCAGAAAGGGGAGTGATATCAGCTCCTCATAAAGGAGAGTGATATCAGCTCCGCATAAACGGGAGTGATATCAGCTCCTCATAAAGGGGAGTGATATCAGCTCCTCATAAAGGGGTGATATCAGCTCCTCATAAAGGGGAGTGATGTCAGCACCTCAGAAAGGGGAGTGATATCAGCTCCTCAGAAAGTGGAGTGATATCAGCTCCTCATAAAGGAGAGTGACATCAGCTCCTCATAAAGGGGAGTGATATCAGCTCCTCATAAAGGGGAGTGATATCAGCTACACATAAAGGAGATGATATCAGCTCCGCATATAGTGGAGTGATATCAGCTCCTCAAAAGGAGAGTGATATCAGCTCTGCATAAAGGGGAGTGATATCAGCTCCTCATAAAGGAGAGTGACATCAGCTCCTCATAAAGGGGAGTGATATCAGCTCCTCATAAAGGAGAGTGACATCAGCTCCTCATAAAGGGGAGTGATGTCAGCGCAATTCCTAAAGGGGAGTGATGTCAGCGCGATCCATAAAGGAGAGTAATCTTTGTGCGATTAATGAAGGAAGTGATGTCAGCGCAATTCATAAAGGGGAGTGATGTAAGCACGATTCCTAAAGGGGAGAGATGTCAGTGCGATTCTTAAAGGGGAGTGATGTCAGCGCGATCCATAAAGGAGAGTTAAGTCATTACGATTAATAAAGGAAGTGATGTCAGCGCAATTGATAAAGGGGAGTGATGTCAGCACAATTCTTAAAGGGGAGTGATGTCAGCTCCTCATAAAGTTGAGTGATGTCAGCGCGATTCATAAAGGGGAGTGATATCAGCACAATTCTTAAAGGGGAGTGACGTCAGTGCAATTAATAAAGGAAGTGATGTCAGCGCAATTCATGAAGGGGAGTGACGTCAGTGCAATTAATAAAGGAAGTGATGTCAGCGCAATTCATGAAGGGGAGTGATGTCAGCAAAATTCTTAAAGGGGAGTGATGTCAGTTCGATTCTTAAAGGGGAGTAATGTCAGTGCATTAATAAAGGAAGTGATGTCAGCGCGATCCAAAAAGGAGAGTAAAGTCAGTGCGATTAATAAAGGAAGTGATGTCAGCGCAATTCATAAAGGGGAGTGATGTCAGCACAATTCTTAAAGGGGAGTGATGTCAGCACAATTCCTAAACGGGAGTGATGTCAGCGCGATCCATAAAGGAGAGTAATGTCAGTGCGATTAATAAAGAAAGTGATGTCAGCGCAATTCATAAAGGGGAGTGATGTAAGCACGATTCCTAAAGGGGAGAGATGTCAGTGCGATTCTTAAAGGGGAGTGATGTCAGCGCGATCAATAAAGTAGAGTAAAGTCAGTGCGATTAATAAAGGAAGTGATGTCAGCGCAATTCATAAAGGGGAGTGATATCAGCACAATTCTTAAAGGGGAGTGATGTCATCGCGATTCATAAAGGGGAGTAATGTCAACGCGATTCACATAGGGGAGTGATGTCAGCACTATTCATAAAGGGGAGCGATGTCAGTGCAATTCATAAAGGGGAGTGATGTCAGCGCGATTAATAAAGGAAGTGATGTCAGCATGATTCATAAAGGGAAGTAATATCAGCACAATTCCTATAGGGAATGATGAAAGCACACTTCATAAAGAGGAGTGATATCAGTGCTATTCTTAAAAAGGAGTGATGTCAGCTCCTCATAAAGTTGAGTGATGTCAGCGCGATTCATAAAGGGGAGTAATGTCAGTGCGATTAATAAAGGAAGTGATGTCAGCGCAATTCATGAAGGGGAGTGATGTCAGCACAATTCTTAAAGGGGAGTGATGTCAGCGCAATTCCTAAAGGGGAGTGATGTCAGCGCGATCCATAAAGGAGAGTGATGTCAGCGCGATCCAAAAAGGAGAGTAAAGTCAGTGCGATTAATAAAGGAAGTGATGTCAGCGCAATTCATAAAGGGGAGTGATGTCAGCACAATTCTTAAAGGGGAGTGATGTCAGCACAATTCCTAAATGGGAGTGATGTCAGCGCGATCCATAAAGGAGAGTAATGTCAGTGCGATTAATAAAGAAAGTGATGTCAGCGCAATTCATAAAGGGGAGTGATGTAAGCACGATTCCTAAAGGGGAGAGATGTCAGTGTGATTCTTAAAGGGGAGTGATGTCAGCGCGATCCATAAAGTAGAGTAAAGTCAGTGCGATTAATAAAGGAAGTGATGTCAGCGCAATTCATAAAGGGGAGTGATATCAGCACAATTCTTAAAGGGGAGTGATGTCAGCGCGATTCATAAAGGGGAGTAATGTCAACGCGATTCACATAGGGGAGTGATGTCAGCACTATTCATAAAGGGGAGCGATGTCAGTGCAATTCATAAAGGGGAGTGATGTCAGCGCGATTAATAAAGGAAGTGATGTCAGCATGATTCATAAAGGGAAGTAATATCAGCACGATTCCTATAGGGAATGATGAAAGCACACTTCATAAAGAGGAGTGATATCAGTGCTATTCTTAAAAAGGAGTGATGTCAGCTCCTCATAAAGTTGAGTGATGTCAGCGCAATTCATAAAGGGGAGTAATGTCAGTGCGATTAATAAAGGAAGTGATGTCAGCGCAATTCATGAAGGGGAGTGATGTCAGCACAATTCTTAAAGGGGAGTGATGTGAGTGCGATTCATAAAGGGGAGTGATGTCGGCGCAATTAATAACAGAAGTGATGTCAGCGCAATTCATAAAGGGGAGTGACGTCAGTGCAATTAATAAAGGAAGTGTTGTCAGCGCAATTCATGAAGGGGAGTGATGTCAGCACAATTCTTAAAGGGGAGTAATGTCAGTGCGATTCATAAAGGGGAGTAATGTCAATGCATTAATAAAGGAAGTGATGTCAGCGCAATTCATAAAGGGGAGTGATGTAAGCACGATTCCTAAAGGGGAGAGATGTCAGTGCAATTCTGAAAAGGGAGTGATGTCAGCGCAATTCCTAAAGGGGAGTGATGTCAGCGCGATCCATAAAGGAGAGTAAAGTCAGTGCGATTAATAAAGGAAGTGATGTCAGCGCAATTCATAAAGGGGAGTGATGTCAGCACAATTCTTAAAGGGGAGTGATGTAAGCGCAATTCCTAAAGGGGAGTGATGTAAGCGCGATACATAAAGGAGAGTAAAGTCAGTGCAATTAATAAAGGAAGTGATGTCAGCGCAATTCATAAATGGGAGTGATGTCAGCACAATTCTTAAAGGGGAGTGATGTCAGCGCAATTCCTAAAGGGGAGTGATGTCAGCGCGATCCATAAAGGAGAGTAATGTCAGTGCGATTAATAAAGGAAGTGATGACAGCGCAATTCATAAAGGGGAGTGATGTAAGCACGATTCCTAAAGGGGAGAGATGTCAGTGCGATTCTTAAAGGGGAGTGATGTCAGCGCGATCCATAAAGGACAGTAAAGTCAGTGCGATTAATAAAGGAAGTGATGTCAGCGCAATTCATAAAGGGGTGTGATGTAAGCACGATTCCTAAAGGGGAGTGATGTCTGTGCGATTCTTAAAGGGGAGTGATGTCAGCGCAATTCCTAAAGGGGAGTGATGTCAGCGCGATCCATAAAGGAGAGTAATGTCCGTGCGATTAATAAAGGAAGTGATGTCAGCGCAATTTATAAAGGGGAGTGATGTCAGCACAATTCTTAAAGGGGAGTGATGTCAGTGCAATTAATAAAGGAAATGATGTCAGCGAAATTCATAAAGTGGAGTGATATCAGCTCCTCATAAAGGAGAGTGACATCAGCTCCTCATAAAGGGGAGTGATATCAGCTCCTCATAAAGGGGAGTGATATCAGCTCCTCATAAAGGGGAGTGATGTCAGCACCTCAGAAAGGGGAGTGATATCAGCTCCTCATAAAGGAGAGTGACATCAGGTCCTCATAAAGTGGAGAGATATCAGCTCCTCATAAAGGAGAGTGATATCAGCTCCTCAGAAATTGAAGTGATATCAGATCCTCATAAAGGAGAGTGATATCAGCTCCGCATAAACGGGAGTGATATCAGCTCCTCATAAAGGGGAGTGATATCAGCTCCTCATAAAGGGGTGATATCAGATCCTCATAAAGGGGAGTGACGTCAGCACCTCAGAAAGGGGAGTGATATCAGCTCCTCAGAATGTGGAGTGATATCAGCTCCTCATAAAGGAGAGTGACTTCAGCTCCTCATAAAGGGGAGTGATATCAGCACTCATAAAGGGGAGTGATATCAGCTACACATAAAGGAGATGATATCAGCTCCGCATATAGTGGAGTGATATCAGCTCCTCATAAAGGAGAGTGATATCAGCTCTGCATAAAGGGGAGTGATATCAGCTCCTCATAAAGGAGAGTGACATCAGCTCCTCATGAAGTGGAGTGATATCAGCTCCTCATAAAGGAGAGTGACATCAGCTCCTCATAAAGGGGAGTGATGTCAGCGCAATTCCTAAAGGGGAGTGATGTCAGCGCGATCCATAAAGGAGAGTAATCTTTGTGCGATTAATGAAGGAAGTGATGTCAGCGCAATTGATAAAGGGGAGTGATGTCAGCACAATTCTTAAAGGGGAGTGATGTCAGCTCCTCATAAAGTTGAGTGATGTCAGCGCGATTCATAAAGGGGAGTAATGTCAGTGCGATTAATAAAGGAAGGGATGTCAGCGAAATTCATGAAGGGGAGTGATATCAGCACAATTCTTAAAGGGGAGTGACGTCAGTGCAATTAATAAAGGAAGTGATGTCAGTGCAATTCATGAAGGGGAGTGACGTCAGTGCAATTAATAAAGGAAGTGATGTCAGCGCAATTCATGAAGGGGAGTGATGTCAGCACAATTCTTAAAGGGGAGTGATGTCAGTGCGAATCTTAAAGGGGAGTAATGTCAGTGCATTAATAAAGGAAGTGATGTCAGCGCAATTCATAAAGGGGAGTGATGTCAGCGCGATCCATAAAGGAGAGTAAATTCAGTGCGATTAATAAAGGAAGTGATGTCAGCGCAATTCATAAAGGGGAGTGATGTAAGCACGATTCCTAAAGGGGAGAGATGTCAGTGCGATTCTTAAAGTGGAGTGATGTCAGCGCGATCCATAAAGGACAGTAAAGTCAGTGCGATTAATAAAGGAAGTGATGTCAGCGCAATTCATAAAGGGGTGTGATGTAAGCACGATTCCTAAAGGAGAGTGATGTCTGTGCGATTCTTAAAGGGGAGTGATGTCAGCGCAATTACTAAAGGGGAGTGATGTCAGCGCGATCCATAAAGGAGAGTAATGTCAGTGCGATTAATAAAGGAAGTGATGTCAGTGAAATTCATAAAGTGGAGTGATATCAGCTCCTCATAAAGGAGAGTGACATCAGCTCCTCATAAAGGGGAGTGATATCAGCTCCTCATAAAGGGGAGTGATATCAGCTCCTCATAAAGGGGAGTGATGTCAGTACCTCAGAAAGGGGAGTGATATCAGCTCTTCATAAAGGAGAGTGATATCAGCTCCGCATAAACGGGAGTGATATCAGCTCCTCATAAAGGGGAGTGATATCAGCTCCTCATAAAGGGGTGATATCAGCTCCTCATAAAGGGGAGTGATGTCAGCACCTCAGAAAGGGGAGTGATATCAGCTCCTCAGAAAGTGGAGTGATATCAGCTCCTCATAAAGGAGAGTGACATCAGCTCCTCATAAAGGGGAGTGATATCAGCTCCTAATAAAGGGGAGTGATATCAGCTACACATAAAGGAGATGATATCAGCTCCGCATATAGTGGAGTGATATCAGCTCCTCAAAAGGAGAGTGATATCAGCTCTGCATAAAGGGGAGTGATATCAGCTCCTCATAAAGGAGAGTGACATCAGCTCCTCATAAAGGGGAGTGATATCATCTCCTCATAAAGGAGAGTGACATCAGCTCCTCATAAAGGGGAGTGATGTCAGCGCAATTCCTAAAGGGGAGTGATGTCAGCGCGATCCATAAAGGAGAGTAATCTTTGTGCGATTAATGAAGGAAGTGATGTCAGCGCAATTCATAAAGGGGAGTGATGTCAGCGCAATTCCTAAAGGGGAGTGATGTCAGCGCGATCCATAAAGGAGAGTAAAGTCAGTGTGATTAATAAAGGAAGTGATGTCAGCGCAATTCATAAAGGGGAGTGATGTCAGCACAATTCTTAAAGGGGAGTGATGTCAGCGCAATTCCTAAAGGGGAGTGATGTCAGTGCGATCCATAAAGGAGAGTAATGTCAGTGCGATTAATAAAGGAAGTGATGTCAGCGCAATTCATAAAGGGGAGTGATGTAAGCACGATTCCTAAAGGGGAGAGATGTCAGTGCGATTCTTAAAGTGGAGTGATGTCAGCGCGATCCATAAAGGACAGTAAAGTCAGTGCGATTAATAAAGGAAGTGATGTCAGCGCAATTCATAAAGGGGTGTGATGTAAGCACGATTCCTAAAGGAGAGTGATGTCTGTGCGATTCTTAAAGGGGAGTGATGTCAGCGCAATTACTAAAGGGGAGTGATGTCAGCGCGATCCATAAAGGAGAGTAATGTCAGTGCGATTAATAAAGGAAGTGATGTCAGCGAAATTCATAAAGTGGAGTGATATCAGCTCCTCATAAAGGAGAGTGACATCAGCTCCTCATAAAGGGGAGTGATATCAGCTCCTCATAAAGGGGAGTGATATCAGCTCCTCATAAAGGGGAGTGATGTCAGCACCTCAGAAAGGGGAGTGATATCAGCTCCTCATAAAGGAGAGTGATATCAGCTCCGCATAAACGGGAGTGATATCAGCTCCTCATAAAGGGGAGTGATATCAGCTCCTCATAAAGGGGTGACATCAGCTCCTCATAAAGGGGAGTGATGTCAGCACCTCAGAAAGGGGAGTGATATCAGCTCCTCAGAAAGTGGAGTGATATCAGCTCCTCATAAAGGAGAGTGACATCAGCTCCTCATAAAGGGGAGTGATATCAGCTCCTCATAAAGGGGAGTGATATCAGCTACACATAAAGGAGATGATATCAGCTCCGCATATAGTGGAGTGATATCAGCTCCTCAAATGGAGAGTGATATCAGCTCTGCATAAAGGGGAGTGATATCAGCTCCTCATAAAGGAGAGTGACATCAGCTCCTCATAAAGGGGAGTGATATCATCTCCTCATAAAGGAGAGTGACATCAGCTCCTCATAAAGGGGAGTGATGTCAGCGCAATTCCTAAAGGGGAGTGATGTCAGCGCGATCCATAAAGGAGAGTAATCTTTGTGCGATTAATGAAGGAAGTGATGTCAGCGCAATTCATAAAGGGGAGTGATGTAAGCACGATTCCTAAAGGGGAGAGATGTCAGTGCGATTCTTAAAGGGGAGTGATGTCAGCGCGATCCATAAAGGAGAGTTAAGTCATTACGATTAATAAAGGAAGTGATGTCAGCGCAATTGATAAAGGGGAGTGATGTCAGCACAATTCTTAAAGGGGAGTGATGTCAGCTCCTCATAAAGTTGAGTGATGTCAGCGCGATTCATAAAGGGGAGTAATGTCAGTGCGATTAATAAAGGAAGGGATGTCAGCGCAATTCATGAATGGGAGTGATATCAGCACAATTCTTAAAGGGGAGTGACGTCAGTGCAATTAATAAAGGAAGTGATGTCAGCGCAATTCATGAAGGGGAGTGACGTCAGTGCAATTAATAAAGGAAGTGATGTCTGCGCAATTCATGAAGGGGAGTGAAGTCAGCACAATTCTTAAAGGGGAGTGATGTCAGTTCGATTCTTAAAGGGGAGTAATGTCAGTGCATTAATAAAGGAAGTGATGTCAGCGCAATTCATAAAGGGGAGTGACGTAAGCACGATTCCTAAAGGGGAGAGATGTCAGTGCAGTTCTGAAAAGGGAGTGATGTCAGCGCAATTCCTAAAGGGGAGTGATGTCAGCGCGATCCATAAAGGAGAGTAAAGTCAGTGCGATTAATAAAGGAAGTGATGTCAGCGCAATTCATAAAGGGGAGTGATGTCAGCACAATTCTTAAAGGGGAGTGATGTCAGCGCAATTCCTAAAGGGGAGTGATGTCAGCGCGATCCATAAAGGAGAGTGATGTCAGCGCGATCCAAAAAGGAGAGTAAAGTCAGTGCGATTAATAAAGGAAGTGATGTCAACGCAATTCATAAAGGGGAGTGATGTCAGCACAATTCTTAAAGGGGAGTGATGTCAGCGCGATCCATAAAGGAGAGTAATGTCAGTGCGATTAATAAAGGAAGTGATGTCAGCGCAATTCATAAAGGGGAGTGATGTAAGCACGATTCCTAAAAGGGAGAGATGTCAGTGCGATTCTTAAAGGGGAGTGATGTCAGCGCGATCCATAAAGGAGAGTTAAGTCATTACGATTAATAAAGGACGTGATGTCAGCGCAATTGATAAAGGGGAGTGATGTCAGCACAATTCTTAAAGGGGAGAGATGTCAGCTCCTCATAAAGTTGAGTGATGTCAGCGCGATTCATAAAGGGGAGTAATGTCAGTGCGATTAATAAAGGAAGGGATGTCAGCGCAATTCATGAAGGGGAGTGATATCAGCACAATTCTTAAAGGGGAGTGACGTCAGTGCAATTAATAAAGGAAGTGATGTCAGCGCAATTCATGAAGGGGAGTGACGTCAGTGCAATTAATAAAGGAAGTGATGTCTGCGCAATTCATGAAGGGGAGTGATGTCAGCACAATTCTTAAAGGGGAGTGATGTCAGTTCGATTCTTAAAGGGGAGTAATGTCAGGGCATTAATAAAGGAAGTGATGTCAGCGCAATTCATAAAGGGGAGTGACGTAAGCACGATTCCTAAAGGGGAGAGATGTCAGCGCAGTTCTGAAAAGGGAGTGATGTCAGCGCAATTCCTAAAGGGGAGTGATGTCAGCGCGATCCATAAAGGAGAGTAAAGTCAGTGCGATTAATAAAGGAAGTGATGTCAGCGCAATTCATAAAGGGGAGTGATGTCAGCACAATTCTTAAAGGGGAGTGATGTCAGCGCAATTCCTAAAGGGGAGTGATGTCAGCGCGATCCATAAAGGAGAGTGATGTCAGCGCGATCCAAAAAGGAGAGTAAAGTCAGTGCGATTAATAAAGGAAGTGATGTCAGCGCAATTCATAAAGGGGAGTGATGTCAGCACAATTCTTAAAGGGGAGTGATGTCAGCACAATTCCTAAACGGGAGTGATGTCAGCGCGATCCATAAAGGAGAGTAATGTCAGTGCGATTAATAAAGGAAGTGATGTCAGCGCAATTCATAAAGGGGAGTGATGTAAGCACGATTCCTAAAGGGGAGAGATGTCAGTGCGATTCTTAAAGGGCAGTGATGTCAGCGCGATCCATAAAGTAGAGTAAAGTCAGTGCGATTAATAAAGGAAGTGATGTCAGCGCAATTCATAAAGGCGAGTGATATCAGCACAATTCTTAAAGGGGAGTGATGTCAGCGCGATTCATAAAGGGGAGTAATGTCAACGCGATTCACATAGGGGAGTGATGTCAGCACTATTCATAAAGGGGAGCGATGTCAGTGCAATTCATAAAGGGGAGTGATGTCAGCGCGATTAATAAAGGAAGTGATGTCAGCATGATTCATAAAGGGAAGTAATATCAGCACGATTCCTATAGGGAATGATGAAAGCACACTTCATAAAGAGGAGTGATATCAGTGCTATTCTTAAAGAGGAGTGATGTCAGCTCCTCATAAAGTTGAGTGATGTCAGCGCGATTCATAAAGGGGAGTAATGTCAGTGCAATTAATAAAGGAAGTGATGTCAGCGCAATTCATGAAGGGGAGTGATGTCAGCACAATTCTTAAAGGGGAGTGATGTGAGTGCGATTCATAAAGGGGAGTGATGTCGGCTCAATTAATAACAGAAGTGATGTCAGCGCAATTCATAAAGGGGAGTGACGTCAGTGCAATTAATAAAGGAAGTGTTGTCAGCGCAATTCATGAAGGGGAGTGATGTCAGCACAATTCTTAAAGGGGAGTAATGTCAGTGCGATTCATAAAGGGGAGTAATGTCAGTGCATTAATAAAGGAAGTGATGTCAGCGCAATTCATAAAGGGGAGTGATGTAAGCACGATTCCTAAAGGGGAGAGATGGCAGTGCAATTCTGAAAAGGGAGTGATGTCAGCGCAATTCCTAAAGGGGAGTGATGTCAGCGCGATCCATAAAGGAGAGTAAAGTCAGTGCGATTAATAAAGGAAGTGATGTCAGCGCAATTCATAAATGGGAGTGATGTCAGCACAATTCTTAAAGGGGAGTGATGTCAGCGCAATTCCTAAAGGGGAGTGATGTCAGCGCGATCCATAAAGGAGAGTAATGTCAGTGCGATTAATAAAGAGGTGTGATGTCAGCGCGATCCATAAAGGACAGTAAAGTCAGTGCGATTAATAAAGGAAGTGATGTCAGCGCAATTCATAAAGGTGTGTGATGTAAGCACGATTCCTAAAGGGGAGTGATGTCTGTGCGATTCTTAAAGGGGAGTGATGTCAGCGCAATTCCTAAAGGGGAGTGATGTCAGCGCGATCCATAAAGGAGAGTAATGTCCGTGCGATTAATAAAGGAAGTGATGTCAGCGCAATTTATAAAGGGGAGTGATGTCAGCACAATTCTTAAAGGGGAGTGATGTCAGTGCAATTAATAAAGGAAATGATGTCAGCGAAATTCATAAAGTGGAGTGATATCAGCTCCTCATAAAGGAGAGTGACATCAGCTCCTCATAAAGGGGAGTGATATCAGCTCCTCATAAAGGGGAGTGATATCAGCTCCTCATAAAGGGGAGTGATGTCAGCACCTCGGAAAGGGGAGTGATATCAGCTCCTCATAAAGGAGAGTGACATCAGGTCCTCATAAAGTGGAGAGATATCAGCTCCTCATAAAGGAGAGTGATATCAGCTCCTCAGAAAGTGAAGTGATATCAGATCCTCATAAAGGAGAGTGATATCAGCTCCGCATAAACGGGAGTGATATCAGCTCCTCATAAAGGGGAGTGATATCAGCTCCTCATAAAGGGGTGATATCAGATCCTCATAAAGGGGAGTGATGTCAGCACCTCAGAAAGGGGAGTGATATCTGCTCCTCAGAATGTGGAGTGATATCAGCTCCTCATAAAGGAGAGTGACATCAGCTCCTCATAAAGGGGAGTGATATCAGCACTCATAAAGGGGAGTGATATCAGCTACACATAAAGGAGATGATATCAGCTCCGCATATAGTGGAGTGATATCAGCTCCTCATAAAGGAGAGTGATATCAGCTCTGCATAAAGGGGAGTGATATCAGCTCCTCATAAAGGAGAGTGACATCAGCTCCTCATAAAGTGGAGTGATATCAGCTCCTCATAAAGGAGAGTGACATCAGCTCCTCATAAAGGGGAGTGATGTCAGCGCAATTCCTAAAGGGGAGTGATGTCAGCGCGATCCATAAAGGAGAGTAATCTTTGTGCGATTAATGAAGGAAGTGATGTCAGCGCAATTGATAAAGGGGAGTGATGTCAGCACAATTCTTAAAGGGGAGTGATGTCAGCTCCTCATAAAGTTGAGTGATGTCAGCGCGATTCATAAAGGGGAGCAATGTCAGTGCGATTAATAAAGGAAGGGATGTCAGCGCAATTCATGAAGGGGAGTGATATCAGCACAATTCTTAAAGGGGAGTGACGTCAGTGCAATTAATAAAGGAAGTGATGTCAGCGCAATTCATGAAGGGGAGTGACGTCAGTGCAATTAATAAAGGAAGTGATGTCAGCGCAATTCATGAAGGGGAGTGATGTCAGCACAATTCTTAAAGGGGAGTGATGTCAGTGCGAATCTTAAAGGGGAGTAATGTCAGTGCATTAATAAAGGAAGTGATGTCAGCGCAATTCATAAAGGGGAGTGATGTAAGCACGATTCCTAAAGGGGAGAGATGTCAGTAGAGTTCTGAAAAGGGAGTGATGTCAGCGCAATTCCTAAAGGGGAGTGATGTCAGCGCGATCCATAAAGGAGAGTAAAGTCAGTGCGATTAATAAAGGAAGTGATGTCAGCGCAATTCATAAAGGGGAGTGATGTCAGCACAATTCTTAAAGGGGAGTGATGTCAGCGCAATTCCTAAAGGGGAGTGATGTCAGCGCGATCCATAAAGGAGAGTAATGTCAGTGCGATTAATAAAGGAAGTGATGTCAGCGCAATTCATAAAGGGGAGCGATGTAAGCACGATTCCTAAAGGGGAGAGATGTCAGTGCGATTCTTAAAGGGGAGTGATGTCAGCGTGATCCATAAAGGAGAGTAAAGTCAGTGCGATTAATAAAGGAAGTGATGTCAGCGCAATTCATAAAGGGTAGTGATGTGAGCACAATTCTTAAAGGGGAGTGATGTCAGCGCAATTCATAAAGGGTAGTGATATCACCACAATTCTTAAAGGGGAGTGATGTCTGTGCGATTTATAAAGGGGAGTAATGTCAGTGCGATTAATAAAGGAAGTGATGTCAGCGCAATTCATAAAGGGTAGTGATATCAGCACAATTCTTAAATGGGAGTGATGTCTGTGCGATTTATAAAGGGGAGTAATGTCAGTGCAATTAATAAAGGAAGTGATGTCAGCGCAATTCATGAAGGGGTGTGATGTAAGCACGATTCCTAAAGGGGAGTGGTGTCTGTGCGATTCTTATAGGGGAGTGATGTCAGCGCAATTAATAAAGGGGAGTGATGTCAGCGCGATCCATAAAGGAGAGTAATGTCAGTGTGATTAATAAAGGAAGAGATGTCAGCGCAATTTATAAAGGGGAGTGATGTCAGCACAATTCTTAAAGGGGAGAGATGTCTGTGCGATTCATAAAGGAAGTGATGTCAGTGTAATTAATAAAGGAAGTGATGTCAGCGCGATTCATAAAGGGGAGTGATGTAAGCACGCTTCCTAAAGGGGAGAGATGTCAGTGCAATTCTGAAAAGGGAGTGATGTCAGCGCAATTCCTAAAGGGGAGTGATGTCAGCGCGATCCATAAAGGAGAGTAAAGTCAGTGCGATTAATAAAGGAAGTGATGTCAGCGCATTCATAAAGGGGAGTGATGTCAGCACAATTCTTAAAGGGGAGTGATGTCAGCGCAATTCCTAAAGGGGAGTGATGTCAGCGCGATTCATAAAGGGGAGTAATGTCAGTGCGATTAATAAAGGAAGTCATGTCAGCGCAATTCATAAAGGGGAGTGATGTAAGCACGATTCCTAAAGGGAAGAGATGTCAGTGCGATACTTAAAGTGGAGTGATGACAGCGCGATCCATAAAGAGAGTAATGTCAGTGCGATTAATAAAGGAAGTGATGTCAGCGCAATTCATAAAGGGGAGTGATATCAGCGCAATTCCTAAAGGGGAGTGATGTCAGCGCGATCCATAAAGGAGAGTAATGTCAGTGCAATTAATAAAGGAAGTGATGTCAGCGCAATTAATAAAGGGGAGTGATGTCAGCGCGATCCATAAAGGAGAGTAATCTTTGTGCGATTAATGAAGGAAGTGATGTCAGCACAATTCTTAAAGGGGAGTGATGTCAGCGCAATTAATAAAGGGGAGTGATGTCAGCGCGATCCATAAAGGAGAGTAATGTCAGTGTGATTAATAAAGGAAGAGATGTCAGCGCAATTTATAAAGGGGAGTGATGTCAGCACAATTCTTAAAGGGGAGGGATGTCTGTGCGATTCATAAAGGAAGTGATGTCAGTGCAATTAATAAAGGAAGTGATGTCAGCGCGATTCATAAAGGGGAGTGATGTAAGCACGATTCCTAAAGGGGAGAGATGTCAGTGCAATTCTGAAAAGGGAGTGATGTCAGCGCAATTCCTAAAGGGGAGTGATGTCAGCGCGATCCATAAAGGAGAGTAAAGTCAGTGCGATTAATAAAGGAAGTGATGTCAGCGCATTCATAAAGGGGAGTGATGTCAGCACAATTCTTAAAGGGGAGTGATGTCAGCGCAATTCCTAAAGGGGAGTGATGTCAGCGCGATTCATAAAGGGGAGTAATGTCAGTGCGATTAATAAAGGAAGTGATGTCAGCGCAATTCATAAAGGGGAGTGATGTAAGCACGATTCCTAAAGGGAAGAGATGTCTGTGCGATACTTAAAGTGGAGTGATGACAGCGCGATCCATAAAGGAGTGTAAAGTCAGTGCGATTAATAAAGGAAGTGATGTCAGCGCAATTCATAAAGGGTAGTGATGTAAGCACGATTCTTAAAGGGGAGTGATGTCAGCGCAATTCCTAAAGGGGAGTGATGTCAGCGCGATCCATAAAGGAGAGTAATGTCAGTGCGATTAATAAAGGAAGTGATGTCAGCGCAATTCATAAAGGGGAGTGATATCAGCGCAATTCCTAAAGGGGAGTGATGTCAGCGCGATCCATAAAGGAGAGTAATCTTTGTGCGATTAATGAAGGAAGTGATGTCAGCGCAATTGATAAAGGGGAGTGATGTCAGCACAATTCTGAAAGGGGAGTGATGTCAGCTCCTCATAAAGTTGAGTGATGTCAGCGCGATTCATAAAGGGGAGTAATGTCAGTGCGATTAATAAAGGAAGTGATGTCAGCGCAATTCATGAAGGGGAGTGACGTCAGTGCAATTAATAAAGGAAGTGATGTCAGCGCAATTCATGAAGGGGAGTGATGTCAGCACAATTCTTAAAGGGGAGTGATGTCAGTGCGAATCTTAAATGGGAGTAACGTCAGTGCATTAATAAAGGAAGTGATGTCAGTGCAATTCATAAAGGGGAGTGATGTAAGCACGATTCCTAAAGGGGAGAGATGTCAGTGCAATTCTGAAAAGGGAGTGATGTCAGCGCAATTCCTAAAGGGGAGTGATGTCAGCGCGATCCATAAAGGAGACTAAAGTCAGTGCGATTAATAAAGGAAGTGATGTCAGCGCAATTCATAAAGGGGAGTGATGTCAGCACAATTCTTAAAGGGGAGTGATGTCAGCGCAATTCCTAAAGGGGAGTTATGTCAGCGCGATCCATAAAGGAGAGTAAAGTCAGTGCGATTAATAAAGGAAGTGATGTCAGCGCAATTCATAAAGGGGAGTGATGTCAGCACAATTCTTAAAGGGGAGTGATGTCAGCGCAATTCCTAAGGGGGAGTGATGTCAGCGCGATCCATAAAGGAGAGTAATGTCAGTGCGATTAATAAAGGAAGTGATGTCAGCGCAATTCATAAAGGGGAGTGATGGAAGCACGATTCCTAAAGGGGAGAGATGTCAGTGCGATTCTTAAAGGGGAGTGATGTCAGCGCGATCCATAAAGGACAGTAAAGTCAGTGCGATTAATAAAGGAAGTGATGTCAGCGCAATTCATAAAGGGGTGTGATGTAAGCACGATTCCTAAAGGAGAGTGATGTCTGTGCGATTCTTAAAGGGGAGTGATGTCAGCGCAATTCCTAAAGGGGAGTGATGTCAGCGCGATCCATAAAGGAGTGTAATGTCAGTGCGATTAATAAAGGAAGTGATGTCAGCGCAATTTATAAAGGGGAGTGATATCAGCTCCTCATAAAGGAGAGTGACATCAGCTCCTCATAAAGGGGAGTGATATCAGCTCCTCATAAAGGGGAGTGATATCAGCTCCTCATAAAGGGGAGTGATGTCAGCACCTCAGAAAGGGGAGTGATATCAGCTCCTCATAAAGGAGAGTGATATCAGCTCCGCATAAACGGGAGTGATATCAGCTCCTCATAAAGGGGAGTGATATCAGCTCCTCATAAAGGGGTGATATCAGCTCCTCATAAAGGGGAGTGATGTCAGCACCTCAGAAAGGGGAGTGATATCAGCTCCTCATAAAGGAGAGTGACATCAGGTCCTCATAAAGGGGAGAGATATCAGCTCCTCATGAAGGAGAGTGATATCAGCTCCGCATAAACGGGAGTGATATCAGCTCCTCATAAAGGGGAGTGATATCAGCTCCTCATAAAGGAGAGTGATATCAGCTCCGCATAAACGGGAGTGATATCAGCTCCTCATAAAGGGGAGTGATATCAGCTCCTCATAAAGGGGTGACATCAGCTCCTCATAAAGGGGAGTGATGTCAGCACCTCAGAAAGGGGAGTGATATCAGCTCCTCAGAAAGTGGAGTGATATCAGCTCCTCATAAAGGAGAGTGACATCAGCTCCTCATAAAGGGGAGTGATATCAGCTCCTCATAAAGGGGAGTGATATCAGCTACACATAAAGGAGATGATATCAGCTCCGCATATAGTGGAGTGATATCAGCTCCTCAAATGGAGAGTGATATCAGCTCTGCATAAAGGGGAGTGATATCAGCTCCTCATAAAGGAGAGTGACATCAGCTCCTCATAAAGGGGAGTGATATCATCTCCTCATAAAGGAGAGTGACATCAGCTCCTCATAAAGGGGAGTGATGTCAGCGCAATTCCTAAAGGGGAGTGATGTCAGCGCGATCCATAAAGGAGAGTAATCTTTGTGCGATTAATGAAGGAAGTGATGTCAGCGCAATTCATAAAGGGGAGTGATGTAAGCACGATTCCTAAAGGGGAGAGATGTCAGTGCGATTCTTAAAGGGGAGTGATGTCAGCGCGATCCATAAAGGAGAGTTAAGTCATTACGATTAATAAAGGAAGTGATGTCAGCGCAATTGATAAAGGGGAGTGATGTCAGCACAATTCTTAAAGGGGAGTGATGTCAGCTCCTCATAAAGTTGAGTGATGTCAGCGCGATTCATAAAGGGGAGTAATGTCAGTGCGATTAATAAAGGAAGGGATGTCAGCGCAATTCATGAAGGGGAGTGATATCAGCACAATTCTTAAAGGGGAGTGACGTCAGTGCAATTAATAAAGGAAGTGATGTCAGCGCAATTCATGAAGGGGAGTGACGTCAGTGCAATTAATAAAGGAAGTGATGTCTGCGCAATTCATGAAGGGGAGTGAAGTCAGCACAATTCTTAAAGGGGAGTGATGTCAGTTCGATTCTTAAAGGGGAGTAATGTCAGTGCATTAATAAAGGAAGTGATGTCAGCGCAATTCATAAAGGGGAGTGACGTAAGCACGATTCCTAAAGGGGAGAGATGTCAGTGCAGTTCTGAAAAGGGAGTGATGTCAGCGCAATTCCTAAAGGGGAGTGATGTCAGCGCGATCCATAAAGGAGAGTAAAGTCAGTGCGATTAATAAAGGAAGTGATGTCAGCGCAATTCATAAAGGGGAGTGATGTCAGCACAATTCTTAAAGGGGAGTGATGTCAGCGCAATTCCTAAAGGGGAGTGATGTCAGCGCGATCCATAAAGGAGAGTGATGTCAGCGCGATCCAAAAAGGAGAGTAAAGTCAGTGCGATTAATAAAGGAAGTGATGTCAACGCAATTCATAAAGGGGAGTGATGTCAGCACAATTCTTAAAGGGGAGTGATGTCAGCGCGATCCATAAAGGAGAGTAATGTCAGTGCGATTAATAAAGGAAGTGATGTCAGCGCAATTCATAAAGGGGAGTGATGTAAGCACGATTCCTAAAAGGGAGAGATGTCAGTGCGATTCTTAAAGGGGAGTGATGTCAGCGCGATCCATAAAGGAGAGTTAAGTCATTACGATTAATAAAGGACGTGATGTCAGCGCAATTGATAAAGGGGAGTGATGTCAGCACAATTCTTAAAGGGGAGTGATGTCAGCTCCTCATAAAGTTGAGTGATGTCAGCGCGATTCATAAAGGGGAGTAATGTCAGTGCGATTAATAAAGGAAGGGATGTCAGCGCAATTCATGAAGGGGAGTGATATCAGCACAATTCTTAAAGGGGAGTGACGTCAGTGCAATTAATAAAGGAAGTGATGTCAGCGCAATTCATGAAGGGGAGTGACGTCAGTGCAATTAATAAAGGAAGTGATGTCTGCGCAATTCATGAAGGGGAGTGATGTCAGCACAATTCTTAAAGGGGAGTGATGTCAGTTCGATTCTTAAAGGGGAGTAATGTCAGGGCATTAATAAAGGAAGTGATGTCAGCGCAATTCATAAAGGGGAGTGACGTAAGCACGATTCCTAAAGGGGAGAGATGTCAGCGCAGTTCTGAAAAGGGAGTGATGTCAGCGCAATTCCTAAAGGGGAGTGATGTCAGCGCGATCCATAAAGGAGAGTAAAGTCAGTGCGATTAATAAAGGAAGTGATGTCAGCGCAATTCATAAAGGGGAGTGATGTCAGCACAATTCTTAAAGGGGAGTGATGTCAGCGCAATTCCTAAAGGGGAGTGATGTCAGCGCGATCCATAAAGGAGAGTGATGTCAGCGCGATCCAAAAAGGAGAGTAAAGTCAGTGCGATTAATAAAGGAAGTGATGTCAGCGCAATTCATAAAGGGGAGTGATGTCAGCACAATTCTTAAAGGGGAGTGATGTCAGCACAATTCCTAAACGGGAGTGATGTCAGCGCGATCCATAAAGGAGAGTAATGTCAGTGCGATTAATAAAGGAAGTGATGTCAGCGCAATTCATAAAGGGGAGTGATGTAAGCACGATTCCTAAAGGGGAGAGATGTCAGTGCGATTCTTAAAGGGCAGTGATGTCAGCGCGATCCATAAAGTAGAGTAAAGTCAGTGCGATTAATAAAGGAAGTGATGTCAGCGCAATTCATAAAGGCGAGTGATATCAGCACAATTCTTAAAGGGGAGTGATGTCAGCGCGATTCATAAAGGGGAGTAATGTCAACGCGATTCACATAGGGGAGTGATGTCAGCACTATTCATAAAGGGGAGCGATGTCAGTGCAATTCATAAAGGGGAGTGATGTCAGCGCGATTAATAAAGGAAGTGATGTCAGCATGATTCATAAAGGGAAGTAATATCAGCACGATTCCTATAGGGAATGATGAAAGCACACTTCATAAAGAGGAGTGATATCAGTGCTATTCTTAAAGAGGAGTGATGTCAGCTCCTCATAAAGTTGAGTGATGTCAGCGCGATTCATAAAGGGGAGTAATGTCAGTGCAATTAATAAAGGAAGTGATGTCAGCGCAATTCATGAAGGGGAGTGATGTCAGCACAATTCTTAAAGGGGAGTGATGTGAGTGCGATTCATAAAGGGGAGTGATGTCGGCTCAATTAATAACAGAAGTGATGTCAGCGCAATTCATAAAGGGGAGTGACGTCAGTGCAATTAATAAAGGAAGTGTTGTCAGCGCAATTCATGAAGGGGAGTGATGTCAGCACAATTCTTAAAGGGGAGTAATGTCAGTGCGATTCATAAAGGGGAGTAATGTCAGTGCATTAATAAAGGAAGTGATGTCAGCGCAATTCATAAAGGGGAGTGATGTAAGCACGATTCCTAAAGGGGAGAGATGTCAGTGCAATTCTGAAAAGGGAGTGATGTCAGCGCAATTCCTAAAGGGGAGTGATGTCAGCGCGATCCATAAAGGAGAGTAAAGTCAGTGCGATTAATAAAGGAAGTGATGTCAGCGCAATTCATAAATGGGAGTGATGTCAGCACAATTCTTAAAGGGGAGTGATGTCAGCGCAATTCCTAAAGGGGAGTGATGTCAGCGCGATCCATAAAGGAGAGTAATGTCAGTGCGATTAATAAAGAGGTGTGATGTCAGCGCGATCCATAAAGGACAGTAAAGTCAGTGCGATTAATAAAGGAAGTGATGTCAGCGCAATTCATAAAGGTGTGTGATGTAAGCACGATTCCTAAAGGGGAGTGATGTCTGTGCGATTCTTAAAGGGGAGTGATGTCAGCGCAATTCCTAAAGGGGAGTGATGTCAGCGCGATCCATAAAGGAGAGTAATGTCCGTGCGATTAATAAAGGAAGTGATGTCAGCGCAATTTATAAAGGGGAGTGATGTCAGCACAATTCTTAAAGGGGAGTGATGTCAGTGCAATTAATAAAGGAAATGATGTCAGCGAAATTCATAAAGTGGAGTGATATCAGCTCCTCATAAAGGAGAGTGACATCAGCTCCTCATAAAGGGGAGTGATATCAGCTCCTCATAAAGGGGAGTGATATCAGCTCCTCATAAAGGGGAGTGATGTCAGCACCTCGGAAAGGGGAGTGATATCAGCTCCTCATAAAGGAGAGTGACATCAGGTCCTCATAAAGTGGAGAGATATCAGCTCCTCATAAAGGAGAGTGATATCAGCTCCTCAGAAAGTGAAGTGATATCAGATCCTCATAAAGGAGAGTGATATCAGCTCCGCATAAACGGGAGTGATATCAGCTCCTCATAAAGGGGAGTGATATCAGCTCCTCATAAAGGGGTGATATCAGATCCTCATAAAGGGGAGTGATGTCAGCACCTCAGAAAGGGGAGTGATATCTGCTCCTCAGAATGTGGAGTGATATCAGCTCCTCATAAAGGAGAGTGACATCAGCTCCTCATAAAGGGGAGTGATATCAGCACTCATAAAGGGGAGTGATATCAGCTACACATAAAGGAGATGATATCAGCTCCGCATATAGTGGAGTGATATCAGCTCCTCATAAAGGAGAGTGATATCAGCTCTGCATAAAGGGGAGTGATATCAGCTCCTCATAAAGGAGAGTGACATCAGCTCCTCATAAAGTGGAGTGATATCAGCTCCTCATAAAGGAGAGTGACATCAGCTCCTCATAAAGGGGAGTGATGTCAGCGCAATTCCTAAAGGGGAGTGATGTCAGCGCGATCCATAAAGGAGAGTAATCTTTGTGCGATTAATGAAGGAAGTGATGTCAGCGCAATTGATAAAGGGGAGTGATGTCAGCACAATTCTTAAAGGGGAGTGATGTCAGCTCCTCATAAAGTTGAGTGATGTCAGCGCGATTCATAAAGGGGAGCAATGTCAGTGCGATTAATAAAGGAAGGGATGTCAGCGCAATTCATGAAGGGGAGTGATATCAGCACAATTCTTAAAGGGGAGTGACGTCAGTGCAATTAATAAAGGAAGTGATGTCAGCGCAATTCATGAAGGGGAGTGACGTCAGTGCAATTAATAAAGGAAGTGATGTCAGCGCAATTCATGAAGGGGAGTGATGTCAGCACAATTCTTAAAGGGGAGTGATGTCAGTGCGAATCTTAAAGGGGAGTAATGTCAGTGCATTAATAAAGGAAGTGATGTCAGCGCAATTCATAAAGGGGAGTGATGTAAGCACGATTCCTAAAGGGGAGAGATGTCAGTAGAGTTCTGAAAAGGGAGGGATGTCAGCGCAATTCCTAAAGGGGAGTGATGTCAGCGCGATCCATAAAGGAGAGTAAAGTCAGTGCGATTAATAAAGGAAGTGATGTCAGCGCAATTCATAAAGGGGAGTGATGTCAGCACAATTCTTAAAGGGGAGTGATGTCAGCGCAATTCCTAAAGGGGAGTGATGTCAGCGCGATCCATAAAGGAGAGTAATGTCAGTGCGATTAATAAAGGAAGTGATGTCAGCGCAATTCATAAAGGGGAGCGATGTAAGCACGATTCCTAAAGGGGAGAGATGTCAGTGCGATTCTTAAAGGGGAGTGATGTCAGCGTGATCCATAAAGGAGAGTAAAGTCAGTGCGATTAATAAAGGAAGTGATGTCAGCGCAATTCATAAAGGGTAGTGATGTGAGCACAATTCTTAAAGGGGAGTGATGTCAGCGCAATTCATAAAGGGTAGTGATATCACCACAATTCTTAAAGGGGAGTGATGTCTGTGCGATTTATAAAGGGGAGTAATGTCAGTGCGATTAATAAAGGAAGTGATGTCAGCGCAATTCATAAAGGGTAGTGATATCAGCACAATTCTTAAATGGGAGTGATGTCTGTGCGATTTATAAAGGGGAGTAATGTCAGTGCAATTAATAAAGGAAGTGATGTCAGCGCAATTCATGAAGGGGTGTGATGTAAGCACGATTCCTAAAGGGGAGTGGTGTCTGTGCGATTCTTATAGGGGAGTGATGTCAGCGCAATTAATAAAGGGGAGTGATGTCAGCGCGATCCATAAAGGAGAGTAATGTCAGTGTGATTAATAAAGGAAGAGATGTCAGCGCAATTTATAAAGGGGAGTGATGTCAGCACAATTCTTAAAGGGGAGAGATGTCTGTGCGATTCATAAAGGAAGTGATGTCAGTGCAATTAATAAAGGAAGTGATGTCAGCGCGATTCATAAAGGGGAGTGATGTAAGCACGATTCCTAAAGGGGAGAGATGTCAGTGCAATTCTGAAAAGGGAGTGATGTCAGCGCAATTCCTAAAGGGGAGTGATGTCAGCGCGATCCATAAAGGAGAGTAAAGTCAGTGCGATTAATAAAGGAAGTGATGTCAGCGCATTCATAAAGGGGAGTGATGTCAGCACAATTCTTAAAGGGGAGTGATGTCAGCGCAATTCCTAAAGGGGAGTGATGTCAGCGCGATTCATAAAGGGGAGTAATGTCAGTGCGATTAATAAAGGAAGTCATGTCAGCGCAATTCATAAAGGGGAGTGATGTAAGCACGATTCCTAAAGGGAAGAGATGTCAGTGCGATACTTAAAGTGGAGTGATGACAGCGCGATCCATAAAGGAGAGTAATGTCAGTGCGATTAATAAAGGAAGTGATGTCAGCGCAATTCATAAAGGGGTGTGATATCAGCGCAATTCCTAAAGGGGAGTGATGTCAGCGCGATCCATAAAGGAGAGTAATGTCAGTGCAATTAATAAAGGAAGTGATGTCAGCGCAATTAATAAAGGGGAGTGATGTCAGCGCGATCCATAAAGGAGAGTAATCTTTGTGCGATTAATGAAGGAAGTGATGTCAGCACAATTCTTAAAGGGGAGTGATGTCAGCGCAATTAATAAAGGGGAGTGATGTCAGCGCGATCCATAAAGGAGAGTAATGTCAGTGTGATTAATAAAGGAAGAGATGTCAGCGCAATTTATAAAGGGGAGTGATGTCAGCACAATTCTTAAAGGGGAGATATGTCTGTGCGATTCATAAAGGAAGTGATGTCAGTGCAATTAATAAAGGAAGTGATGTCAGCGCGATTCATAAAGGGGAGTGATGTAAGCACGATTCCTAAAGGGGAGAGATGTCAGTGCAATTCTGAAAAGGGAGTGATGTCAGCGCAATTCCTAAAGGGGAGTGATGTCAGCGCGATCCATAAAGGAGAGTAAAGTCAGTGCGATTAATAAAGGAAGTGATGTCAGCGCATTCATAAAGGGGAGTGATGTCAGCACAATTCTTAAAGGGGAGTGATGTCAGCGCAATTCCTAAAGGGGAGTGATGTCAGCGCGATTCATAAAGGGGAGTAATGTCAGTGCGATTAATAAAGGAAGTGATGTCAGCGCAATTCATAAAGGGGAGTGATGTAAGCACGATTCCTAAAGGGAAGAGATGTCTGTGCGATACTTAAAGTGGAGTGATGAAAGCGCGATCCATAAAGGAGAGTAATGTCAGTGCGATTAATAAAGGAAGTGATGTCAGCGCAATTCATAAAGGGGAGTGATATCAGCGCAATTCCTAAAGGGGAGTGATGTCAGCGCGATCCATAAAGGAGAGTAATCTTTGTGCGATTAATGAAGGAAGTGATGTCAGCGCAATTGATAAAGGGGAGTGATGTCAGCACAATTCTGAAAGGGGAGTGATGTCAGCTCCTCATAAAGTTGAGTGATGTCAGCGCGATTCATAAAGGGGAGTAATGTCAGTGCGATTAATAAAGGAAGTGATGTCAGCGCAATTCATGAAGGGGAGTGACGTCAGTGCAATTAATAAAGGAAGTGATGTCAGCGCAATTCATGAAGGGGAGTGATGTCAGCACAATTCTTAAAGGGGAGTGATGTCAGTGCGAATCTTAAATGGGAGTAATGTCAGTGCATTAATAAAGGAAGTGATGTCAGTGCAATTCATAAAGGGGAGTGATGTAAGCACGATTCCTAAAGGGGAGAGATGTCAGTGCAATTCTGAAAAGGGAGTGATGTCAGCGCAATTCCTAAAGGGGAGTGATGTCAGCGCGATCCATAAAGGAGACTAAAGTCAGTGCGATTAATAAAGGAAGTGATGTCAGCGCAATTCATAAAGGGGAGTGATGTCAGCACAATTCTTAAAGGGGAGTGATGTCAGCGCAATTCCTAAAGGGGAGTTATGTCAGCGCGATCCATAAAGGAGAGTAAAGTCAGTGCGATTAATAAAGGAAGTGATGTCAGCGCAATTCATAAAGGGGAGTGATGTCAGCACAATTCTTAAAGGGGAGTGATGTCAGCGCAATTCCTAAAGGGGAGTGATGTCAGCGCGATCCATAAATGAGAGTAATGTCAGTGCGATTAATAAAGGAAGTGATGTCAGCGCAATTCATAAAGGGGAGTGATGGAAGCACGATTCCTAAAGGGGAGAGATGTCAGTGCGATTCTTAAAGGGGAGTGATGTCAGCGCGATCCATAAAGGACAGTAAAGTCAGTGCGATTAATAAAGGAAGTGATGTCAGCGCAATTCATAAAGGGGTGTGATGTAAGCACGATTCCTAAAGGAGAGTGATGTCTGTGCGATTCTTAAAGGGGAGTGATGTCAGCGCAATTCCTAAAGGGGAGTGATGTCAGCGCGATCCATAAAGGAGTGTAATGTCAGTGCGATTAATAAAGGAAGTGATGTCAGCGCAATTTATAAAGGGGAGTGATGTCAGCACAATTCTTAAAGGGGAGTGATGTCAGTGCAATTAATAAAGGAAATGATGTCAGCGAAATTCATAAAGTGGAGTGATATCAGCTCCTCATAAAGGAGAGTGACATCAGCTCCTCATAAAGGGGAGTGATATCAGCTCCTCATAAAGGGGAGTGATATCAGCTCCTCATAAAGGGGAGTGATGTCAGCACCTCAGAAAGGGGAGTGATATCAGCTCCTCATAAAGGAGAGTGATATCAGCTCCGCATAAACGGGAGTGATATCAGCTCCTCATAAAGGGGAGTGATATCAGCTCCTCATAAAGGGGTGATATCAGCTCCTCATAAAGGGGAGTGATGTCAGCACCTCAGAAAGGGGAGTGATATCAGCTCCTCAGAAAGTGGAGTGATATCAGCTCCTCATAAAGGAGAGTGACATCAGCTCCTCATAAAGGGGAGTGATATCAGCTCCTCATAAAGGGGAGTGATATCAGCTACACATAAAGGAGATGATATCAGCTCCGCATATAGTGGAGTGATATCAGCTCCTCAAAAGGAGAGTGATATCAGCTCTGCATAAAGGGGAGTGATATCAGCTCCTCATAAAGGAGAGTGACATCAGCTCCTCATAAAGGGGAGTGATATCAGCTCCTCATAAAGGAGAGTGACATCAGCTCCTCATAAAGGGGAGTGATGTCAGCGCAATTCCTAAAGGGGAGTGATGTCAGCGCGATCCATAAAGGAGAGTAATCTTTGTGCGATTAATGAAGGAAGTGATGTCAGCGCAATTCATAAAGGGGAGTGATGTAAGCACGATTCCTAAAGGGGAGAGATGTCAGTGCGATTCTTAAAGGGGAGTGATGTCAGCGCGATCCATAAAGGAGAGTTAAGTCATTACGATTAATAAAGGAAGTGATGTCAGCGCAATTGATAAAGGGGAGTGATGTCAGCACAATTCTTAAAGGGGAGTGATGTCAGCTCCTCATAAAGTTGAGTGATGTCAGCGCGATTCATAAAGGGGAGTGATATCAGCACAATTCTTAAAGGGGAGTGACGTCAGTGCAATTAATAAAGGAAGTGATGTCAGCGCAATTCATGAAGGGGAGTGACGTCAGTGCAATTAATAAAGGAAGTGATGTCAGCGCAATTCATGAAGGGGAGTGATGTCAGCAAAATTCTTAAAGGGGAGTGATGTCAGTTCGATTCTTAAAGGGGAGTAATGTCAGTGCATTAATAAAGGAAGTGATGTCAGCGCGATCCAAAAAGGAGAGTAAAGTCAGTGCGATTAATAAAGGAAGTGATGTCAGCGCAATTCATAAAGGGGAGTGATGTCAGCACAATTCTTAAAGGGGAGTGATGTCAGCACAATTCCTAAACGGGAGTGATGTCAGCGCGATCCATAAAGGAGAGTAATGTCAGTGCGATTAATAAAGAAAGTGATGTCAGCGCAATTCATAAAGGGGAGTGATGTAAGCACGATTCCTAAAGGGGAGAGATGTCAGTGCGATTCTTAATGGGGAGTGATGTCAGCGCGATCCATAAAGTAGAGTAAAGTCAGTGCGATTAATAAAGGAAGTGATGTCAGCGCAATTCATAAAGGGGAGTGATATCAGCACAATTCTTAAAGGGGAGTGATGTCATCGCGATTCATAAAGGGGAGTAATGTCAACGCGATTCACATAGGGGAGTGATGTCAGCACTATTCATAAAGGGGAGCGATGTCAGTGCAATTCATAAAGGGGAGTGATGTCAGCGCGATTAATAAAGGAAGTGATGTCAGCATGATTCATAAAGGGAAGTAATATCAGCACAATTCCTATAGGGAATGATGAAAGCACACTTCATAAAGAGGAGTGATATCAGTGCTATTCTTAAAAAGGAGTGATGTCAGCTCCTCATAAAGTTGAGTGATGTCAGCGCGATTCATAAAGGGGAGTAATGTCAGTGCGAATAATAAAGGAAGTGATGTCAGCGCAATTCATGAAGGGGAGTGATGTCAGCACAATTCTTAAAGGGGAGTGATGTCAGCGCAATTCCTAAAGGGGAGTGATGTCAGCGCGATCCATAAAGGAGAGTGATGTCAGCGCGATCCAAAAAGGAGAGTAAAGTCAGTGCGATTAATAAAGGAAGTGATGTCAGCGCAATTCATAAAGGGGAGTGATGTCAGCACAATTCTTAAAGGGGAGTGATGTCAGCACAATTCCTAAATGGGAGTGATGTCAGCGCGATCCATAAAGGAGAGTAATGTCAGTGCGATTAATAAAGGAAGTGATGTCAGCGCAATTCATAAAGGGGAGTGATGTAAGCACGATTCCTAAAGGGGAGAGATGTCAGTGTGATTCTTAAAGGGGAGTGATGTCAGCGCGATCCATAAAGTAGAGTAAAGTCAGTGCGATTAATAAAGGAAGTGATGTCAGCGCAATTCATAAAGGGGAGTGATATCAGCACAATTCTTAAAGGGGAGTGATGTCAGCGTGATTCATAAAGGGGAGTAATGTCAACGCGATTCACATAGGGGAGTGATGTCAGCACTATTCATAAAGGGGAGCGATGTCAGTGCAATTCATAAAGGGGAGTGATGTCAGCGCGATTAATAAAGGAAGTGATGTCAGCATGATTCATAAAGGGAAGTAATATCAGCACGATTCCTATAGGGAATGATGAAAGCACACTTCATAAAGAGGAGTGATATCAGTGCTATTCTTAAAAAGGAGTGATGTCAGCTCCTCATAAAGTTGAGTGATGTCAGCGCAATTCATAAAGGGGAGTAATGTCAGCACAATTCTTAAAGGGGAGTGATGTGAGTGCGATTCCTAAAGGGGAGTGATGTCAGCGCGATCCATAAAGGAGAGTAATGTCAGTGCGATTAATAAAGGAAGTGATGTCAGCGCAATTCATGAAGGGGAGTGATGTCAGCACAATTCTTAAAGGGGAGTAATGTCAGTGCGATTCATAAAGGGGAGTGATGTGAGTGCGATTCATAAAGGGGAGTGATGTCGGCGCAATTAATAACAGAAGTGATGTCAGCGCAATTCATAAAGGGGAGTGACGTCAGTGCAATTAATAAAGGAAGTGTTGTCAGCGCAATTCATGAAGGGGAGTGATGTCAGCACAATTCTTAAAGGGGAGTAATGTCAGTGCGATTCATAAAGGGGAGTAATGTCAATGCATTAATAAAGGAAGTGATGTCAGCGCAATTCATAAAGGGGAGTGATGTAAGCACGATTCCTAAAGGGGAGAGATGTCAGTGCAATTCTGAAAAGGGAGTGATGTCAGCGCAATTCCTAAAGGGGAGTGATGTCAGCGCGATCCATAAAGGAGAGTAAAGTCAGTGCGATTAATAAAGGAAGTGATGTCAGCGCAATTCATAAAGGGGAGTGATGTCAGCACAATTCTTAAAGGGGAGTGATGTAAGCGCAATTCCTAAAGGGGAGTGATGTAAGCGCGATACATAAAGGAGAGTAAAGTCAGTGCGATTAATAAAGGAAGTGATGTCAGCGCAATTCATAAATGGGAGTGATGTCAGCACAATTCTTAAAGGGGAGTGATGTCAGCGCAATTCCTAAAGGGGAGTGATGTCAGCGCGATCCATAAAGGAGAGTAATGTCAGTGCGATTAATAAAGGAAGTGATGACAGCGCAATTCATAAAGGGGAGTGATGTCAGCGCGATCCATAAAGGAGAGTAATGTCAGTGCGATTAATAAAGAAAGTGATGTCAGCGCAATTCATAAAGGGGAGTGATGTAAGCACGATTCCTAAAGGGGAGAGATGTCAGTGCGATTCTTAAAGGGGAGTGATGTCAGCGCGATCCATAAAGTAGAGTAAAGTCAGTGCGATTAATAAAGGAAGTGATGTCAGCGCAATTCATAAAGGGGAGTGATATCAGCACAATTCTTAAAGGGGAGTGATGTCATCGCGATTCATAAAGGGGAGTAATGTCAACGCGATTCACATAGGGGAGTGATGTCAGCACTATTCATAAAGGGGAGCGATGTCAGTGCAATTCATAAAGGGGAGTGATGTCAGCGCGATTAATAAAGGAAGTGATGTCAGCATGATTCATAAAGGGAAGTAATATCAGCACAATTCCTATAGGGAATGATGAAAGCACACTTCATAAAGAGGAGTGATATCAGTGCTATTCTTAAAAAGGAGTGATGTCAGCTCCTCATAAAGTTGAGTGATGTCAGCGCGATTCATAAAGGGGAGTAATGTCAGTGCGAATAATAAAGGAAGTGATGTCAGCGCAATTCATGAAGGGGAGTGATGTCAGCACAATTCTTAAAGGGGAGTGATGTCAGCGCAATTCCTAAAGGGGAGTGATGTCAGCGCGATCCATAAAGGAGAGTGATGTCAGCGCGATCCAAAAAGGAGAGTAAAGTCAGTGCGATTAATAAAGGAAGTGATGTCAGCGCAATTCATAAAGGGGAGTGATGTCAGCACAATTCTTAAAGGGGAGTGATGTCAGCACAATTCCTAAATGGGAGTGATGTCAGCGCGATCCATAAAGGAGAGTAATGTCAGTGCGATTAATAAAGGAAGTGATGTCAGCGCAATTCATAAAGGGGAGTGATGTAAGCACGATTCCTAAAGGGGAGAGATGTCAGTGTGATTCTTAAAGGGGAGTGATGTCAGCGCGATCCATAAAGTAGAGTAAAGTCAGTGCGATTAATAAAGGAAGTGATGTCAGTGCAATTCATAAAGGGGAGTGATATCAGCACAATTCTTAAAGGGGAGTGATGTCAGCGCGATTCATAAAGGGGAGTAATGTCAACGCGATTCACATAGGGGAGTGATGTCAGCACTATTCATAAAGGGGAGCGATGTCAGTGCAATTCATAAAGGGGAGTGATGTCAGCGCGATTAATAAAGGAAGTGATGTCAGCATGATTCATAAAGGGAAGTAATATCAGCACGATTCCTATAGGGAATGATGAAAGCACACTTCATAAAGAGGAGTGATATCAGTGCTATTCTTAAAAAGGAGTGATGTCAGCTCCTCATAAAGTTGAGTGATGTCAGCGCAATTCATAAAGGGGAGTAATGTCAGCACAATTCTTAAAGGGGAGTGATGTGAGTGCGATTCCTAAAGGGGAGTGATGTCAGCGCGATCCATAAAGGAGAGTAATGTCAGTGCGATTAATAAAGGAAGTGATGTCAGCGCAATTCATGAAGGGGAGTGATGTCAGCACAATTCTTAAAGGGGAGTAATGTCAGTGCGATTCATAAAGGGGAGTGATGTGAGTGCGATTCATAAAGGGGAGTGATGTCGGCGCAATTAATAACAGAAGTGATGTCAGCGCAATTCATAAAGGGGAGTGACGTCAGTGCAATTAATAAAGGAAGTGTTGTCAGCGCAATTCATGAAGGGGAGTGATGTCAGCACAATTCTTAAAGGGGAGTAATGTCAGTGCGATTCATAAAGGGGAGTAATGTCAATGCATTAATAAAGGAAGTGATGTCAGCGCAATTCATAAAGGGGAGTGATGTAAGCACGATTCCTAAAGGGGAGAGATGTCAGTGCAATTCTGAAAAGGGAGTGATGTCAGCGCAATTCCTAAAGGGGAGTGATGTCAGCGCGATCCATAAAGGAGAGTAAAGTCAGTGCGATTAATAAAGGAAGTGATGTCAGCGCAATTCATAAAGGGGAGTGATGTCAGCACAATTCTTAAAGGGGAGTGATGTAAGCGCAATTCCTAAAGGGGAGTGATGTAAGCGCGATACATAAAGGAGAGTAAAGTCAGTGCGATTAATAAAGGAAGTGATGTCAGCGCAATTCATAAATGGGAGTGATGTCAGCACAATTCTTAAAGGGGAGTGATGTCAGCGCAATTCCTAAAGGGGAGTGATGTCAGCGCGATCCATAAAGGAGAGTAATGTCAGTGCGATTAATAAAGGAAGTGATGACAGCGCAATTCATAAAGGGGAGTGATGTAAGCACGATTCCTAAAGGGGAGAGATGTCAGTGCGATTCTTAAAGGGGAGTGATGTCAGCGCGATCCATAAAGGACAGTAAAGTCAGTGCGATTAATAAAGGAAGTGATGTCAGCGCAATTCATAAAGGGGTGTGATGTAAGCACGATTCCTAAAGGGGAGTGATGTCTGTGCGATTCTTAAAGGGGAGTGATGTCAGCGCAATTCCTAAAGGGGAGTGATGTCAGCGCGATCCATAAAGGAGAGTAATGTCCGTGCGATTAATAAAGGAAGTGATGTCAGCGCAATTTATAAAGGGGAGTGATGTCAGCACAATTCTTAAAGGGGAGTGATGTCAGTGCAATTAATAAAGGAAATGATGTCAGCGAAATTCATAAAGTGGAGTGATATCAGCTCCTCATAAAGGAGAGTGACATCAGCTCCTCATAAAGGGGAGTGATATCAGCTCCTCATAAAGGGGAGTGATATCAGCTCCTCATAAAGGGGAGTGATGTCAGCACCTCAGAAAGGGGAGTGATATCAGCTCCTCATAAAGGAGAGTGACATCAGGTCCTCATAAAGTGGAGAGATATCAGCTCCTCATAAAGGAGAGTGATATCAGCTCCTCAGAAATTGAAGTGATATCAGATCCTCATAAAGGAGAGTGATATCAGCTCCGCATAAACGGGAGTGATATCAGCTCCTCATAAAGGGGAGTGATATCAGCTCCTCATAAAGGGGTGATATCAGATCCTCATAAAGGGGAGTGACGTCAGCACCTCAGAAAGGGGAGTGATATCAGCTCCTCAGAATGTGGAGTGATATCAGCTCCTCATAAAGGAGAGTGACTTCAGCTCCTCATAAAGGGGAGTGATATCAGCACTCATAAAGGGGAGTGATATCAGCTACACATAAAGGAGATGATATCAGCTCCGCATATAGTGGAGTGATATCAGCTCCTCATAAAGGAGAGTGATATCAGCTCTGCATAAAGGGGAGTGATATCAGCTCCTCATAAAGGAGAGTGACATCAGCTCCTCATGAAGTGGAGTGATATCAGCTCCTCATAAAGGAGAGTGACATCAGCTCCTCATAAAGGGGAGTGATGTCAGCGCAATTCCTAAAGGGGAGTGATGTCAGCGCGATCCATAAAGGAGAGTAATCTTTGTGCGATTAATGAAGGAAGTGATGTCAGCGCAATTGATAAAGGGGAGTGATGTCAGCACAATTCTTAAAGGGGAGTGATGTCAGCTCCTCATAAAGTTGAGTGATGTCAGCGCGATTCATAAAGGGGAGTAATGTCAGTGCGATTAATAAAGGAAGGGATGTCAGCGCAATTCATGAAGGGGAGTGATATCAGCACAATTCTTAAAGGGGAGTGACGTCAGTGCAATTAATAAAGGAAGTGATGTCAGTGCAATTCATGAAGGGGAGTGACGTCAGTGCAATTAATAAAGGAAGTGATGTCAGCGCAATTCATAAAGGGGAGTGATGTCAGCACAATTCTTAAAGGGGAGTGATGTCAGTGCGAATCTAAAAGGGGAGTAATGTCAGTGCATTAATAAAGGAAGTGATGTCAGCGCAATTCATAAAGGGGAGTGATGTAAGCACGATTCCTAAAGGGGAGAGATGTCAGTAGAGTTCTGAAAAGGGAGTGATGTCAGCGCAATTCCTAAAGGGGAGTGATGTCAGCGCGATCCATAAAGGAGAGTAAAGTCAGTGCGATTAATAAAGGAAGTGATGTCAGCGCAATTCATAAAGGGGAGTGATGTCAGCACAATTCTTAAAGGGGAGTGATGTCAGCGCAATTCCTAAAGGGGAGTGATGTCAGCGCGATCCATAAAGGAGAGTAATGTCAGTGCGATTAATAAAGGAAGTGATGTCAGCGCAATTCATAAAGGGGAGCGATGTAAGCACGATTCCTAAAGGGGAGAGATGTCAGTGCGATTCTTAAAGGGGAGTGATGTCAGCGTGATCAATAAAGGAGAGTAAAGTCAGTGCGATTAATAAAGGAAGTGATGTCAGCGCAATTCATAAAGGGTAGTGATGTCAGCACAATTCTTAAAGGGGAGTGATGTCAGCGCAATTCATAAAGGGTAGTGATATCAGCACAATTCTTAAAGGGGAGTGATATCTGTGCGATTTATAAAGGGGAGTAGTGTCAGTGCGATTAATAAAGGAAGTGATGTCAGCGCAATTCATAAAGGGTAGTGATATCAGCACAATTCTTAAAGGGGAGTGATGTCTGTGCGATTTATAAAGGGGAGTAATGTCAGTGCAATTAATAAAGGAAGTGATGTCAACGCAATTCATAAAGGGGTGTGATGTAAGCACGATTCCTAAAGGGGAGTGGTGTCTGTGCGATTCTTATAGGGGAGTGATGTCAGCGCAATTAATAAAGGGGAGTGATGTCAGCGCGATCCATAAAGGAGAGTAATGTCAGTGTGATTAATAAAGGAAGAGATGTCAGCGCAATTTATAAAGGGGAGTGATGTCAGCACAATTCTTAAAGGGGAGAGATGTCTGTGCGATTCATAAAGGAAGTGATGTCAGTGCAATTAATAAAGGAAATGATGTCAGCGCGATTCATAAAGGTGAGTGATGTAAGCACGATTCCTAAAGGGGAGAGATGTCAGTGCAATTCTGAAAAGGGAGTGATGTCAGCGCAATCCCTAAAGGGGAGTGATGTCAGCGCGATCCATAAAGGAGAGTAAAGTCAGTGCGATTAATAAAGGAAGTGATGTCAGCGCATTCATAAAGGGAAGTGATGTCAGCACAATTCTTAAAGGGGAGTGATGTCAGCGCAATTCCTAAAGGGGAGTGATGTCAGCGCGATTCATAAAGGGGAGTAATGTCAGTGCGATTAATAAAGGAAGTGATGTCAGTGCAATTCATAAAGGGGAGTGATGTCAGCACCTCAGAAAGGGGAGTGATATCAGCTCCTCATAAAGGAGAGTGATATCAGCTCCGCATAAACGGGAGTGATATCAGCTCCTCATAAAGGGGAGTGATATCAGATCCTCATAAAGGGGTGATATCAGCTCCTCATAAAGGGGAGTGATGTCAGCACCTCAGAAAGGGGAGTGATATCAGCTCCTCAGAAAGTGGAGTGATATCAGCTCCTCATAAAGGAGAGTGACATCAGCTCCTCATAAAGGGGAGTGATATCAGCTCCTCATAAAGGGGAGTGATATCAGCTACACATAAAGGAGATGATATCAGCTCCGCATATAGTGGAGTGATATCAGCTCCTCAAAAGGAGAGTGATATCAGCTCTGCATAAAGGGGAGTGATATCAGCTCCTCATAAAGGAGAGTGACATCAGCTCCTCATAAAGGGGAGTGATATCATCTCCTCATAAAGGAGAGTGACATCAGCTCCTCATAAAGGGGAGTGATGTCAGCGCAATTCCTAAAGGGGAGTGATGTCAGCGCGATCCATAAAGGAGAGTAATCTTTGTGCGATTAATGAAGGAAGTGATGTCAGCGCAATTCATAAAGGGGAGTGATGTCAGCGCAATTCCTAAAGGGGAGTGATGTCAGCGCGATCCATAAAGGAGTGTAAAGTCAGTGCGATTAATAAAGGAAGTGATGTCAGCGCAATTCATAAAGGGTAGTGATGTAAGCACGATTCTTAAAGGGGAGTGATGTCAGCGCAATTCCTAAAGGGGAGTGATGTCAGCGCGATCAATAAAGGAGAGTAATGTCAGTGCGATTAATAAAGGAAGTGATGTCAGCGCAATTCATAAAGGGGAGTGATATCAGCGCAATTCCTAAAGGGGAGTGATGTCAGCGCGATCCATAAAGGAGAGTAATCTTTGTACGATTAATGAAGGAAGTGATGTCAGCACAATTCTTAAAGGGGAGTGATGTCAGCACAATTCTTAAAGGGGAGTGATGTCAGCTCCTCATAAAGTTGAGTGATGTCAGCGCGATTCATAAAGGGGAGTAATGTCAGTGCGATTAATAAAGGAAGGGATGTCAGCGCAATACATGAAGGGGAGTGATATCAGCAAAATTCTTAAAGGGGAGTGACGTCAGTGCAATTAATAAAGGAAGTGATGTCAGCGCAATTCATGAAGGGGAGTGACGTCAGTGCAATTAATAAAGGAAGTGATGTCAGCGCAATTCATGAAGGGGAGTGATGTCAGCACAATTCTTAAAGGGGAGTGATGTCAGTGCGAATCTTAAATGGGAGTAATGTCAGTGCATTAATAAAGGAAGTGATGTCAGCGCAATTCATAAAGGGGAGTGATGTAAGCACGATTCCTAAAGGGGAGAGATGTCAGTGCAGTTCTGAAAAGGGAGTGATGTCAGCGCAATTCCTAAAGGGGAGTGATGTCAGCGCGATCCATAAAGGAGAGTAAAGTCAGTGCGATTAATAAAGGAAGTGATGTCAGCGCAATTCATAAAGGGGAGTGATGTGAGCACAATTCTTAAACGGGAGTGATGTCAGCGCAATTCCTAAAGGGGAGTGATGTCAGCGCGATCCATAAAGGAGAGTAATGTCAGTACGATTAATAAAGGAAGTGATGGCAGCGCAATTCATAAAGGGGAGTGATGTAAGCACGATACCTAAAGGGGAGAGATGTCAGTGCGATTCTTAAAGGGGATTGATGTCAGCGTGATCCATAAAGGAGAGTAAAGTCAGTGCGATTAATAAAGGAAGTGATGTCAGCGCAATTCATAAAGGGTAGTGATGTCAGCACAATTCTTAAAGGGGAGTGATGTCAGCGCAATTCATAAAGGGTAGTGATATCAGCACAATTCTTAAAGGGGAGTGATGTCTGTGCGATTTATAAAGGGGAGTAATGTCAGTGCGATTAATAAAGGAAGTGATGTCAGCGCAATTCATAAAGGGTAGTGATATCAGCACAATTCTTAAAGGGGAGTGATGTCTGTGCGATTTATAAAGGGGAGTAATGTCAGTGCAATTAATAAAGGAAGTGATGTCAGCGCAATTCATAAAGGGGTGTGATGTAAGCACGATTCCTAAAGGGGAGTGGTGTCTGTGCGATTCTTAAAGGTGAGTGATGTCAGCGCAATTAATAAAGGGGAGTGATGTCAGCGCGATCCATAAAGGAGAGTAATGTCAGTGTGATTAATAAAGGAAGTGATGTCAGCGCAATTTATAAAGGGGAGTGATGTCAGCACAATTCTTAAAGGGGAGAGATGTCTGTGCGATTCATAAAGGAAGTGATGTCAGTGCAATTAATAAAGGAAGTGATGTCAGCGCGATTCATAAAGGGGAGTGATGTAAGCACGATTCCTAAAGGGGAGAGATGTCAGTGCAATTCTGAAAAGGGAGTGATGTCAGCGCAATTCCTAAAGGGGAGTGATGTCAGCGCGATCCATAAAGGAGAGTAAAGTCAGTGCGATTAATAAAGGAAGTGATGTCAGCGCATTCATAAAGGGGAGTGATGTCAGCACAATTCTTAAAGGGGAGTAATGTCAGCGCAATTCCTAAAGGGGAGGGATGTCAGCGCGATTCATAAAGGGGAGTAATGTCAGTGCGATTAATAAATGAAGTGATGTCAGCGCAATTCATAAAGGGGAGTGATGTAAGCACGATTCCTAAAGGGAAGAGATGTCAGTGCGATACTTAAAGGGGAGTGATGTCAGCGCGATCGATAAAGGAGAGTAAAGTCAGTGCGATTAATAAAGGAAGTGATGTCAGCGCAATTCATAAAGGGTAGTGATGTCAGCACAATTCTTAAAGGGGAGTGATGTCAGCGCAATTCCTAAAGGGGAGTGATGTCAGCGCGATCCATAAAGGAGAGTAAAGTCAGTGCGATTAATAAAGGAAGTGATGTCAGCGCAATTCATAAAGGGGAGTGATGTCAGCACAATTCTTAAACGGGAGTGATGTCAGCGCAATTCCTAAAGGGGAGTGATGTCAGCGCGATCCATAAAGGAGAGTAATGTCAGTGCGATTAATAAAGGAAGTGATGGCAGCGCAATTCATAAAGGGGAGTGATGTAAGCACGATTCCTAAAGGGGAGAGATGTCAGTGCGATTCTTAAAGGGGAGTGATGTCAGCGTGATCCATAAAGGAGAGTAAAGTCAGTGCGATTAATAAAGGAAGTGATGTCAGCGCAATTCATAAAGGGGAGTGATGTCAGCACAATTCTTAAAGGGGAGTGATGTCAGCGCAATTCCTAAAGGGGAGTGATGTCAGCGCGATCCATAAAGGAGAGTAATGTCAGTGCGATTAATAAAGGAAGTGATGTCAGCGCAATTCATAAAGGGGAGCGATGTAAGCACGATTCCTAAAGGGGAGAGATGTCAGTGCGATTCTTAAAGGGGAGTAATGTCAGCGTGATCCATAAAGGAGAGTAAAGTCAGTGCGATTAATAAAGGAAGTGATGTCAGCGCAATTCATAAAGGGTAGTGATGTCAGCACAATTCTTAAAGGGGAGTGATGTCAGCGCAATTCATAAAGGGTAGTGATATCAGCACAATTCTTAAAGGGGAGTGATGTCTGTGCGATTTATAAAGGGGAGTAATTTCAGTGCGATTAATAAAGGAAGTGATGTCAGCGCAATTCATAAAGGGTAGTGATATCAGCACAATTCTTAAAGGGGAGTGATGTCTGTGCGATTTATAAAGGGGAGTAATGTCAGTGCAATTAATAAAGGAAGTGATGTCAACGCAATTCATAAAGGGGTGTGATGCAAGCACGATTCCTAAAGGGGAGTGGTGTCTGTGCGATTCTTATAGGGGAGTGATGTCAGCGCAATTAATAAAGGGGAGTGATGTCAGCGCGATCCATAAAGGAGAGTAATGTCAGTGTGATTAATAAAGGAAGAGATGTCAGCGCAATTTATAAAGGGGAGTGATGTCAGCACAATTCTTAAAGGGGAGAGATGTCTGTGCGATTCATAAAGGAAGTGATGTCAGTGCAATTAATAAAGGAAGTGATGTCAGCGCGATTCATAAAGGGGAGTGATGTAAGCACGATTCCTAAAGGGGAGAGATGTCAGTGCAATTCTGAAAAGGGAGTGATGTCAGCGCAATCCCTAAAGGGGAGTGATGTCAGCGCGATCCATAAAGGAGAGTAAAGTCAGTGCGATTAATAAAGGAAGTGATGTCAGCGCATTCATAAAGGGGAGTGATGTCAGCACAATTCTTAAAGGGGAGTGATGTCAGCGCAATTCCTAAAGGGGAGTGATGTCAGCGCGATTCATAAAGGGGAGTAATGTCAGTGCGATTAATAAAGGAAGTGATGTCAGCGCAATTCATAAAGGGGAGTGATGTAAGCACGATTCCTAAAGGGAAGAGATGTCAGTGCGATACTTAAAGGGGAGTGATGTCAGCGCGATCCATAAAGGAGTGTAAAGTCAGTGCGATTAATAAAGGAAGTGATGTCAGCGCAATTCATAAAGGGTAGTGATGTAAGCACGATTCTTAAAGGGGTGTGATGTCAGCGCAATTCCTAAAGGGGAGTGATGTCAGCGCGGTCCATAAAGGAGAGTAATGTCAGTGCGATTAATAAAGGAAGTGATGTCAGCGCAATTCATAAAGGGGAGTGATATCAGCGCAATTCCTAAAGGGGAGTGATGTCAGCGCGATCCATAAAGGAGAGTAATCTTTGTGCGATTAATGAAGGAAGTGATGTCAGCGCAATTGATAAAGGGGAGTGATGTCAGCACAATTCTTAAAGGGGAGTGATGTCAGCTCCTCATAAAGTTGAGTGATGTCAGCGCGATTCATAAAGGGGAGTAATGTCAGTGCGATTAATAAAGGAAGGGATGTCAGCGCAATTCATGAAGGGGAGTGATATCAGCACAATTCTTAAAGGGGAGTGACGTCAGTGCAATTAATAAAGGAAGTGATGTCAGCGCAATTCATGAAGGGGAGTGACGTCAGTGCAATTAATAAAGGAAGTGATGTCAGCGCAATTCATGAAGGGGAGTGATGTCAGCACAATTCTTAAAGGGGAGTGATGTCAGTGCGAATCTTAAATGGGAGTAATGTCAGTGCATTAATAAAGGAAGTGATGTCAGCGCAATTCATAAAGGGGAGTGATGTAAGCACGATTCCTAAAGGGGAGAGATGTCAGTGCAGTTCTGAAAAGGGAGTGATGTCAGCGCAATTCCTAAAGGGGAGTGATGTCAGCGCGATCCATAAAGGAGAGTAAAGTCAGTGCGATTAATAAAGGAAGTGATGTCAGCGCAATTCATAAAGGGGAGTGATGTCAGCACAATTCTTAAACGGGAGTGATGTCAGCGCAATTCCTAAAGGGGAGTGATGTCAGCGCGATCCATAAAGGAGAGTAATGTCAGTACGATTAATAAAGGAAGTGATGGCAGCGCAATTCATAAAGGGGAGTGATGTAAGCACGATACCTAAAGGGGAGAGATGTCAGTGCGATTCTTAAAGGGTAGTGATATCAGCACAATTCTTAAAGGGGAGTGATGTCTGTGCGATTTATAAAGGGGAGTAATGTCAGTGCGATTAATAAAGGAAGTGATATCAGCACAATTCTTAAAGGGGAGTGATGTCTGTGCGATTTATAAAGGGGAGTAATGTCAGTGCAATTAATAAAGGAAGTGATGTCAGCGCAATTCATAAAGGGGTGTGATGTAAGCACGATTCCTAAAGGGGAGTGGTGTCTGTGCGATTCTTAAAGGTGAGTGATGTCAGCGCAATTAATAAAGGGGAGTGATGTCAGCGCGATCCATAAAGGAGAGTAATGTCAGTGTGATTAATAAAGGAAGAGATGTCAGCGCAATTTATAAAGGGGAGTGATGTCAGCACAATTCTTAAAGGGGAGAGATGTCTGTGCGATTCATAAAGGAAGTGATGTCAGTGCAATTAATAAAGGAAGTGATGTCAGCGCGATTCATAAAGGGGAGTGATGTAAGCACGATTCCTAAAGGGGAGAGATGTCAGTGCAATTCTGAAAAGGGAGTGATGTCAGCGCAATTCCTAAAGGGGAGTGATGTCAGCGCGATCCATAAAGGAGAGTAAAGTCAGTGCGATTAATAAAGGAAGTGATGTCAGCGCATTCATAAAGGGGAGTGATGTCAGCACAATTCTTAAAGGGGAGTAATGTCAGCGCAATTCCTAAAGGGGAGTGATGTCAGCGCGATTCATAAAGGGGAGTAATGTCAGTGCGATTAATAAATGAAGTGATGTCAGCGCAATTCATAAAGGGGAGTGATGTAAGCACGATTCCTAAAGGGAAGAGATGTCAGTGCGATACTTAAAGGGGAGTGATGTCAGCGCGATCCATAAAGGAGAGTAAAGTCAGTGCGATTAATAAAGGAAGTGATGTCAGCGCAATTCATAAAGGGTAGTGATGTCAGCACAATTCTTAAAGGGGAGTGATGTCAGCGCAATTTCTAAAGGGGAGTGATGTCAGCGCGATCCATAAAGGAGAGTAAAGTCAGTGCGATTAATAAAGGAAGTGATGTCAGCACAATTCATAAAGGGGAGTGATGTCAGCACAATTCTTAAACGGGAGTGATGTCAGCGCAATTCCTAAAGGGGAGTGATGTCAGCGCGATCCATAAAGGAGAGTAATGTCAGTGCGATTAATAAAGGAAGTGATGGCAGCGCAATTCATAAAGGGGAGTGATGTAAGCACGATTCCTAAAGGGGAGAGATGTCAGTGCGATTCTTAAAGGGGAGTGATGTCAGCGTGATCCATAAAGGAGAGTAAAGTCAGTGCGATTAATAAAGGATGTGATGTCAGCGCAATTCATAAAGGGTAGTGATGTCAGCACAATTCTTAAAGGGGAGTGATGTCAGCGCAATTCATAAAGGGTAGTGATATCAGCACAATTCTTAAAGGGGAGTGATGTCTGTGCGATTTATAAAGGGGAGTAATGTCAGTGCGATTAATAAAGGAAGTGATGTCAGCGCAATTCATAAAGGGTGGTGATATCAGCACAATTCTTAAAGGGGAGTGATGTCTGTGCGATTTATAAAGGGGAGTAATGTCAGTGCAATTAATAAAGGAAGTGATGTCAGCGCAATTCATAAAGGGGTGTGATGTAAGCACGATTCCTAAAGGGGAGTGGTGTCTGTGCGATTCTTAAAGGTGAGTGATGTCAGCGCAATTAATAAAGGGGAGTGATGTCAGCGCGATCCATAAACGAGAGTAATGTCAGTGTGATTAATAAAGGAAGAGATGTCAGCGCAATTTATAAAGGGGAGTGATGTCAGCACAATTCTTAAAGGGGAGAGATGTCTGTGCGATTCATAAAGGAAGTGATGTCAGTGCAATTAAAAAAGGAAGTGATGTCAGCGCGATTCATAAAGGGGAGTGATGTAAGCACGATTCCTAAAGGGGAGAGATGTCAGTGCAATTCTGAAAAGGGAGTGATGTAAGCGCAATTCCTAAAGGGGAGTGATGTCAGCGCGATCCATAAAGGAGAGTAAAGTCAGTGCGATTAATAAAGGAAGTGATGTCAGCGCATTCATAAAGGGGAGTGATGTCAGCACAATTCTTAAAGGGGAGTGATGTCAGCGCAATTCCTAAAGGGGAGTGATGTCAGCGCGATTCATAAAGGGGAGTAATGTCAGTGCGATTAATAAAGGAAGTGATGTCAGCGCAATTCATAAAGGGGAGTGATGTAAGCACGATTCCTAAAGGGAAGAGATGTCAGTGCGATACTTAAAGGGGAGTGATGTCAGCGCGATCCATAAAGGAGAGTAAAGTCAGTGCGATTAATAAAGGAAGTGATGTCAGCGCAATTCATAAAGGGTAGTGATGTAAGCACGATTCTTAAAGGGGAGTGATATCAGCGCAATTCCTAAAGGCGAGTGATGTCAGCGCGATCCATAAAGGAGAGTAATGTCAGTGCGATTAATAAAGGAAGTGATGTCAGCGCAATTCATAAAGGGGAGTGATATCAGCACAATTCTTAAAGGGGAGTGATGTCTGTGCGCTTTATAAAGGGGAGTAATGTCAGTGCAATTAATAAAGAAAGTGATGTCAGCGCAATTCATAAAGGGGTGTGATATAAGCACAATTCCTAAAGGGGAGTGATGTCAGCGCGATTCCTAAAGGGGAGTGATGTCAGCGCAATTCCTAAAGGGGAGTGATGTCAGCGTGATCCATAAAGGAGAGTAATGTCAGTGCGATTAATAAAGGAAGTGATGTCAGCACAATTCTTAAAGGGGAGAGATGTCTGTGCGATTCATAAAGGAAGTGATATCAGTGCAATTAATAAAGGAAGTGATGTCAGCGCGATTCATAAATGCGAGTGATGTAAGCACGATTCCTAAAGGGGAGAGATGTCAGTGCAATTCTGAAAAGGGAGTGATGTCAGCGCAATTCCTAAAGGGGAGTGATGTCAGCGCGATCCATAAAGGACAGTAAAGTCAGTGCGATTAATAAAGGAAGTGATGTCAGCGCAATTCATAAAGGGGTGTGATGTAAGCACGATTCCTAAAGGAGAGTGATGTCTGTGCGATTCTTAAAGGGGAGTGATGTCAGCGCAATTCCTAAACGGGAGTGATGTCAGCGCGATCCATAAAGGACAGTAAAGTCAGTGCGATTAATAAAGGAAGTGATGTCAGCGCAATTTATAAAGGGGAGTGATGTCAGCACAATTCTTAAAGGGGAGTGATGTCAGTGCAATTAATAAAGGAAATGATGTCAGCGAAATTCATAAAGTGGAGTGATATCAGCTCCTCATAAAGGAGAGTGACATCAGCTCCTCATAATGGGGAGTGATATCAGCTCCTCATAAAGGGGAGTGATATCAGCTCCTCATAAAGGGGAGTGATGTCAGCACCTCAGAAAGGGGAGTGATATCAGCTCCTCATAAAGGAGAGTGATATCAGCTCCGCATAAACGGGAGTGATATCAGCTCCTCATAAAGGGGAGTGATATCAGCTCCTCATAAAGGGGTGATATCAGCTCCTCATAAAGGGGAGTGATGTCAGCACCTCAGAAAGGGGAGTGATATCAGCTCCTCAGAAAGTGGAGTGATATCAGCTCCTCATAAAGGAGAGTGACATCAGCTCCTCATAAAGGGGAGTGATATCAGCTCCTCATAAAGTGGAGTGATATCAGCTACACATAAAGGAGATGATATCAGCTCCGTATATAGTGGAGTGATATCAGCTCCTCAAAAGGAGAGTGATATCAGCTCTGCATAAAGGGGAGTGATATCAGCTCCTCATAAAGGAGAGTGACATCAGCTCCTCATAAAGGGGAGTGATATCAGCTCCTCATAGAGGAGAGTGACATCAGCTCATCATAAAGGGGAGTGATGTCAGCGCAATTCCTAAAGGGGAGTGATGTCAGCGCAATTCCTAAAGGAGAGTAATCTTTGTGCGATTAATGAAGGAAGTGATGTCAGCGCAATTCATAAAGGGGAGTGATGTAAGCACGATTCCGAAAGGGGAGAGATGTCAGTGCGATTCTTAAAGGGGAGTGATGTCAGCGCGATCCATAAAGGAGAGTAATGTTTGTGCGATTAATAAAGGAAGTGATGTCAGCGCAATTCCTAAAGGGGAGTGATGTCAGCGCGATCCATAAAGGAGAGTAATGTTTGTGCGATTAATAAAGGAAGTGATGTCAGCGCAATTCATAAAGGGGAGTGATGTAAGCACGATTCCTAAAGGGGAGAGATGTCAGTGCGATTCTTAAAGGGGAGTGATGTCAGAGCGATCCATAAAGGAGAGTAAAGTCATTACGATTAATAAAGGAAGTGATGTCAGCGCAATTGATAAAGGGGAGTGATGTCAGCACAATTCTTAAAGGGGAGTGATGTCAGCTCCTCATAAAGTTGAGTGATGTCAGCGCGATTCATAAAGGGGAGTAATGTCAGTGCGATTAATAAAGGAAGTGATGTCAGCGCAATTCATGAAGGGGAGTGATATCAGCAGAATTCTTAAAGGGGAGTGATGTGAGTGCGATTCATAAAGGGGAGTGATGTCGGCGCAATTAATAAAGGAAGTGATGTCAGCGCAATTCATAAAGAGGAGTGACGTCAGTGTAATTAATAAAGGAAGTGATGTCAGCGCAATTCATGAAGGGGAGTGATGTCAGCACAATTCTTAAAGGGGAGTGATGTCAGCGCAATTCATAAAGGGTAGTGATATCAGCACAATTCTTAAAGGGGAGTGATGTCTGTGCGATTTATAAAGGGGAGTAATTTCAGTGCGATTAATAAAGGAAGTGATGTCATCGCAATTCATAAAGGGTAGTGATATCAGCACAATTCTTAAAGGGGAGTGATGTCTGTGCGATTTATAAAGGGGAGTAATGTCAGTGCAATTAATAAAGGAAGTGATGTCAACGCAATTCATAAAGGGGTGTGATGTAAGCACGATTCCTAAAGGGGAGTGGTGTCTGTGCGATTCTTATAGGGGAGTGATGTCAGCGCAATTAATAAAGGGGAGTGATGTCAGCGCGATCCATAAAGGAGAGTAATGTCAGTGTGATTAATAAAGGAAGAGATGTCAGCGCAATTTATAAAGGGGAGTGATGTCAGCACAATTCTTAAAGGGGAGAGATGTCTGTGCGATTCATAAAGGAAGTGATGTCAGTGCAATTAATAAAGGAAGTGATGTCAGCGCGATTCATAAAGGGGAGTGATGTAAGCACGATTCCTAAAGGGGAGAGATGTCAGTGCAATTCTGAAAAGGGAGTGATGTCAGCGCAATCCCTAAAGGGGAGTGATGTCAGCGCGATCCATAAAGGAGAGTAAAGTCAGTGCGATTAATAAAGGAAGTGATGTCAGCGCATTCATAAAGGGGAGTGATGTCAGCACAATTCTTAAAGGGGAGTGATGTCAGCGCAATTCCTAAAGGGGAGTGATGTCAGCGCGATTCATAAAGGGGAGTAATGTCAGTGCGATTAATAAAGGAAGTGATGTCAGCGCAATTCATAAAGGGGAGTGATGTAAGCACGATTCCTAAAGGGAAGAGATGTCAGTGCGATACTTAAAGGGGAGTGATGTCAGCGCGATCCATAAAGGAGTGTAAAGTCAGTGCGATTAATAAAGGAAGTGATGTCAGCGCAATTCATAAAGGGTAGTGATGTAAGCACGATTCTTAAAGGGGTGTGATGTCAGCGCAATTCCTAAAGGGGAGTGATGTCAGCGCGGTCCATAAAGGAGAGTAATGTCAGTGCGATTAATAAAGGAAGTGATGTCAGCGCAATTCATAAAGGGGAGTGATATCAGCGCAATTCCTAAAGGGGAGTGATGTCAGCGCGATCCATAAAGGAGAGTAATCTTTGTGCGATTAATGAAGGAAGTGATGTCAGCGCAATTGATAAAGGGGAGTGATGTCAGCACAATTCTTAAAGGGGAGTGATGTCAGCTCCTCATAAAGTTGAGTGATGTCAGCGCGATTCATAAAGGGGAGTAATGTCAGTGCGATTAATAAAGGAAGGGATGTCAGCGCAATTCATGAAGGGGAGTGATATCAGCACAATTCTTAAAGGGGAGTGACGTCAGTGCAATTAATAAAGGAAGTGATGTCAGCGCAATTCATGAAGGGGAGTGACGTCAGTGCAATTAATAAAGGAAGTGATGTCAGCGCAATTCATGAAGGGGAGTGATGTCAGCACAATTCTTAAAGGGGAGTGATGTCAGTGCGAATCTTAAATGGGAGTAATGTCAGTGCATTAATAAAGGAAGTGATGTCAGCGCAATTCATAAAGGGGAGTGATGTAAGCACGATTCCTAAAGGGGAGAGATGTCAGTGCAGTTCTGAAAAGGGAGTGATGTCAGCGCAATTCCTAAAGGGGAGTGATGTCAGCGCGATCCATAAAGGAGAGTAAAGTCAGTGCGATTAATAAAGGAAGTGATGTCAGCGCAATTCATAAAGGGGAGTGATGTCAGCACAATTCTTAAACGGGAGTGATGTCAGCGCAATTCCTAAAGGGGAGTGATGTCAGCGCGATCCATAAAGGAGAGTAATGTCAGTACGATTAATAAAGGAAGTGATGGCAGCGCAATTCATAAAGGGGAGTGACGTAAGCACGATACCTAAAGGGGAGAGATGTCAGTGCGATTCTTAAAGGGGAGTGATGTCAGCGTGATCCATAAAGGAGAGTAAAGTCAGTGCGATTAATAAAGGAAGTGATGTCAGCGCAATTCATAAAGGGTAGTGATGTCAGCACAATTCTTAAAGGGGAGTGATGTCAGCGCAATTCATAAAGGGTAGTGATATCAGAACAATTCTTAAAGGGGAGTGATGTCTGTGCGATTTATAAAGGGGAGTAATGTCAGTGCGATTAATAAAGGAAGTGATATCAGCACAATTCTTAAAGGGGAGTGATGTCTGTGCGATTTATAAAGGGGAGTAATGTCAGTGCAATTAATAAAGGAAGTGATGTCAGCGCAATTCATAAAGGGGTGTGATGTAAGCACGATTCCTAAAGGGGAGTGGTGTCTGTGCGATTCTTAAAGGTGAGTGATGTCAGCGCAATTAATAAAGGGGAGTGATGTCAGCGCGATCCATAAAGGAGAGTAATGTCAGTGTGATTAATAAAGGAAGAGATGTCAGCGCAATTTATAAAGGGGAGTGATGTCAGCACAATTCTTAAAGGGGAGAGATGTCTGTGCGATTCATAAAGGAAGTGATGTCAGTGCAATTAATAAAGGAAGTGATGTCAGCGCGATTCATAAAGGGGAGTGATGTAAGCACGATTCCTAAAGGGGAGAGATGTCAGTGCAATTCTGAAAAGGGAGTGATGTCAGCGCAATTCCTAAAGGGGAGTGATGTCAGCGCGATCCATAAAGGAGAGTAAAGTCAGTGCGATTAATAAAGGAAGTGATGTCAGCGCATTCATAAAGGGGAGTGATGTCAGCACAATTCTTAAAGGGGAGTAATGTCAGCGCAATTCCTAAAGGGGAGTGATGTCAGCGCGATTCATAAAGGGGAGTAATGTCAGTGCGATTAATAAATGAAGTGATGTCAGCGCAATTCATAAAGGGGAGTGATGTAAGCACGATTCCTAAAGGGAAGAGATGTCAGTGCGATACTTAAAGGGGAGTGATGTCAGCGCGATCCATAAAGGAGAGTAAAGTCAGTGCGATTAATAAAGGAAGTGATGTCAGCGCAATTCATAAAGGGTAGTGATGTCAGCACAATTCTTAAAGGGGAGTGATGTCAGCGCAATTTCTAAAGGGTAGTGATGTCAGCGCGATCCATAAAGGAGAGTAAAGTCAGTGCGATTAATAAAGGAAGTGATGTCAGCACAATTCATAAAGGGGAGTGATGTCAGCACAATTCTTAAACGGGAGTGATGTCAGCGCAATTCCTAAAGGGGAGTGATGTCAGCGCGATCCATAAAGGAGAGTAATGTCAGTGCGATTAATAAAGGAAGTGATGGCAGCGCAATTCATAAAGGGGAGTGATGTAAGCACGATTCCTAAAGGGGAGAGATGTCAGTGCGATTCTTAAAGGGGAGTGATGTCAGCGTGATCCATAAAGGAGAGTAAAGTCAGTGCGATTAATAAAGGATGTGATGTCAGCGCAATTCATAAAGGGTAGTGCTGTCAGCACAATTCTTAAAGGGGAGTGATGTCAGCGCAATTCATAAAGGGTAGTGATATCAGCACAATTCTTAAAGGGGAGTGATGTCTGTGCGATTTATAAAGGGGAGTAATGTCAGTGCGATTAATAAAGGAAGTGATGTCAGCGCAATTCATAAAGGGTGGTGATATCAGCACAATTCTTAAAGGGGAGTGATGTCTGTGCGATTTATAAAGGGGAGTAATGTCAGTGCAATTAATAAAGGAAGTGATGTCAGCGCAATTCATAAAGGGGTGTGATGTAAGCACGATTCCTAAAGGGGAGTGGTGTCTGTGCGATTCTTAAAGGTGAGTGATGTCAGCGCAATTAATAAAGGGGAGTGATGTCAGCGCAATTTATAAAGGGGAGTGATGTCAGCACAATTCTTAAAGGGGAGAGATGTCTGTGCGATTCATAAAGGAAGTGATGTCAGTGCAATTAAAAAAGGAAGTGATGTCAGCGCGATTCATAAAGGGGAGTGATGTAAGCACGATTCCTAAAGGGGAGAGATGTCAGTGCAATTCTGAAAAGGGAGTGATGTAAGCGCAATTCCTAAAGGGGTGTGATGTCAGCGCGATCCATAAAGGAGAGTAAAGTCAGTGCGATTAATAAAGGAAGTGATGTCAGCGCAATTCATAAAGGGGAGTGATGTCAGCACAATTCTTAAAGGGGAGTGATGTCAGCGCAATTCCTAAAGGGGAGTGATGTCTGCGCGATTCATAAAGGGGAGTAATGTCAGTGCGATTAATAAAGGAAGTGATGTCAGCGCAATTCATAAAGGGGAGTGATGTAAGCACGATTCCTAAAGGGAAGAGATGTCAGTGCGATACTTAAAGGGGAGTGATGTCAGCGCGATCCATAAAGGAGAGTAAAGTCAGTGCGATTAATAAAGGAAGTGATGTCAGCGCAATTCATAAAGGGTAGTGATGTAAGCACGATTCTTAAAGGGGAGTGATATCAGCGCAATTCCTAAAGGGGAGTGATGTCAGCGCGATCCATAAAGGAGAGTAATGTCAGTGCGATTAATAAAGGAAGTGATGTCAGCGCAATTCATAAAGGGGAGTGATATCAGCACAATTCTTAAAGGGGAGTGATGTCTGTGCGCTTTATAAAGGGGAGTAATGTCAGTGCAATTAATAAAGAAAGTGATGTCAGCGCAATTCATAAAGGGGTGTGATATAAGCACAATTCCTAAAGGGGAGTGATGTCAGCGCGATTCCTAAAGGGGAGTGATGTCAGCGCAATTCCTAAAGGGGAGTGATGTCAGCGTGATCCATAAAGGAGAGTAATGTCAGTGCGATTAATAAAGGAAGTGATGTCAGCACAATTCTTAAAGGGGAGAGATGTCTGTGCGATTCATAAAGGAAGTGATATCAGTGCAATTAATAAAGGAAGTGATGTCAGCGCGATTCATAAATGCGAGTGATGTAAGCACGATTCCTAAAGGGGAGAGATGTCAGTGCAATTCTGAAAAGGGAGTGATGTCAGCGCAATTCCTAAAGGGGAGTGATGTCAGCGCGATCCATAAAGGACAGTAAAGTCAGTGCGATTAATAAAGGAAGTGATGTCAGCGCAATTCATAAAGGGGTGTGATGTAAGCACGATTCCTAAAGGAGAGTGATGTCTGTGCGATTCTTAAAGGGGAGTGATGTCAGCGCAATTCCTAAACGGGAGTGATGTCAGCGCGATCCATAAAGGAGAGTAATGTCAGTGCGATTAATAAAGGAAGTGATGTCAGCGCAATTTATAAAGGGGAGTGATGTCAGCACAATTCTTAAAGGGGAGTGATGTCAGTGCAATTAATAAAGGAAATGATGTCAGCGAAATTCATAAAGTGGAGTGATATCAGCTCCTCATAAAGGAGAGTGACATCAGCTCCTCATAATGGGGAGTGATATCAGCTCCTCATAAAGGGGAGTGATATCAGCTCCTCATAAAGGGGAGTGATGTCAGCACCTCAGAAAGGGGAGTGATATCAGCTCCTCATAAAGGAGAGTGATATCAGCTCCGCATAAACGGGAGTGATATCAGCTCCTCATAAAGGGGAGTGATATCAGCTCCTCATAAAGGGGTGATATCAGCTCCTCATAAAGGGGAGTGATGTCAGCACCTCAGAAAGGGGAGTGATATCAGCTCCTCAGAAAGTGGAGTGATATCAGCTCCTCATAAAGGAGAGTGACATCAGCTCCTCATAAAGGGGAGTGATATCAGCTCCTCATAAAGGGGAGTGATATCAGCTACACATAAAGGAGATGATATCAGCTCCGTATATAGTGGAGTGATATCAGCTCCTCAAAAGGAGAGTGATATCAGCTCTGCATAAAGGGGAGTGATATCAGCTCCTCATAAAGGAGAGTGACATCAGCTCCTCATAAAGGGGAGTGATATCAGCTCCTCATAGAGGAGAGTGACATCAGCTCATCATAAAGGGGAGTGATGTCAGCGCAATTCCTAAAGGGGAGTGATGTCAGCGCAATTCCTAAAGGAGAGTAATCTTTGTGCGATTAATGAAGGAAGTGATGTCAGCGCAATTCATAAAGGGGAGTGATGTAAGCACGATTCCGAAAGGGGAGAGATGTCAGTGCGATTCTTAAAGGGGAGTGAGGTCAGCGCGATCCATAAAGGAGAGTAATGTTTGTGCGATTAATAAAGGAAGTGATGTCAGCGCAATTCCTAAAGGGGAGTGATGTCAGCGCGATCCATAAAGGAGAGTAATGTTTGTGCGATTAATAAAGGAAGTGATGTCAGCGCAATTCATAAAGGGGAGTGATGTAAGCACGATTCCTAAAGTGGAGAGATGTCAGTGCGATTCTTAAAGGGGAGTGATGTCAGAGCGATCCATAAAGGAGAGTAAAGTCATTACGATTAATAAAGGAAGTGATGTCAGCGCAATTGATAAAGGGGAGTGATGTCAGCACAATTCTTAAAGGGGAGTGATGTCAGCTCCTCATAAAGTTGAGTGATGTCAGCGCGATTCATAAAGGGGAGTAATGTCAGTGCGATTAATAAAGGAAGTGATGTCAGCGCAATTCATGAAGGGGAGTGATATCAGCAGAATTCTTAAAGGGGAGTGATGTGAGTGCGATTCATAAAGGGGAGTGATGTCGGCGCAATTAATAAAGGAAGTGATGTCAGCGCAATTCATAAAGAGGAGTGACGTCAGTGTAATTAATAAAGGAAATGATGTCAGCGCAATTCATGAAGGGGAGTGATGTCAGCACAATTCTTAAAGGGGAGTGATGTCAGTGCGATTCATAAAGGGGAGTAATGTCAGTGCATTAATAAAGGAAGTGATGTCAGCGCAATTCATAAAGGGGAGTGATGTAAGCACGATTCCTAAAGGGGAGAGATGTCAGTGCAGTTCTGAAAAGGGAGTGATGTCAGCGCAATTCCTAAAGGGGAGTGATGTCAGCGCGATCCATAAAGGAGAGTAAAGTCAGTGCGATTAATAAAAGAAGTGATGTCAGCGCAATTCATAAAGGGGAGTGATGTCAGCACAATTCTTAAAGTGGAGTGATGTCAGCGCAATTTCTAAAGGGGAGTGATGTCAGCGCGATCCATAAAGGAGAGTAATGTCAGTGCGATTAATAAAGGAAGTGATGTCAGCGCAATTCATAAAGGGGAGCGATGTAAGCACGATTCCTAAAGGGGAGAGATGTCAGTGCGATTCTTAAAGGGGAGTGTTGTCAGCGCAATTCCTAAAGGGGAGTGATGTCAGCGTAATTCCCAAAGGGGAGTGATGTCAGCGCGATCCATAAAGGAGAGTAAAGTCAGTGCGATTAATAAAGGAAGTGATGTCAGCGCAATTCATAAAGGGGAGTGATGTCAGCACAATTCTTAAAGGTGAGTGATGTCAGCGCAATTCCTAAAGGGGAATGATGTCAGCACAATTCTTAAAGGGGAGTGATGTCAGCGCAATTCCTAAAGGGGAGTGATGTCAGCGCGATCCATAAAGGAGAGTAATGTCAGTGCGATTAATAAAGGAAGTGATGTCAGCGCAATTCATAAAGGGGAGTGATGTAAGCACGATTCCTAAAGGGGAGAGATGTCAGTACGATTCTTAAAGGGGAGTGATGTCAGCGCGATCCATAAAGGAGAGTAAAGTCAGTGCGATTAATAAAGGAAGTGATGTCAGCGCAATTCATAAAGGGGAGTGACATCAGCACAATTCTTAAAGGGGAGTGATGTCTGTGCGATTTATAAAGGGGAGTAATGTCAGTGCAATTAATAAAGGAAGTGATTTCAGCGCAATTCATAAAGGGGTGTGATGTAAGCACGATTCCTAAAGGGGAGTGATGTCTGTGCGATTCTTAAAGGGGAGTGATGTTTGCGCAATTAATAAAGGGGAGTGATGTCAGCGCGATCCATAAAGGAGAGTAATGTCAGAGCGATTAATAAAGGAAGTGATGTCAGCGCAATTTATAAAGGGGAGTGATGTCAGCACAATTCTTAATGGGAGAGATGTCTGTGCGATTCATAAAGGAAGTGATGTCAGTGCAATTAATAAAGGAAGTGATGTCAGCGCGATTCATAAAGGGGAGTGATGTAAGCACGATTCCTAAAGGGGAGAGATGTCAGTGCAATTCTGAAAAGGGAGTGATGTCAGCGCAAATCCTAAAGGGGAGTGATGTCAGCGCGATCCATAAAGGAGAGTAAAGTCAGTGCGATTAATAAAGGAAGTGATGTCAGCGCAATTCATAAAGGGGAGTGATGTCAGCACAATTCTTAAAGGGGAGTGATGTCAGCGCAATTCCTAAAGGGGAGTGATGTCAGCGCGATCCATAAAGGAGAGTAATGTCAGTGCGATTAATAAAGGAAGTGATGTCAGCGCAATTCATAAAGGGGAGTGATGTAAGCACGATTCCTAAAGGGGAGAGATGTCAGTGCGATTCTTAAAGGGCAGTGATGTCAGCGCAATTCCTAAAGGGGAGTGATGTCAGCGCGATCCATAAAGTAGAGTAAAGTCAGTGCGATTAATAAAGGAAGTGATGTCAGCGCAATTCATAAAGGGGAGTGATGTCAGCACAATTCTTAAAGGGGAGTGATGTCAGCGCAATTCCTAAAGGGGAGTGATTTCAGCGCGATCCATAAAGGAGAGTAATGTCAGTGCGATTAATAAAGGAAGTGATGTCAGCGCAATTCATAAAGGGGAGTGATGTAAGCACGATTCCTAAAGGGGAGAGATGTCAGTGCGATTCTTAAAGGGGAGTGATGTCAGCGCGATCCATAAAAGTGAGTAAAGTCAGTGCGATTAATAAAGGAAGTGATGTCAGCGCAATTAATAAAGGGTAGTGATGTCAGCACAATTCTTAAAGGGGTGTGATATCAGCGCAATTCCTAAAGGGGAGTGATGTCAGCGCGATCCATAAAGGAGAGTAAAGTCAGTGTGATTAATAAAGGAAGTGCTGTCAGCGCAATTCATAAAGGGGAGTGATGTCAGCACAATTCTTAAAGGGGAGTGATGTCAGCGCCATTCCTAAAGGGGAGTGATGTCAGCGCGATCCATAAAGGAGAGTAATGTCAGTGCGATTAATAAAGGAAGTGATGTCAGCGCAATTCATAAAGGGGAGTGATGTAAGCACGATTCCTAAAGGGGAGAGATGTCAGTGCAATTCTGAAAAGGGAGTGATGTCAGCGCGATCCATAAAGGAGAGTAAAGTCAGTGCGACTAATAAAGGAAGTGATGTCAGCGCAATTCATAATGGGTGTGATGTAAGCACGATTCCTAAAGGGGAGTGATGTCTGTGCGATTTTTAAAGGGGAGTGATGTCAGTGCGATTCCTGACGGGGAGTGATGTCAGCGCGATCCATAAAGGAGAGTAATGTCAGTGCGATTAATAAAGGAAGTGATGTCAGCGCAATTCATAAAGGGGAGCGATGTAAGCACGATTCCTAAAGGGGAGAGATGTCAGTGCGATTCTTAAAGGGGTGTGATATCAGCGCAATTCCTAAAGGGGAGTGATGTCAGCGCGATCCATAAAGGAGAGTAAAGTCAGTGTGATTAATAAAGGAAGTGCTGTCAGCGCAATTCATAAAGGGGAGTGATGTCAGCACAATTCTTAAAGGGGAGAGATGTCAGTGCAATTCTGAAAAGGGAGTGATGTCAGCGCAAATCCTAAAGGGGAGTGATGTCAGCGCGATCCATAAAGGAGAGTAAAGTCAGTGCGATTAATAAAGGAAGTGATGTCAGCGCAATTCATAAAGGGGAGTGATGTCAGCACAATTCTTAAAGGGGAGTGATGTCAGCGCAATTCCTAAAGGGGAGTGATGTCAGCGCGATCCATAAAGGAGAGTAATGTCAGTGCGATTAATAAAGGAAGTGATGTCAGCGCAATTCATAAAGGGGAGTGATGTAAGCACGATTCCTAAAGGGGAGAGATGTCAGTGCGATTCTTAAAGGGCAGTGATGTCAGCGCAATTCCTAAAGGGGAGTGATGTCAGCGCGATCCATAAAGTAGAGTAAAGTCAGTGCGATTAATAAAGGAAGTGATGTCAGCGCAATTCATAAAGGGGAGTGATGTCAGCACAATTCTTAAAGGGGAGTGATGTCAGCGCAATTCCTAAAGGGGAGTGATTTCAGCGCGATCCATAAAGGAGAGTAATGTCAGTGCGATTAATAAAGGAAGTGATGTCAGCGCAATTCATAAAGGGGAGTGATGTAAGCACGATTCCTAAAGGGGAGAGATGTCAGTGCGATTCTTAAAGGGGAGTGATGTCAGCGCGATCCATAAAAGTGAGTAAAGTCAGTGCGATTAATAAAGGAAGTGATGTCAGCGCAATTAATAAAGGGTAGTGATGTCAGCACAATTCTTAAAGGGGTGTGATATCAGCGCAATTCCTAAAGGGGAGTGATGTCAGCGCGATCCATAAAGGAGAGTAAAGTCAGTGTGATTAATAAAGGAAGTGCTGTCAGCGCAATTCATAAAGGGGAGTGATGTCAGCACAATTCTTAAAGGGGAGTGATGTCAGCGCCATTCCTAAAGGGGAGTGATGTCAGCGCGATCCATAAAGGAGAGTAATGTCAGTGCGATTAATAAAGGAAGTGATGTCAGCGCAATTCATAAAGGGGAGTGATGTAAGCACGATTCCTAAAGGGGAGAGATGTCAGTGCAATTCTGAAAAGGGAGTGATGTCAGCGCGATCCATAAAGGAGAGTAAAGTCAGTGCGACTAATAAAGGAAGTGATGTCAGCGCAATTCATAATGGGTGTGATGTAAGCACGATTCCTAAAGGGGAGTGATGTCTATGCGATTTTTAAAGGGGAGTGATGTCAGTGCGATTCCTGACGGGGAGTGATGTCAGCGCGATCCATAAAGGAGAGTAATGTCAGTGCGATTAATAAAGGAAGTGATGTCAGCGCAATTCATAAAGGGGAGCGATGTAAGCACGATTCCTAAAGGGGAGAGATGTCAGTGCGATTCTTAAAGGGGTGTGATATCAGCGCAATTCCTAAAGGGGAGTGATGTCAGCGCGATCCATAAAGGAGAGTAAAGTCAGTGTGATTAATAAAGGAAGTGCTGTCAGCGCAATTCATAAAGGGGAGTGATGTCAGCACAATTCTTAAAGGGGAGTGATGTCAGCGCCATTCCTAAAGGGGAGTGATGTCAGCGCGATCCATAAAGGAGAGTAATGTCAGTGCGATTAATAAAGGAAGTGATGTCAGCGCAATTAATAAAGGGTAGTGATGTCAGCACAATTCTTAAAGGGGTGTGATATCAGCGCAATTCCTAAAGGGGAGTGATGTCAGCGCGATCCATAAAGGAGAGTAAAGTCAGTGTGATTAATAAAGGAAGTGCTGTCAGCGCAATTCATAAAGGGGAGTGATGTCAGCACAATTCTTAAAGGGGAGTGATGTCAGCGCCATTCCTAAAGGGGAGTGATGTCAGCGCGATCCATAAAGGAGAGTAATGTCAGTGCGATTAATAAAGGAAGTGATGTCAGCGCAATTCATAAAGGGGAGTGATGTAAGCACGATTCCTAAAGGGGAGAGATGTCAGTGCAATTCTGAAAAGGGAGTGATGTCAGCGCGATCCATAAAGGAGAGTAAAGTCAGTGCGACTAATAAAGGAAGTGATGTCAGCGCAATTCATAATGGGTGTGATGTAAGCACGATTCCTAAAGGGGAGTGATGTCTGTGCGATTTTTAAAGGGGAGTGATGTCAGTGCGATTCCTGACGGGGAGTGATGTCAGCGCGATCCATAAAGGAGAGTAATGTCAGTGCGATTAATAAAGGAAGTGATGTCAGCGCAATTCATAAAGGGGAGCGATGTAAGCACGATTCCTAAAGGGGAGAGATGTCAGTGCGATTCTTAAAGGGGTGTGATATCAGCGCAATTCCTAAAGGGGAGTGATGTCAGCGCGATCCATAAAGGAGAGTAAAGTCAGTGCGATTAATAAAGGAAGTGCTGTCAGCGCAATTCATAAAGGGGAGTGATGTCAGCACAATTCTTAAAGGGGAGTGATGTCAGTGCCATTCCTAAAGGGGAGTGATGTCAGCGCGATCCATAAAGGAGAGTAATGTCAGTGCGATTAATAAAGGAAGTGATGTCAGCGCAATTCATAAAGGGGAGTGATGTAAGCACGATTCCTAAAGGGGAGAGATGTCAGTGCAATTCTGAAAAGGGAGTGATGTCAGCGCGATCCATAAAGGAGAGTAAAGTCAGTGCGATTAATAAAGGAAGTGATGTCAGCGCAATTCATAATGGGTGTGATGTAAGCACGATTCCTAAAGGGGAGTGATGTCTGTGCGATTTTTAAAGGGGAGTGATGTCAGTGCGATTCCTGACGGGGAGTGATGTCAGCGCGATCCATAAAGGAGAGTAATGTCAGTGCGATTAATAAAGGAAGTGATGTCAGCGCAATTCATAAAGGGGAGCGATGTAAGCACGATTCCTAAAGGGGAGAGATGTCAGTGCGATTCTTAAAGGGGAGTGTTGTCAGCGCAATTCCTAAAGGGGAGTGATGTCAGCGTAATTCCCAAAGGGGAGTGATGTCAGCGCGATCCATAAAGGAGAGTAAAGTCAGTGCGATTAATAAAGGAAGTGATGTCAGCGCAATTCATAAAGGGGAGTGATGTCAGCACAATTCTTAAAGGTGAGTGATGTCAGCGCAATTCATAAAGGGGAATGATGTCAGCACAATTCTTAAAGGGGAGTGATGTCAGCGCAATTCCTAAAGGGGAGTGATGTCAGCGCGATCCATAAAGGAGAGTAATGTCAGTGCGATTAATAAAGGAAGTGATGTCAGCGCAATTCATAAAGGGGAGTGATGTAAGCACGATTCCTAAAGGGGAGAGATGTCAGTACGATTCTTAAAGGGGAGTGATGTCAGCGCGATCCATAAAGGAGAGTAAAGTCAGTGCGATTAATAAAGGAAGTGATGTCAGCGCAATTCATAAAGGGGAGTGACATCAGCACAATTCTTAAAGGGGAGTGATGTCTGTGCGATTTATAAAGGGGAGTAATGTCAGTGCAATTAATAAAGGAAGTGATTTCAGCGCAATTCATAAAGGGGTGTGATGTAAGCACGATTCCTAAAGGGGAGTGATGTCTGTGCGATTCTTAAAGGGGAGTGATGTTTGCGCAATTAATAAAGGGGAGTGATGTCAGCGCGATCCATAAAGGAGAGTAATGTCAGAGCGATTAATAAAGGAAGTGGTGTCAGCGCAATTTATAAAGGGGAGTGATGTCAGCACAATTTTTTAATGGGAGAGATGTCTGTGCGATTCATAAAGGAAGTGATGTCAGTGCAATTAATAAAGGAAGTGATGTCAGCGCAATTCATAAAGGGTGGTGATATCAGCACAATTCTTAAAGGGGAGTGGTGTCTGTGCGATTCTTAAAGGTGAGTGATGTCAGCGCAATTAATAAAGGGGAGTGATGTCAGCGCAATTTATAAAGGGGAGTGATGTCAGCACAATTCTTAAAGGGGAGAGATGTCTGTGCGATTCATAAAGGAAGTGATGTCAGTGCAATTAAAAAAGGAAGTGATGTCAGCGCGATTCATAAAGGGGAGTGATGTAAGCACGATTCCTAAAGGGGAGAGATGTCAGTGCAATTCTGAAAAGGGAGTGATGTAAGCGCAATTCCTAAAGGGGAGTGATGTCAGCGCGATCCATAAAGGAGAGTAAAGTCAGTGCGATTAATAAAGGAAGTGATGTCAGCGCAATTCATAAAGGGGAGTGATGTCAGCACAATTCTTAAAGGGGAGTGATGTCAGCGCAATTCCTAAAGGGGAGTGATGTCAGCGCGATTCATAAAGGGGAGTAATGTCAGTGCGATTAATAAAGGAAGTGATGTCAGCGCAATTCATAAAGGGGAGTGATGTAAGCACGATTCCTAAAGGGAAGAGATGTCAGTGCGATACTTAAAGGGGAGTGATGTCAGCGCGATCCATAAAGGAGAGTAAAGTCAGTGCGATTAATAAAGGAAGTGATGTCAGCGCAATTCATAAAGGGTAGTGATGTAAGCACGATTCTTAAAGGGGAGTGATATCAGCGCAATTCCTAAAGGGGAGTGATGTCAGCGCGATCCATAAAGGAGAGTAATGTCAGTGCGATTAATAAAGGAAGTGATGTCAGCGCAATTCATAAAGGGGAGTGATATCAGCACAATTCTTAAAGGGGAGTGATGTCTGTGCGCTTTATAAAGGGGAGTAATGTCAGTGCAATTAATAAAGAAAGTGATGTCAGCGCAATTCATAAAGGGGTGTGATATAAGCACAATTCCTAAAGGGGAGTGATGTCAGCGCGATTCCTAAAGGGGAGTGATGTCAGCGCAATTCCTAAAGGGGAGTGATGTCAGCGTGATCCATAAAGGAGAGTAATGTCAGTGCGATTAATAAAGGAAGTGATGTCAGCACAATTCTTAAAGGGGAGAGATGTCTGTGCGATTCATAAAGGAAGTGATATCAGTGCAATTAATAAAGGAAGTGATGTCAGCGCGATTCATAAATGCGAGTGATGTAAGCACGATTCCTAAAGGGGAGAGATGTCAGTGCAATTCTGAAAAGGGAGTGATGTCAGCGCAATTCCTAAAGGGGAGTGATGTCAGCGCGATCCATAAAGGACAGTAAAGTCAGTGCGATTAATAAAGGAAGTGATGTCAGCGCAATTCATAAAGGGGTGTGATGTAAGCACGATTCCTAAAGGAGAGTGATGTCTGTGCGATTCTTAAAGGGGAGTGATGTCAGCGCAATTCCTAAACGGGAGTGATGTCAGCGCGATCCATAAAGGAGAGTAATGTCAGTGCGATTAATAAAGGAAGTGATGTCAGCGCAATTTATAAAGGGGAGTGATGTCAGCACAATTCTTAAAGGGGAGTGATGTCAGTGCAATTAATAAAGGAAATGATGTCAGCGAAATTCATAAAGTGGAGTGATATCAGCTCCTCATAAAGGAGAGTGACATCAGCTCCTCATAATGGGGAGTGATATCAGCTCCTCATAAAGGGGAGTGATATCAGCTCCTCATAAAGGGGAGTGATGTCAGCACCTCAGAAAGGGGAGTGATATCAGCTCCTCATAAAGGAGAGTGATATCAGCTCCGCATAAACGGGAGTGATATCAGCTCCTCATAAAGGGGAGTAATGTCAGTGCGATTAATAAAGGAAGTGATGTCAGCGCAATTCATAAAGGGGAGTGATGTAAGCACGATTCCTAAAGGGAAGAGATGTCAGTGCGATACTTAAAGGGGAGTGATGTCAGCGCGATCCATAAAGGAGAGTAAAGTCAGTGCGATTAATAAAGGAAGTGATGTCAGCGCAATTCATAAAGGGTAGTGATGTAAGCACGATTCTTAAAGGGGAGTGATATCAGCGCAATTCCTAAAGGGGAGTGATGTCAGCGCGATCCATAAAGGAGAGTAATGTCAGTGCGATTAATAAAGGAAGTGATGTCAGCGCAATTCATAAAGGGGAGTGATATCAGCACAATTCTTAAAGGGGAGTGATGTCTGTGCGCTTTATAAAGGGGAGTAATGTCAGTGCAATTAATAAAGAAAGTGATGTCAGCGCAATTCATAAAGGGGTGTGATATAAGCACAATTCCTAAAGGGGAGTGATGTCAGCGCGATTCCTAAAGGGGAGTGATGTCAGCGCAATTCCTAAAGGGGAGTGATGTCAGCGTGATCCATAAAGGAGAGTAATGTCAGTGCGATTAATAAAGGAAGTGATGTCAGCACAATTCTTAAAGGGGAGAGATGTCTGTGCGATTCATAAAGGAAGTGATATCAGTGCAATTAATAAAGGAAGTGATGTCAGCGCGATTCATAAATGCGAGTGATGTAAGCACGATTCCTAAAGGGGAGAGATGTCAGTGCAATTCTGAAAAGGGAGTGATGTCAGCGCAATTCCTAAAGGGGAGTGATGTCAGCGCGATCCATAAAGGACAGTAAAGTCAGTGCGATTAATAAAGGAAGTGATGTCAGCGCAATTCATAAAGGGGTGTGATGTAAGCACGATTCCTAAAGGAGAGTGATGTCTGTGCGATTCTTAAAGGGGAGTGATGTCAGCGCAATTCCTAAACGGGAGTGATGTCAGCGCGATCCATAAAGGAGAGTAATGTCAGTGCGATTAATAAAGGAAGTGATGTCAGCGCAATTTATAAAGGGGAGTGATGTCAGCACAATTCTTAAAGGGGAGTGATGTCAGTGCAATTAATAAAGGAAATGATGTCAGCGAAATTCATAAAGTGGAGTGATATCAGCTCCTCATAAAGGAGAGTGACATCAGCTCCTCATAATGGGGAGTGATATCAGCTCCTCATAAAGGGGAGTGATATCAGCTCCTCATAAAGGGGAGTGATGTCAGCACCTCAGAAAGGGGAGTGATATCAGCTCCTCATAAAGGAGAGTGATATCAGCTCCGCATAAACGGGAGTGATATCAGCTCCTCATAAAGGGGAGTGATATCAGCTCCTCATAAAGGGGTGATATCAGCTCCTCATAAAGGGGAGTGATGTCAGCACCTCAGAAAGGGGAGTGATATCAGCTCCTCAGAAAGTGGAGTGATATCAGCTCCTCATAAAGGAGAGTGACATCAGCTCCTCATAAAGGGGAGTGATATCAGCTCCTCATAAAGGGGAGTGATATCAGCTACACATAAAGGAGATGATATCAGCTCCGTATATAGTGGAGTGATATCAGCTCCTCAAAAGGAGAGTGATATCAGCTCTGCATAAAGGGGAGTGATATCAGCTCCTCATAAAGGAGAGTGACATCAGCTCCTCATAAAGGGGAGTGATATCAGCTCCTCATAGAGGAGAGTGACATCAGCTCATCATAAAGGGGAGTGATGTCAGCGCAATTCCTAAAGGGGAGTGATGTCAGCGCAATTCCTAAAGGAGAGTAATCTTTGTGCGATTAATGAAGGAAGTGATGTCAGCGCAATTCATAAAGGGGAGTGATGTAAGCACGATTCCGAAAGGGGAGAGATGTCAGTGCGATTCTTAAAGGGGAGTGATGTCAGCGCGATCCATAAAGGAGAGTAATGTTTGTGCGATTAATAAAGGAAGTGATGTCAGCGCAATTCCTAAAGGGGAGTGATGTCAGCGCGATCCATAAAGGAGAGTAATGTTTGTGCGATTAATAAAGGAAGTGATGTCAGCGCAATTCATAAAGGGGAGTGATGTAAGCACGATTCCTAAAGGGGAGAGATGTCAGTGCGATTCTTAAAGGGGAGTGATGTCAGAGCGATCCATAAAGGAGAGTAAAGTCATTACGATTAATAAAGGAAGTGATGTCAGCGCAATTGATAAAGGGGAGTGATGTCAGCACAATTCTTAAAGGGGAGTGATGTCAGCTCCTCATAAAGTTGAGTGATGTCAGCGCGATTCATAAAGGGGAGTAATGTCAGTGCGATTAATAAAGGAAGTGATGTCAGCGCAATTCATGAAGGGGAGTGATATCAGCAGAATTCTTAAAGGGGAGTGATGTGAGTGCGATTCATAAAGGGGAGTGATGTCGGCGCAATTAATAAAGGAAGTGATGTCAGCGCAATTCATAAAGAGGAGTGACGTCAGTGTAATTAATAAAGGAAGTGATGTCAGCGCAATTCATGAAGGGGAGTGATGTCAGCACAATTCTTAAAGGGGAGTGATGTCAGTGCGATTCATAAAGGGGAGTAATGTCAGTGCATTAATAAAGGAAGTGATGTCAGCGCAATTCATAAAGGGGAGTGATGTAAGCACGATTCCTAAAGGGGAGAGATGTCAGTGCAGTTCTGAAAAGGGAGTGATGTCAGCGCAATTCCTAAAGGGGAGTGATGTCAGCGCGATCCATAAAGGAGAGTAAAGTCAGTGCGATTAATAAAAGAAGTGATGTCAGCGCAATTCATAAAGGGGAGTGATGTCAGCACAATTCTTAAAGTGGAGTGATGTCAGCGCAATTTCTAAAGGGGAGTGATGTCAGCGCGATCCATAAAGGAGAGTAATGTCAGTGCGATTAATAAAGGAAGTGATGTCAGCGCAATTCATAAAGGGGAGCGATGTAAGCACGATTCCTAAAGGGGAGAGATGTCAGTGCGATTCTTAAAGGGGAGTGTTGTCAGCGCAATTCCTAAAGGGGAGTGATGTCAGCGTAATTCCCAAAGGGGAGTGATGTCAGCGCGATCCATAAAGGAGAGTAAAGTCAGTGCGATTAATAAAGGAAGTGATGTCAGCGCAATTCATAAAGGGGAGTGATGTCAGCACAATTCTTAAAGGTGAGTGATGTCAGCGCAATTCCTAAAGGGGAATGATGTCAGCACAATTCTGAAAGGGGAGTGATGTCAGCGCAATTCCTAAAGGGGAGTGATGTCAGCGCGATCCATAAAGGAGAGTAATGTCAGTGCGATTAATAAAGGAAGTGATGTCAGCGCAATTCATAAAGGGGAGTGATGTAAGCACGATTCCTAAAGGGGAGAGATGTCAGTACGATTCTTAAAGGGGAGTGATGTCAGCGTGATCCATAAAGGAGAGTAAAGTCAGTGCGATTAATAAAGGAAGTGATGTCAGCGCAATTCATAAAGGGGAGTGACATCAGCACAATTCTTAAAGGGGAGTGATGTCTGTGCGATTTATAAAGGGGAGTAATGTCAGTGCAATTAATAAAGGAAGTGATTTCAGCGCAATTCATAAAGGGGTGTGATGTAAGCACGATTCCTAAAGGGGAGTGATGTCTGTGCGATTCTTAAAGGGGAGTGATGTTTGCGCAATTAATAAAGGGGAGTGATGTCAGCGCGATCCATAAAGGAGAGTAATGTCAGAGCGATTAATAAAGGAAGTGATGTCAGCGCAATTTATAAAGGGGAGTGATGTCAGCACAATTTTTAATGGGAGAGATGTCTGTGCGATTCATAAAGGAAGTGATGTCAGTGCAATTAATAAAGGAAGTGATGTCAGCGCGATTCATAAAGGGGAGTGATGTAAGCACGATTCCTAAAGGGGAGAGATGTCAGTGCAATTCTGAAAAGGGAGTGATGTCAGCGCAAATCCTAAAGGGGAGTGATGTCAGCGCGATCCATAAAGGAGAGTAAAGTCAGTGCGATTAATAAAGGAAGTGATGTCAGCGCAATTCATAAAGGGGAGTGATGTCAGCACAATTCTTAAAGGGGAGTGATGTCAGCGCAATTCCTAAAGGGGAGTGATGTCAGCGCGATCCATAAAGGAGAGTAATGTCAGTGCGATTAATAAAGGAAGTGATGTCAGCGCAATTCATAAAGGGGAGTGATGTAAGCACGATTCCTAAAGGGGAGAGATGTCAGTGCGATTCTTAAAGGGCAGTGATGTCAGCGCAATTCCTAAAGGGGAGTGATGTCAGCGCGATCCATAAAGTAGAGTAAAGTCAGTGCGATTAATAAAGGAAGTGATGTCAGCGCAATTCATAAAGGGGAGTGATGTCAGCACAATTCTTAAAGGGGAGTGATGTCAGCGCAATTCCTAAAGGGGAGTGATTTCAGCGCGATCCATAAAGGAGAGTAATGTCAGTGCGATTAATAAAGGAAGTGATGTCAGCGCAATTCATAAAGGGGAGTGATGTAAGCACGATTCCTAAAGGGGAGAGATGTCAGTGCGATTCTTAAAGGGGAGTGATGTCAGCGCGATCCATAAAAGTGAGTAAAGTCAGTGCGATTAATAAAGGAAGTGATGTCAGCGCAATTAATAAAGGGTAGTGATGTCAGCACAATTCTTAAAGGGGTGTGATATCAGCGCAATTCCTAAAGGGGAGTGATGTCAGCGCGATCCATAAAGGAGAGTAAAGTCAGTGCGATTAATAAAGGAAGTGCTGTCAGCGCAATTCATAAAGGGGAGTGATGTCAGCACAATTCTTAAAGGGGAGTGATGTCAGCGCCATTCCTAAAGGGGAGTGATGTCAGCGCGATCCATAAAGGAGAGTAATGTCAGTGCGATTAATAAAGGAAGTGATGTCAGCGCAATTCATAAAGGGGAGTGATGTAAGCACGATTCCTAAAGGGGAGAGATGTCAGTGCAATTCTGAAAAGGGAGTGATGTCAGCGCGATCCATAAAGGAGAGTAAAGTCAGTGCGACTAATAAAGGAAGTGATGTCAGCGCAATTCATAATGGGTGTGATGTAAGCACGATTCCTAAAGGGGAGTGATGTCTGTGCGATTTTTAAAGGGGAGTGATGTCAGTGCGATTCCTGACGGGGAGTGATGTCAGCGCGATCCATAAAGGAGAGTAATGTCAGTGCGATTAATAAAGGAAGTGATGTCAGCGCAATTCATAAAGGGGAGCGATGTAAGCACGATTCCTAAAGGGGAGAGATGTCAGTGCGATTCTTAAAGGGGTGTGATATCAGCGCAATTCCTAAAGGGGAGTGATGTCAGCGCGATCCATAAAGGAGAGTAAAGTCAGTGCGATTAATAAAGGAAGTGCTGTCAGCGCAATTCATAAAGGGGAGTGATGTCAGCACAATTCTTAAAGGGGAGTGATGTCAGTGCCATTCCTAAAGGGGAGTGATGTCAGCGCGATCCATAAAGGAGAGTAATGTCAGTGCGATTAATAAAGGAAGTGATGTCAGCGCAATTCATAAAGGGGAGTGATGTAAGCACGATTCCTAAAGGGGAGAGATGTCAGTGCAATTCTGAAAAGGGAGTGATGTCAGCGCGATCCATAAAGGAGAGTAAAGTCAGTGCGATTAATAAAGGAAGTGATGTCAGCGCAATTCATAATGGGTGTGATGTAAGCACGATTCCTAAAGGGGAGTGATGTCTGTGCGATTTTTAAAGGGGAGTGATGTCAGTGCGATTCCTGACGGGGAGTGATGTCAGCGCGATCCATAAAGGAGAGTAATGTCAGTGCGATTAATAAAGGAAGTGATGTCAGCGCAATTCATAAAGGGGAGCGATGTAAGCACGATTCCTAAAGGGGAGAGATGTCAGTGCGATTCTTAAAGGGGAGTGTTGTCAGCGCAATTCCTAAAGGGGAGTGATGTCAGCGTAATTCCCAAAGGGGAGTGATGTCAGCGCGATCCATAAAGGAGAGTAAAGTCAGTGCGATTAATAAAGGAAGTGATGTCAGCGCAATTCATAAAGGGGAGTGATGTCAGCACAATTCTTAAAGGTGAGTGATGTCAGCGCAATTCCTAAAGGGGAATGATGTCAGCACAATTCTTAAAGGGGAGTGATGTCAGCGCAATTCCTAAAGGGGAGTGATGTCAGCGCGATCCATAAAGGAGAGTAATGTCAGTGCGATTAATAAAGGAAGTGATGTCAGCGCAATTCATAAAGGGGAGTGATGTAAGCACGATTCCTAAAGGGGAGAGATGTCAGTACGATTCTTAAAGGGGAGTGATGTCAGCGCGATCCATAAAGGAGAGTAAAGTCAGTGCGATTAATAAAGGAAGTGATGTCAGCGCAATTCATAAAGGGGAGTGACATCAGCACAATTCTTAAAGGGGAGTGATGTCTGTGCGATTTATAAAGGGGAGTAATGTCAGTGCAATTAATAAAGGAAGTGATTTCAGCGCAATTCATAAAGGGGTGTGATGTAAGCACGATTCCTAAAGGGGAGTGATGTCTGTGCGATTCTTAAAGGGGAGTGATGTTTGCGCAATTAATAAAGGGGAGTGATGTCAGCGCGATCCATAAAGGAGAGTAATGTCAGAGCGATTAATAAAGGAAGTGGTGTCAGCGCAATTTATAAAGGGGAGTGATGTCAGCACAATTTTTTAATGGGAGAGATGTCTGTGCGATTCATAAAGGAAGTGATGTCAGTGCAATTAATAAAGGAAGTGATGTCAGCGCGATTCATAAAGGGGAGTGATGTAAGCACGATTCCTAAAGGGGAGAGATGTCAGTGCAATTCTGAAAAGGGAGTGATGTCAGCGCAAATCCTAAAGGGGAGTGATGTCAGCGCGATCCATAAAGGAGAGTAAAGTCAGTGCGATTAATAAAGGAAGTGATGTCAGCGCAATTCATAAAGGGGAGTGATGTCAGCACAATTCTTAAAGGGGAGTGATGTCAGCGCAATTCCTAAAGGGGAGTGATGTCAGCGCGATCCATAAAGGAGAGTAATGTCAGTGCGATTAATAAAGGAAGTGATGTCAGCGCAATTCATAAAGGGGAGTGATGTAAGCACGATTCCTAAAGGGGAGAGATGTCAGTGCGATTCTTAAAGGGGAGTGATGTCAGCGCAATTCCTAAAGGGGAGTGATGTCAGCGCGATCCATAAAGTAGAGTAAAGTCAGTGCGATTAATAAAGGAAGTGATGTCAGCGCAATTCATAAAGGGGAGTGATGTCAGCACATTTCTTAAGGGGGAGTGATGTCAGCGCAATTCCTAAAGGGGAGTGATTTCAGCGCGATCCATAAAGGAGAGTAATGTCAGTGCGATTAAAAAAGGAAGTGATGTCAGCGCAATTCATAAAGGGGAGTGATGTAAGCACGATTCCTAAAAGGGAGAGATGTCAGTGCGATTCTTAAAGGGGAGTGATGTCAGCGCGATCCATAAAAGTGAGTAAAGTCAGTGCGATTAATAAAGGAAGTGATGTCAGCGCAATTCATAAAGGGTAGTGATGTCAGCACAATTCTTAAAGGGGTGTGATATCAGCGCAATTCCTAAAGGGGAGTGATGTCAGCGCGATCCATAAAGGAGAGTAAAGTCAGTGCGATTAATAAAGGAAGTGCTGTCAGCGCAATCCATAAAGGGGAGTGATGTCAGCACAATTCTTAAAGGGGAGTGATGTCAGCGCCATTCCTAAAGGGGAGTGATGTCAGCGCGATCCATAAAGGAGAGTAATGTCAGTGCGATTAATAAAGGAAGTGATGTCAGCGCAATTCATAAAGGGGAGTGATGTAAGCACGATTCCTAAAGGGGAGAGATGTCAGTGCAATTCTGAAAAGGGAGTGATGTCAGCGCGATCCATAAAGGAGAGTAAAGTCAGTGCGATTAATAAAGGAAGTGATGTCAGCGCAATTCATAATGGGTGTGATGTAAGCACGATTCCAAAAGGGGAGTGATGTCTGTGCGATTTTTAAAGGGGAGTGATGTCAGTGCGATTCCTGACAGGGAGTGATGTCAGCGCGATCCATAAAGGAGAGTAAGGTCAGTGTGATTAATAAAGGAAGTGATGTCAGCGCAATTTATAAAGGGGAGTGATGTCAGCACAATTCTTAAAGGGGAGTGATGTCAGTGCAATTAATAAAGGAAATGATGTCAGCGCAATTCATAAAGTGGAGTGATATCAGCTCCTCATAAAGAAGAGTGACATCAGCTCCTCATAAAGGGGAGTGATATCAGCTCCTCATAAAGGGGAGTGATATCAGCTCCTCATAAAGGGGAGTGATGTCAGCACCTCAGAAAGGGGAGCGATATCAGCTCCTCATAAAGGAGAGTGACATCAGGTCCTCATAAAGGGGAGAGATATCAGCTCCTCATGAAGGAGAGTGATATCAGCTCCTCAGAAAGTGGAGTGATATCAGCTCCTCATAAAGGAGAGTGATATCAGCTCCGCATAAACGGGAGTGATATCAGCTCCTCATAAAGGGGAGTGATATCAGCTCCTCATAAAGGGGAGTGATATCAGCTCCTCATAAAGGGGAGTGATGTCAGCACCTCAGAAAGGGGAGTGATATCAGCTCCTTAGAAAGTGGAGTGATATCAGCTCCTCATAAAGGAGAGTGACATCAGCTCCACATAAAGGGGAGTGATATCAGCTCCTCATAAAAGGGAGTGATATCAGCTACACATAAAGGAGAGTGATATCAGCTCCGCATAAAGTGGAGTGATATCAGCTCCTCATAAAGGAGAGTGATATCAGCTCCGCATAAAGTGGAGTGATATCAGCTCCTCATAAAGGAGAGTGACATCAGCTCCTCATAAAGGGGAGTGATATCAGCTCCTCATAAAGGAGAGTGACATCAGCTCCTCATAAAGGGGAGTGATGTCAGCGCAATTCCTAAAGGGGAGTGATGTCAGCGCGATCCATAAAGGAGAGTAATGTTTGTGCGATTAATAAAGGAAGTGATGTCAGCGCAATTCATAAAGGGGAGTGATGTAAGCACGATTCCTAAAGGGGAGAGATGTCAGTGCGATTCTTAAAGGGGAGTGATGTCAGCGCGATCCATAAAGGAGAGTAAAGTCATTACGATTAATAAAGGAAGTGATGTCAGCGCAATTGATAAAGGGGAGTGATGTCAGCACAATTCTTAAAGGGGAGTGATGTCAGCTCCTCATAAAGTTGAGTGATGTCAGCGCGATTCATAAAGGGGAGTAATGTCAGTGCGATTAATAAAGGAAGTGATGTCAGCGCAATTCATGAAGGGGAGTGATATCAGCAGAATTCTTAAAGGGGAGTGATGTGAGTGCGATTCATAAAGGGGAGTGATGTCGGCGCAATTAATAAAGGAAGTGATGTCAGCGCAATTCATAAAGAGGAGTGACGTCAGTGTAATTAATAAAGGAAGTGATGTCAGCGCAATTCATGAAGGGGAGTGATGTCAGCACAATTCTTAAAGGGGCGTGATGTCAGTGCGATTCATAAAGGGGAGTAATGTCAGTGCATTAATAAAGGAAGTGATGTCAGCGCAATTCATAAAGGGGAGTGATGTAAGCACGATTCCTAAAGGGGAGAGATGTCAGTGCAGTTCTGAAAAGGGAGTGATGTCAGCGCAATTCCTAAAGGGGAGTGATGTCAGCGCGATCCATAAAGGAGAGTAAAGTCAGTGTGATTAATAGAAGAAGTGATGTCAGCGCAATTCATAAAGGGGAGTGATGTCAGCACAATTCTTAAAGTGGAGTGATGTCAGCGCAATTTCTAAAGGGGAGTGATGTCAGCGCGATCCATAAAGGAGAGTAATGTCAGTGCGATTAATAAAGGAAGTGATGTCAGCGCAATTCATAAAGGGGAGCGATGTAAGCACGATTCCTAAAGGGGAGAGATGTCAGTGCGATTCTTAAAGGGGAGTGTTGTCAGCGCAATTCCTAAAGGGGAGTGATGTCAGCGTAATTCCCAAAGGGGAGTGATGTCAGCGCGATCCATAAAGGAGAGTAAAGTCAGTGCGATTAATAAAGGAAGTGATGTCAGCGCAATTCATAAAGGGGAGTGATGTCAGCACAATTCTTAAAGGTGAGTGATGTCAGCGCAATTCCTAAAGGGGAATGATGTCAGCACAATTCTTAAAGGGGAGTGATGTCAGCGCAATTCCTAAAGGGGAGTGATGTCAGCGCGATCCATAAAGGAGAGTAATGTCAGTGCGATTAATAAAGGAAGTGATGTCAGCGCAATTCATAAAGGGGAGTGATGTAAGCACGATTCCTAAAGGGGAGAGATGTCAGTACGATTCTTAAAGGGGAGTGATGTCAGCGCGATCCATAAAGGAGAGTAAAGTCAGTGCGATTAATAAAGGAAGTGATGTCAGCGCAATTCATAAAGGGGAGTGACATCAGCACAATTCTTAAAGGGGAGTGATGTCTGGGCGATTTATAAAGGGGAGTAATGTCAGTGCAATTAATAAAGGAAGTGATTTCAGCGCAATTCATAAAGGGGTGTGATGTAAGCACGATTCCTAAAGGGGAGTGATGTCTGTGCGATTCTTAAAGGGGAGTGATGTTTGCGCAATTAATAAAGGGGAGTGATGTCAGCGCGATCCATAAAGGAGAGTAATGTCAGAGCGATTAATAAAGGAAGTGATGTCAGCGCAATTTATAAAGGGGAGTGATGTCAGCACAATTTTTAATGGGAGAGATGTCTGTGCGATTCATAAAGGAAGTGATGTCAGTGCAATTAATAAAGGAAGTGATGTCAGCGCTATTCATAAAGGGGAGTGATGTAAGCACGATTCCTAAAGGGGAGAGATGTCAGTGCAATTCTGAAAAGGGAGTGATGTCAGCGCAAATCCTAAAGGGGAGTGATGTCAGCGCGATCCATAAAGGAGAGTAAAGTCAGTGCGATTAATAAAGGAAGTGATGTCAGCGCAATTCATAAAGGGGAGTGATGTCAGCACAATTCTTAAAGGGGAGTGATGTCAGCGCAATTCCTAAAGGGGAGTGATGTCAGCGCGATGCATAAAGGAGAGTAATGTCAGTGCGATTAATAAAGGAAGTGATGTCAGCGCAATTCATAAAGGGGAGTGATGTAAGCACGATTCCTAAAGGGGAGAGATGTCAGTGCGATTCTTAAAGGGGAGTGATGTCAGCGCGATCCATAAAGGAGAGTAAAGTCAGTGCGATTAATAAAGGAAGTAATGTCAGCGCAATTCATAAAGGGTGTGATGTAAGCACGATTCCTAAAGGGGAGTGATGTCTGTGCGATTTTTAAAGGGGAGTGATGTCAGTGTGATTCCTAACGGGGAGTGATGTCAGCGCGATCCATAAAGGAGAGTAATGTCAGTGCGATTAATAAAGGAAGTGATGTCAGCGCAATTTATAAAGGGGAGTGATGTCAGCACAATTCTTAAAGGGGAGTGACGTCAGTGCAATTAATAAAGGAAATGATGTCAGCGCAATTCATAAAGTGGAGTGATATCAGCTCCTCATCAAGGAGAGTGACATCAGCTCCTCATAAAGGGGAGTGATATCAGCTCCTCATAAAGGAGAGTGACATCAGGTCCTCATAAAAGGGAGAGATATCAGCTCCTCATGAAGGAGAGTGATATCAGCTCCTCAGAAAGTGGAGTGATATCAGCTCCTCATAAAGGAGAGTGATATCAGCTCCGCATAAACGGGAGTGATATCAGCTCCTCATAAAGGGGAGTGATATCAGCTCCTCATAAATGGGAGTGATATCAGCTCCTCATAAAGGGGAGTGATGTCAGCACCTCAGAAAGGGGAGTGATATCAGCTCTTCAGAAAGTGGAGTGATATCAGCTCCTCATAAAGGAGAGTGACAACAGCTCCTCATAAAGGGGAGTGATATCAGCTCCTCATAAAGGGGAGTGATATCAGCTCCTCATAAAGGGGAGTGATATCAGCTACACATAAAGGTGAGTGACATCAGCTCCTCATAAAGGGGAGTGATATCAGCTCCTCATAAAGGAGAGTGACATCAGCTCCTCATAAAAGGGAGTGATGTCAGCGCAATTCCTAAAGGGGAGTGATGTCAGCGCGATCCATAAAGGAGAGTAATGTCAGTGCGATTAATAAAGGAAGTGATGTCAGCGCAATTCATGAAGGGGAGTGATATCAGCACAATTCCTAAAGGGGAGTGATGTCAGCGCAATTCCTAAAGGGGAGTGATGTCAGCGCGATTCATAAAGGGGAGTAATGTCAGTGCGATTAATAAAGGAAGTGATGTAAGCGCAATTCATAAAGGGGAGTGATGTAAGCACGATTCCTAAAGGGGAGTGGTGTCTGTGCGATTCTTAAAGGGTAATGATGTCAGCGCACTTCCTAAAGGGGAGTGATGTCAGCGCGATCCATAAAGGAGAGTAAAGTCAGTGCGATTAATAAAGGAAGTGATGTCAGCGCAATTCATAAAGGCGAGAGATGTCAGCACAATTCTTAAAGGGGAGTGATGTCAGCACAATTCGTAAAGGGGAGTGATGTCAGCGCAATCCATAAAGGAGAGTAATGTCAGTGCGATTAATAAAGGAAGTGATGTCAGCGCAATTCATAAAGTGGAGTGATGTAAGCACGATTCTTAAAGGGGAGTGATGTCAGCGCAATTCCTAAAGGGGAGTGATGTCAGCGCGATCCATAAAGGAGAGTAATGTCAGTGCGATTAATAAAGGAAGTGATGTCAGCGCAATTCATAAAGGGGAGTGATATCAGCACAATTCTTAAAGGGGAGTGATGTCTGTGCGATTTATAAAGGGGAGTAATGTCAGTGCAATTAATAAAGGAAGTGATGTCAGCGCAATTCATAAAGGGGTGTGATGTAAGCACGATTCCTAAAGGGGAGTGATGTCTGTGCGATTCTTAAAGGGGAGTGATGCCAGCGCAATTCCTAAAGGGGAGTGATGTCAGCGCGATCCATAAAGGAGAGTAATGTCAGTGCGATTAATAAAGGAAGTGATGTCAGCACAATTCTTAAAGGGGAGAGATGTCTGTGCGATTCATAAAGGAAGTGATGTCAGTGCAATTAATAAAGGAAGTGATGTCAGCGCGATTCATAAATGGGAGTGATATCAGCACAATTCTTAAAGGGGAGTGATGTCTGTGCGATTCATAAAGGAAGTAATGTCAGTGCTATTAATAAAGGAAGTGATGTCAGCGCGATTCATAAATGGGAGTGATGTCAGCGCGATCCATAAAGGAGAGTAAAGTCAGTGCGATTAATAAAGGGAGTGATGTCAGCGCAATTCATACAGGGGAGTGATGTCAGCACAATTCTTAAAGGGGAGTGATGTCAGCGCAATTCCTAAAGGGGAGTGATGTCAACGCGATCCATAAAGGAGAGTAATGTCAGTGCGATTAATAAAGGAAGTGATGTCAGCGCAATTCATAAAGGGGAGTGATGTAAGCACGATTCCTAAAGGGAAGAGGTGTCAGTGCGATTCTTAAAGGGGAGTGATGTCAGCGCAATTCCTAAAGGGGAGTGATGTCAGCGCGATCCATAAAGGAGAGTAAAGTCAGTGCGATTTATAAAGGAAGTGATGTCAGCGCAATTCATAAAGGGGAGTGATGTCAGCACAATTCTTAAAGGGGAGTGATGTCAGCGCAATTCCTAAAAGGGAGTGATGTCAGCGCGATCCATAAAGGAGAGTAATGTCAGTGCGATTAATAAAGGAAGTGATGTCAGCGCAATTCATAAAGGGGAGTGATGTAAGCACGATTCCTAAAGGTGAGAGATGTCAGTGCGATTCTTAAAGGGGAGTGATGTCAGCGCGATCCATAAAAGTGAGTAAAGTCAGTGCGATTAATAAAGGAAGTGATGTCAGCGCAATTCATAAAGGGTAGTGATGTCAGCACAATTCTTAAAGGGGTGTGATATCAGCGCAATTCCTAAAGGGTAGTGATGTCAGCGCGATCCATTAAGGAGAGTAAAGTCAGTGCGATTAATAAAGGAAGTGCTGTCAGCGCAATTCATAAAGGGGAGTGATGTCAGCACAATTCTTAAAGGGGAGTGATGTCAGCGCCATTCCTAAAGGGGAGTGATGTCAGCGCGATCCATAAAGGAGAGTAATGTCAGTGCGATTAATAAAGGAAGTGATGTCAGCGCAATTCATAAAGGGGAGTGATGTAAGCACGATTCCTAAAGGGGAGAGATGTCAGTGCAATTCTGAAAAGGGAGTGATGTCAGCGCGACCCATAAAGGAGAGTAAAGTCAGTGCGATTAATAAAGGAAGCGATGTCAGCGCAATTCATAAAGGGTGTGATGTAAGCACGATTCCTAAAGGGGAGTGATGTCTGTGCGATTTTTAAAGGGGAGTGATGTCAGCGCAATTCCTAAAGGGGAGTGATGTCAGCGCGATCCATAAAGGAGAGTAATGTCAGTGCGATTAATAAAGGAAGTGATGTCAGCGCAATTCATAAAGGGGAGTGATGTAAGCACGATTCCTAAAGGGGAGCGATGTCAGTGCAGTTCTGAAAAGGGAGTGATGTCAGCGCAATTCCTAAAGGGGAGTGATGTCAGCGCGATCCATAAAGGAGAGTAAAGTCAGTGCGATTAATAAAAGAAGTGATGTCAGCGCAATTCATAAAGGGGAGTGATGTCAGCACAATTCTTAAAGTGGAGTGATGTCAGCGCAATTTCTAAAGGGGAGTGATGTCAGCGCGATCCATAAAGGAGAGTAATGTCAGTGCGATTAATAAAGGAAGTGATGTCAGCGCAATTCATAAAGGGGAGCGATGTAAGCACGATTCCTAAAGGGGAGAGATGTCAGTGCGATTCTTAAAGGGGAGTGTTGTCAGCGCAATTCCTAAAGGGGAGTGATGTCAGCGCGATCCATAAAGGAGAGTAATGTTTGTGCGATTAATAAAGGAAGTGATGTCAGCGCAATTCATAAAGGGGAGTGATGTAAGCACGATTCCTAAAGGGGAGAGATGTCAGTGCGATTCTTAAAGGGGAGTGATGTCAGAGCGATCCATAAAGGAGAGTAAAGTCATTACGATTAATAAAGGAAGTGATGTCAGCGCAATTGATAAAGGGGAGTGATGTCAGCACAATTCTTAAAGGGGAGTGATGTCAGCTCCTCATAAAGTTGAGTGATGTCAGCGCGATTCATAAAGGGGAGTAATGTCAGTGCGATTAATAAAGGAAGTGATGTCAGCGCAATTCATGAAGGGGAGTGATATCAGCAGAATTCTTAAAGGGGAGTGATGTGAGTGCGATTCATAAAGGGGAGTGATGTCGGCGCAATTAATAAAGGAAGTGATGTCAGCGCAATTCATAAAGAGGAGTGATGTCAGTGTAATTAATAAAGGAAGTGATGTCAGCGCAATTCATGAAGGGGAGTGATGTCAGCACAATTCTTAAAGGGGAGTGATGTCAGTGCGATTCATAAAGGGGAGTAATGTCAGTGCATTAATAAAGGAAGTGATGTCAGCGCAATTCATAAAGGGGAGTGATGTAAGCACGATTCCTAAAGGGGAGAGATGTCAGTGCAGTTCTGAAAAGGGAGTGATGTCAGCGCAATTCCTAAAGGGGAGTGATGTCAACGCGATCCATAAAGGAGAGTAAAGTCAGTGCGATTAATAAAAGAAGTGATGTCAGCGCAATTCATAAAGGGGAGTGATGTCAGCACAATTCTTAAAGTGGAGTGATGTCAGCGCAATTTCTAAAGGGGAGTGATGTCAGCGCGATCCATAAAGGAGAGTAATGTCAGTGCGATTAATAAAGGAAGTGATGTCAGCGCAATTCATAAAGGGGAGCGATGTAAGCACGATTCCTAAAGGGGAGAGATGTCAGTGCGATTCTTAAAGGGGAGTGTTGTCAGCGCAATTCCTAAAGGGGAGTGATGTCAGCGTAATTCCCAAAGGGGAGTGATGTCAGCGCGATCCATAAAGGAGAGTAAAGTCAGTGCGATTAATAAAGGAAGTGATGTCAGCGCAATTCATAAAGGGGAGTGATGTCAGCACAATTCTTAAAGGTGAGTGATGTCAGCGCAATTCCTAAAGGGGAATGATGTCAGCACAATTCTTAAAGGGGAGTGATGTCAGCGCAATTCCTAAAGGGGAGTGATGTCAGCGCGATCCATAAAGGAGAGTAATGTCAGTGCGATTAATAAAGGAAGTGATGTCAGCGCAATTCATAAAGGGGAGTGATGTAAGCACGATTCCTAAAGGGGAGAGATGTCAGTACGATTCTTAAAGGGGAGTGATGTCAGCGTGATCCATAAAGGAGAGTAAAGTCAGTGCGATTAATAAAGGAAGTGATGTCAGCGCAATTCATAAAGGGGAGTGACATCAGCACAATTCTTAAAGGGGAGTGATGTCTGTGCGATTTATAAAGGGGAGTAATGTCAGTGCAATTAATAAAGGAAGTGATTTCAGCGCAATTCATAAAGGGGTGTGATGTAAGCACGATTCCTAAAGGGGAGTGATGTCTGTGCGATTCTTAAAGGGGAGTGATGTTTGCGCAATTAATAAAGGGGAGTGATGTCAGCGCGATCCATAAAGGAGAGTAATGTCAGAGCGATTAATAAAGGAAGTGATGTCAGCGCAATTTATAAAGGGGAGTGATGTCAGCACAATTTTTAATGGGAGAGATGTCTGTGCGATTCATAAAGGAAGTGATGTCAGTGCAATTAATAAAGGAAGTGATGTCAGCGCGATTCATAAAGGGGAGTGATGTAAGCACGATTCCTAAAGGGGAGAGATGTCAGTGCAATTCTGAAAAGGGAGTGATGTCAGCGCAAATCCTAAAGGGGAGTGATGTCAGCGCGATCCATAAAGGAGAGTAAAGTCAGTGCGATTAATAAAGGAAGTGATGTCAGCGCAATTCATAAAGGGGAGTGATGTCAGCACAATTCTTAAAGGGGAGTGATGTCAGCGCAATTCCTAAAGGGGAGTGATGTCAGCGCGATCCATAAAGGAGAGTAATGTCAGTGCGATTAATAAAGGAAGTGATGTCAGCGCAATTCATAAAGGGGAGTGATGTAAGCACGATTCCTAAAGGGGAGAGATGTCAGTGCGATTCTTAAAGGGCAGTGATGTCAGCGCAATTCCTAAAGGGGAGTGATGTCAGCGCGATCCATAAAGTAGAGTAAAGTCAGTGCGATTAATAAAGGAAGTGATGTCAGCGCAATTCATAAAGGGGAGTGATGTCAGCACAATTCTTAAAGGGGAGTGATGTCAGCGCAATTCCTAAAGGGGAGTGATTTCAGCGCGATCCATAAAGGAGAGTAATGTCAGTGCGATTAATAAAGGAAGTGATGTCAGCGCAATTCATAAAGGGGAGTGATGTAAGCACGATTCCTAAAGGGGAGAGATGTCAGTGCGATTCTTAAAGGGGAGTGATGTCAGCGCGATCCATAAAAGTGAGTAAAGTCAGTGCGATTAATAAAGGAAGTGATGTCAGCGCAATTAATAAAGGGTAGTGATGTCAGCACAATTCTTAAAGGGGTGTGATATCAGCGCAATTCCTAAAGGGGAGTGATGTCAGCGCGATCCATAAAGGAGAGTAAAGTCAGTGCGATTAATAAAGGAAGTGCTGTCAGCGCAATTCATAAAGGGGAGTGATGTCAGCACAATTCTTAAAGGGGAGTGATGTCAGCGCCATTCCTAAAGGGGAGTGATGTCAGCGCGATCCATAAAGGAGAGTAATGTCAGTGCGATTAATAAAGGAAGTGATGTCAGCGCAATTCATAAAGGGGAGTGATGTAAGCACGATTCCTAAAGGGGAGAGATGTCAGTGCAATTCTGAAAAGGGAGTGATGTCAGCGCGATCCATAAAGGAGAGTAAAGTCAGTGCGACTAATAAAGGAAGTGATGTCAGCGCAATTCATAATGGGTGTGATGTAAGCACGATTCCTAAAGGGGAGTGATGTCTGTGCGATTTTTAAAGGGGAGTGATGTCAGTGCGATTCCTGACGGGGAGTGATGTCAGCGCGATCCATAAAGGAGAGTAATGTCAGTGCGATTAATAAAGGAAGTGATGTCAGCGCAATTCATAAAGGGGAGCGATGTAAGCACGATTCCTAAAGGGGAGAGATGTCAGTGCGATTCTTAAAGGGGTGTGATATCAGCGCAATTCCTAAAGCGGAGTGATGTCAGCGCGATCCATAAAGGAGAGTAAAGTCAGTGCGATTAATAAAGGAAGTGCTGTCAGCGCAATTCATAAAGGGGAGTGATGTCAGCACAATTCTTAAAGGGGAGTGATGTCAGTGCCATTCCTAAAGGGGAGTGATGTCAGCGCGATCCATAAAGGAGAGTAATGTCAGTGCGATTAATAAAGGAAGTGATGTCAGCGCAATTCATAAAGGGGAGTGATGTAAGCACGATTCCTAAAGGGGAGAGATGTCAGTGCAATTCTGAAAAGGGAGTGATGTCAGCGCGATCCATAAAGGAGAGTAAAGTCAGTGCGATTAATAAAGGAAGTGATGTCAGCGCAATTCATAATGGGTGTGATGTAAGCACGATTCCTAAAGGGGAGTGATGTCTGTGCGATTTTTAAAGGGGAGTGATGTCAGTGCGATTCCTGACGGGGAGTGATGTCAGCGCGATCCATAAAGGAGAGTAATGTCAGTGCGATTAATAAAGGAAGTGATGTCAGCGCAATTCATAAAGGGGAGCGATGTAAGCACGATTCCTAAAGGGGAGAGATGTCAGTGCGATTCTTAAAGGGGAGTGTTGTCAGCGCAATTCCTAAAGGGGAGTGATGTCAGCGTAATTCCCAAAGGGGAGTGATGTCAGCGCGATCCATAAAGGAGAGTAAAGTCAGTGCGATTAATAAAGGAAGTGATGTCAGCGCAATTCATAAAGGGGAGTGATGTCAGCACAATTCTTAAAGGTGAGTGATGTCAGCGCAATTCCTAAAGGGGAATGATGTCAGCACAATTCTTAAAGGGGAGTGATGTCAGCGCAATTCCTAAAGGGGAGTGATGTCAGCGCGATCCATAAAGGAGAGTAATGTCAGTGCGATTAATAAAGGAAGTGATGTCAGCGCAATTCATAAAGGGGAGTGATGTAAGCACGATTCCTAAAGGGGAGAGATGTCAGTACGATTCTTAAAGGGGAGTGATGTCAGCGCGATCCATAAAGGAGAGTAAAGTCAGTGCGATTAATAAAGGAAGTGATGTCAGCGCAATTCATAAAGGGGAGTGACATCAGCACAATTCTTAAAGGGGAGTGATGTCTGTGCGATTTATAAAGGGGAGTAATGTCAGTGCAATTAATAAAGGAAGTGATTTCAGCGCAATTCATAAAGGGGTGTGATGTAAGCACGATTCCTAAAGGGGAGTGATGTCTGTGCGATTCTTAAAGGGGAGTGATGTTTGCGCAATTAATAAAGGGGAGTGATGTCAGCGCGATCCATAAAGGAGAGTAATGTCAGAGCGATTAATAAAGGAAGTGGTGTCAGCGCAATTTATAAAGGGGAGTGATGTCAGCACAATTTTTTAATGGGAGAGATGTCTGTGCGATTCATAAAGGAAGTGATGTCAGTGCAATTAATAAAGGAAGTGATGTCAGCGCGATTCATAAAGGGGAGTGATGTAAGCACGATTCCTAAAGGGGAGAGATGTCAGTGCAATTCTGAAAAGGGAGTGATGTCAGCGCAAATCCTAAAGGGGAGTGATGTCAGCGCGATCCATAAAGGAGAGTAAAGTCAGTGCGATTAATAAAGGAAGTGATGTCAGCGCAATTCATAAAGGGGAGTGATGTCAGCACAATTCTTAAAGGGGAGTGATGTCAGCGCAATTCCTAAAGGGGAGTGATGTCAGCGCGATCCATAAAGGAGAGTAATGTCAGTGCGATTAATAAAGGAAGTGATGTCAGCGCAATTCATAAAGGGGAGTGATGTAAGCACGATTCCTAAAGGGGAGAGATGTCAGTGCGATTCTTAAAGGGGAGTGATGTCAGCGCAATTCCTAAAGGGGAGTGATGTCAGCGCGATCCATAAAGTAGAGTAAAGTCAGTGCGATTAATAAAGGAAGTGATGTCAGCGCAATTCATAAAGGGGAGTGATGTCAGCACATTTCTTAAGGGGGAGTGATGTCAGCGCAATTCCTAAAGGGGAGTGATTTCAGCGCGATCCATAAAGGAGAGTAATGTCAGTGCGATTAAAAAAGTAAGTGATGTCAGCGCAATTCATAAAGGGGAGTGATGTAAGCACGATTCCTAAAAGGGAGAGATGTCAGTGCGATTCTTAAAGGGGAGTGATGTCAGCGCGATCCATAAAAGTGAGTAAAGTCAGTGCGATTAATAAAGGAAGTGATGTCAGCGCAATTCATAAAGGGTAGTGATGTCAGCACAATTCTTAAAGGGGTGTGATATCAGCGCAATTCCTAAAGGGGAGTGATGTCAGCGCGATCCATAAAGGAGAGTAAAGTCAGTGCGATTAATAAAGGAAGTGCTGTCAGCGCAATCCATAAAGGGGAGTGATGTCAGCACAATTCTTAAAGGGGAGTGATGTCAGCGCCATTCCTAAAGGGGAGTGATGTCAGCGCGATCCATAAAGGAGAGTAATGTCAGTGCGATTAATAAAGGAAGTGATGTCAGCGCAATTCATAAAGGGGAGTGATGTAAGCACGATTCCTAAAGGGGAGAGATGTCAGTGCAATTCTGAAAAGGGAGTGATGTCAGCGCGATCCATAAAGGAGAGTAAAGTCAGTGCGATTAATAAAGGAAGTGATGTCAGCGCAATTCATAATGGGTGTGATGTAAGCACGATTCCAAAAGGGGAGTGATGTCTGTGCGATTTTTAAAGGGGAGTGATGTCAGTGCGATTCCTGACAGGGAGTGATGTCAGCGCGATCCATAAAGGAGAGTAAGGTCAGTGTGATTAATAAAGGAAGTGATGTCAGCGCAATTTATAAAGGGGAGTGATGTCAGCACAATTCTTAAAGGGGAGTGATGTCAGTGCAATTAATAAAGGAAATGATGTCAGCGCAATTCATAAAGTGGAGTGATATCAGCTCCTCATAAAGAAGAGTGACATCAGCTCCTCATAAAGGGGAGTGATATCAGCTCCTCATAAAGGGGAGTGATATCAGCTCCTCATAAAGGGGAGTGATGTCAGCACCTCAGAAAGGGGAGCGATATCAGCTCCTCATAAAGGAGAGTGACATCAGGTCCTCATAAAGGGGAGAGATATCAGCTCCTCATGAAGGAGAGTGATATCAGCTCCTCAGAAAGTGGAGTGATATCAGCTCCTCATAAAGGAGAGTGATATCAGCTCCGCATAAACGGGAGTGATATCAGCTCCTCATAAAGGGGAGTGATATCAGCTCCTCATAAAGGGGAGTGATATCAGCTCCTCATAAAGGGGAGTGATGTCAGCACCTCAGAAAGGGGAGTGATATCAGCTCCTTAGAAAGTGGAGTGATATCAGCTCCTCATAAAGGAGAGTGACATCAGCTCCACATAAAGGGGAGTGATATCAGCTCCTCATAAAAGGGAGTGATATCAGCTACACATAAAGGAGAGTGATATCAGCTCCGCATAAAGTGGAGTGATATCAGCTCCTCATAAAGGAGAGTGATATCAGCTCCGCATAAAGTGGAGTGATATCAGCTCCTCATAAAGGAGAGTGACATCAGCTCCTCATAAAGGGGAGTGATATCAGCTCCTCATAAAGGAGAGTGACATCAGCTCCTCATAAAGGGGAGTGATGTCAGCGCAATTCCTAAAGGGGAGTGATGTCAGCGCGATCCATAAAGGAGAGTAATGTTTGTGCGATTAATAAAGGAAGTGATGTCAGCGCAATTCATAAAGGGGAGTGATGTAAGCACGATTCCTAAAGGGGAGAGATGTCAGTGCGATTCTTAAAGGGGAGTGATGTCAGCGCGATCCATAAAGGAGAGTAAAGTCATTACGATTAATAAAGGAAGTGATGTCAGCGCAATTGATAAAGGGGAGTGATGTCAGCACAATTCTTAAAGGGGAGTGATGTCAGCTCCTCATAAAGTTGAGTGATGTCAGCGCGATTCATAAAGGGGAGTAATGTCAGTGCGATTAATAAAGGAAGTGATGTCAGCGCAATTCATGAAGGGGAGTGATATCAGCAGAATTCTTAAAGGGGAGTGATGTGAGTGCGATTCATAAAGGGGAGTGATGTCGGCGCAATTAATAAAGGAAGTGATGTCAGCGCAATTCATAAAGAGGAGTGACGTCAGTGTAATTAATAAAGGAAGTGATGTCAGCGCAATTCATGAAGGGGAGTGATGTCAGCACAATTCTTAAAGGGGCGTGATGTCAGTGCGATTCATAAAGGGGAGTAATGTCAGTGCATTAATAAAGGAAGTGATGTCAGCGCAATTCATAAAGGGGAGTGATGTAAGCACGATTCCTAAAGGGGAGAGATGTCAGTGCAGTTCTGAAAAGGGAGTGATGTCAGCGCAATTCCTAAAGGGGAGTGATGTCAGCGCGATCCATAAAGGAGAGTAAAGTCAGTGTGATTAATAGAAGAAGTGATGTCAGCGCAATTCATAAAGGGGAGTGATGTCAGCACAATTCTTAAAGTGGAGTGATGTCAGCGCAATTTCTAAAGGGGAGTGATGTCAGCGCGATCCATAAAGGAGAGTAATGTCAGTGCGATTAATAAAGGAAGTGATGTCAGCGCAATTCATAAAGGGGAGCGATGTAAGCACGATTCCTAAAGGGGAGAGATGTCAGTGCGATTCTTAAAGGGGAGTGTTGTCAGCGCAATTCCTAAAGGGGAGTGATGTCAGCGTAATTCCCAAAGGGGAGTGATGTCAGCGCGATCCATAAAGGAGAGTAAAGTCAGTGCGATTAATAAAGGAAGTGATGTCAGCGCAATTCATAAAGGGGAGTGATGTCAGCACAATTCTTAAAGGTGAGTGATGTCAGCGCAATTCCTAAAGGGGAATGATGTCAGCACAATTTTTAAAGGGGAGTGATGTCAGCGCAATTCCTAAAGGGGAGTGATGTCAGCGCGATCCATAAAGGAGAGTAATGTCAGTGCGATTAATAAAGGAAGTGATGTCAGCGCAATTCATAAAGGGGAGTGATGTAAGCACGATTCCTAAAGGGGAGAGATGTCAGTACGATTCTTAAAGGGGAGTGATGTCAGCGCGATCCATAAAGGAGAGTAAAGTCAGTGCGATTAATAAAGGAAGTGATGTCAGCGCAATTCATAAAGGGGAGTGACATCAGCACAATTCTTAAAGGGGAGTGATGTCTGGGCGATTTATAAAGGGGAGTAATGTCAGTGCAATTAATAAAGGAAGTGATTTCAGCGCAATTCATAAAGGGGTGTGATGTAAGCACGATTCCTAAAGGGGAGTGATGTCTGTGCGATTCTTAAAGGGGAGTGATGTTTGCGCAATTAATAAAGGGGAGTGATGTCAGCGCGATCCATAAAGGAGAGTAATGTCAGAGCGATTAATAAAGGAAGTGATGTCAGCGCAATTTATAAAGGGGAGTGATGTCAGCACAATTTTTAATGGGAGAGATGTCTGTGCGATTCATAAAGGAAGTGATGTCAGTGCAATTAATAAAGGAAGTGATGTCAGCGCTATTCATAAAGGGGAGTGATGTAAGCACGATTCCTAAAGGGGAGAGATGTCAGTGCAATTCTGAAAAGGGAGTGATGTCAGCGCAAATCCTAAAGGGGAGTGATGTCAGCGCGATCCATAAAGGAGAGTAAAGTCAGTGCGATTAATAAAGGAAGTGATGTCAGCGCAATTCATAAAGGGGAGTGATGTCAGCACAATTCTTAAAGGGGAGTGATGTCAGCGCAATTCCTAAAGGGGAGTGATGTCAGCGCGATGCATAAAGGAGAGTAATGTCAGTGCGATTAATAAAGGAAGTGATGTCAGCGCAATTCATAAAGGGGAGTGATGTAAGCACGATTCCTAAAGGGGAGAGATGTCAGTGCGATTCTTAAAGGGGAGTGATGTCAGCGCGATCCATAAAGGAGAGTAAAGTCAGTGCGATTAATAAAGGAAGTAATGTCAGCGCAATTCATAAAGGGTGTGATGTAAGCACGATTCCTAAAGGGGAGTGATGTCTGTGCGATTTTTAAAGGGGAGTGATGTCAGTGTGATTCCTAACGGGGAGTGATGTCAGCGCGATCCATAAAGGAGAGTAATGTCAGTGCGATTAATAAAGGAAGTGATGTCAGCGCAATTTATAAAGGGGAGTGATGTCAGCACAATTCTTAAAGGGGAGTGACGTCAGTGCAATTAATAAAGGAAATGATGTCAGCGCAATTCATAAAGTGGAGTGATATCAGCTCCTCATCAAGGAGAGTGACATCAGCTCCTCATAAAGGGGAGTGATATCAGCTCCTCATAAAGGAGAGTGACATCAGGTCCTCATAAAAGGGAGAGATATCAGCTCCTCATGAAGGAGAGTGATATCAGCTCCTCAGAAAGTGGAGTGATATCAGCTCCTCATAAAGGAGAGTGATATCAGCTCCGCATAAACGGGAGTGATATCAGCTCCTCATAAAGGGGAGTGATATCAGCTCCTCATAAATGGGAGTGATATCAGCTCCTCATAAAGGGGAGTGATGTCAGCACCTCAGAAAGGGGAGTGATATCAGCTCTTCAGAAAGTGGAGTGATATCAGCTCCTCATAAAGGAGAGTGACAACAGCTCCTCATAAAGGGGAGTGATATCAGCTCCTCATAAAGGGGAGTGATATCAGCTCCTCATAAAGGGGAGTGATATCAGCTACACATAAAGGTGAGTGACATCAGCTCCTCATAAAGGGGAGTGATATCAGCTCCTCATAAAGGAGAGTGACATCAGCTCCTCATAAAAGGGAGTGATGTCAGCGCAATTCCTAAAGGGGAGTGATGTCAGCGCGATCCATAAAGGAGAGTAATGTCAGTGCGATTAATAAAGGAAGTGATGTCAGCGCAATTCATGAAGGGGAGTGATATCAGCACAATTCCTAAAGGGGAGTGATGTCAGCGCAATTCCTAAAGGGGAGTGATGTCAGCGCGATTCATAAAGGGGAGTAATGTCAGTGCGATTAATAAAGGAAGTGATGTAAGCGCAATTCATAAAGGGGAGTGATGTAAGCACGATTCCTAAAGGGGAGTGGTGTCTGTGCGATTCTTAAAGGGTAATGATGTCAGCGCACTTCCTAAAGGGGAGTGATGTCAGCGCGATCCATAAAGGAGAGTAAAGTCAGTGCGATTAATAAAGGAAGTGATGTCAGCGCAATTCATAAAGGCGAGAGATGTCAGCACAATTCTTAAAGGGGAGTGATGTCAGCACAATTCGTAAAGGGGAGTGATGTCAGCGCAATCCATAAAGGAGAGTAATGTCAGTGCGATTAATAAAGGAAGTGATGTCAGCGCAATTCATAAAGTGGAGTGATGTAAGCACGATTCTTAAAGGGGAGTGATGTCAGCGCAATTCCTAAAGGGGAGTGATGTCAGCGCGATCCATAAAGGAGAGTAATGTCAGTGCGATTAATAAAGGAAGTGATGTCAGCGCAATTCATAAAGGGGAGTGATATCAGCACAATTCTTAAAGGGGAGTGATGTCTGTGCGATTTATAAAGGGGAGTAATGTCAGTGCAATTAATAAAGGAAGTGATGTCAGCGCAATTCATAAAGGGGTGTGATGTAAGCACGATTCCTAAAGGGGAGTGATGTCTGTGCGATTCTTAAAGGGGAGTGATGCCAGCGCAATTCCTAAAGGGGAGTGATGTCAGCGCGATCCATAAAGGAGAGTAATGTCAGTGCGATTAATAAAGGAAGTGATGTCAGCACAATTCTTAAAGGGGAGAGATGTCTGTGCGATTCATAAAGGAAGTGATGTCAGTGCAATTAATAAAGGAAGTGATGTCAGCGCGATTCATAAATGGGAGTGATATCAGCACAATTCTTAAAGGGGAGTGATGTCTGTGCGATTCATAAAGGAAGTAATGTCAGTGCTATTAATAAAGGAAGTGATGTCAGCGCGATTCATAAATGGGAGTGATGTCAGCGCGATCCATAAAGGAGAGTAAAGTCAGTGCGATTAATAAAGGAAGTGATGTCAGCGCAATTCATACAGGGGAGTGATGTCAGCACAATTCTTAAAGGGGAGTGATGTCAGCGCAATTCCTAAAGGGGAGTGATGTCAACGCGATCCATAAAGGAGAGTAATGTCAGTGCGATTAATAAAGGAAGTGATGTCAGCGCAATTCATAAAGGGGAGTGATGTAAGCACGATTCCTAAAGGGAAGAGGTGTCAATGCGATTCTTAAAGGGGAGTGATGTCAGCGCAATTCCTAAAGGGGAGTGATGTCAGCGCGATCCATAAAGGAGAGTAAAGTCAGTGCGATTTATAAAGGAAGTGATGTCAGCGCAATTCATAAAGGGGAGTGATGTCAGCACAATTCTTAAAGGGGAGTGATGTCAGCGCAATTCCTAAAAGGGAGTGATGTCAGCGCGATCCATAAAGGAGAGTAATGTCAGTGCGATTAATAAAGGAAGTGATGTCAGCGCAATTCATAAAGGGGAGTGATGTAAGCACGATTCCTAAAGGTGAGAGATGTCAGTGCGATTCTTAGAGGGGAGTGATGTCAGCGCGATCCATAAAAGTGAGTAAAGTCAGTGCGATTAATAAAGGAAGTGATGTCAGCGCAATTCATAAAGGGTAGTGATGTCAGCACAATTCTTAAAGGGGTGTGATATCAGCGCAATTCCTAAAGGGTAGTGATGTCAGCGCGATCCATTAAGGAGAGTAAAGTCAGTGCGATTAATAAAGGAAGTGCTGTCAGCGCAATTCATAAAGGGGAGTGATGTCAGCACAATTCTTAAAGGGGAGTGATGTCAGCGCCATTCCTAAAGGGGAGTGATGTCAGCGCGATCCATAAAGGAGAGTAATGTCAGTGCGATTAATAAAGGAAGTGATGTCAGCGCAATTCATAAAGGGGAGTGATGTAAGCACGATTCCTAAAGGGGAGAGATGTCAGTGCAATTCTGAAAAGGGAGTGATGTCAGCGCGACCCATAAAGGAGAGTAAAGTCAGTGCGATTAATAAAGGAAGCGATGTCAGCGCAATTCATAAAGGGTGTGATGTAAGCACGATTCCTAAAGGGGAGTGATGTCTGTGCGATTTTTAAAGGGGAGTGATGTCAGCGCAATTCCTAAAGGGGAGTGATGTCAGCGCGATCCATAAAGGAGAGTAATGTCAGTGCGATTAATAAAGGAAGTGATGTCAGCGCAATTCATAAAGGGGAGTGATGTAAGCACGATTCCTAAAGGGGAGAGATGTCAGTGCAGTTCTGAAAAGGGAGTGATGTCAGCGCAATTCCTAAAGGGGAGTGATGTCAGCGCGATCCATAAAGGAGAGTAAAGTCAGTGCGATTAATAAAAGAAGTGATGTCAGCGCAATTCATAAAGGGGAGTGATGTCAGCACAATTCTTAAAGTGGAGTGATGTCAGCGCAATTTCTAAAGGGGAGTGATGTCAGCGCGATCCATAAAGGAGAGTAATGTCAGTGCGATTAATAAAGGAAGTGATGTCAGCGCAATTCATAAAGGGGAGCGATGTAAGCACGATTCCTAAAGGGGAGAGATGTCAGTGCGATTCTTAAAGGGGAGTGTTGTCAGCGCAATTCCTAAAGGGGAGTGATGTCAGCGTAATTCCCAAAGGGGAGTGATGTGAGCGCGATCCATAAAGGAGAGTAAAGTCAGTGCGATTAATAAAGGAAGTGATGTCAGCGCAATTCATAAAGGGGAGTGATGTCAGCACAATTCTTAAAGGTGAGTGATGTCAGCGCAATTCCTAAAGGGGAATGATGTCAGCACAATTCTTAAAGGGGAGTGATGTCAGCGCAATTCCTAAAGGGGAGTGATGTCAGTGCGATTAATAAAGGAAGTGATGTCAGCGCAATTCATAAAGGGGAGTGATGTAAGCACGATTCCTAAAGGGGAGAGATGTCAGTACGATTCTTAAAGGGGAGTGATGTCAGCGCGATCCATAAAGGAGAGTAAAGTCAGTGCGATTAATAAAGGAAGTGATGTCAGCGCAATTCATAAAGGGGAGTGACATCAGCACAATTCTTAAAGGGGAGTGATGTCTGTGCGATTTATAACGGGGAGTAATGTCAGTGCAATTAATAAAGGAAGTGATTTCAGCGCAATTCATAAAGGGGTGTGATGTAAGCACGATTCCTAAAGGGGAGTGATGTCTGTGCGATTCTTAAAGGGGAGTGATGTTTGCGCAATTAATAAAGGGGAGTGATGTCAGCGCGATCCATAAAGGAGAGTAATGTCAGAGCGATTAATAAAGGAAGTGATGTCAGCGCAATTTATAAAGGGGAGTGATGTCAGCACAATTTTTAATGGGAGAGATGTCTGTGCGATTCATAAAGGAAGTGATGTCAGTGCAATTAATAAAGGAAGTGATGTCAGCGCGATTCATAAAGGGGAGTGATGTAAGCACGATTCCTAAAGGGGAGAGATGTCAGTGCAATTCTGAAAAGGGAGTGATGTCAGCGCAAATCCTAAAGGGGAGTGATGTCAGCGCGATCCATAAAGGAGAGTAAAGTCAGTGCGATTAATAAAGGAAGTGATGTCAGCGCAATTCATAAAGGGGAGTGATGTCAGCACAATTCTTAAAGGGGAGTGATGTCAGCGCAATTCCTAAAGGGGAGTGATGTCAGCGCGATCCATAAAGGAGAGTAATGTCAGTGCGATTAATAAAGGAAGTGATGTCAGCGCAATTCATAAAGGGGAGTGATGTAAGCACGATTCCTAAAGGGGAGAGATGTCAGTGCGATTCTTAAAGGGGAGTGATGTCAGCGCGATCCATAAAGGAGAGTAAAGTCAGTGCGATTAATAAAGGAAGTAATGTCAGCGCAATTCATAAAGGGTGTGATGTAAGCACGATTCCTAAAGGGGAGTGATGTCTGTGCGATTTTTAAAGGGGAGTGATGTCAGTGTGATTCCTAACGGGGAGTGATGTCAGCGCGATCCATAAAGGAGAGTAATGTCAGTGCGATTAATAAAGGAAGTGATGTCAGCGCAATTTATAAAGGGGAGTGATGTCAGCACAAATCATAAAGGGGTGTGACGTCAGTGCAATTAATAAAGGAAATGATGTCAGCGCAATTCATAAAGTGGAGTGATATCAGCTCCTCATCAAGGAGAGTGACATCAGCTCCTCATAAAGGGGAGTGATATCAGCTCCTCATAAAGGAGAGTGACATCAGGTCCTCATAAAGGGGAGAGATATCAGCTCCTCATGAAGGAGAGTGATATCAGCTCCTCAGAAAGTGGAGTGATATCAGCTCCTCATAAAGGAGAGTGATATCAGCTCCGCAAAAACAGGAGTGATATCAGCTCCTCATAAAGGGGAGTGATATCAGCTCCTCATAAATGGGAGTGATATCAGCTCCTCATAAAGGGGAGTGATGTCAGCACCTCAGAAAGGGGAGTGATATCAGCTCTTCAGAAAGTGGAGTGATATCAGCTCCTCATAAAGGAGAGTGACATCAGCTCCTCATAAAGGGGAGTGATATCAGCTCTTCATAAAGGGGAGTGATATCAGCTCCTCATAAAGGGGAGTGATATCAGCTACACATAAAGGTGAGTGACATCAGCTCCTCATAAAGGGGAGTGATATCAGCTCCTCATAAAGGAGAGTGACATCAGCTCCTCATAAAAGGGAGTGATGTCAGCGCAATTCCTAAAGGGGAGTGATGTCAGCGCGATCCATAAAGGAGAGTAATGTCAGTGCGATTAATAAAGGAAGTGATGTCAGCGCAATTCATGAAGGGGAGTGATATCAGCACAATTCTTAAAGGGGAGTGATGTCAGCGCAATTCCTAAAGGGGAGTGATGTCAGCGCGATTCATAAAGGGGAGTAATGTCAGTGCGATTAATAAAGGAAGTGATGTCAGCGCAATTCATAAAGGGGAGTGATGTAAGCACGATTCCTAAAGGGGAGTGGTGTCTGTGCGATTCTTAAAGGGGAATGATGTCAGCGCACTTCCTAAATGGGAGTGATGTCAGCGCGATCCATAAAGGAGAGTAAAGTCAGTGCGATTAATAAAGGAAGTGATGTCAGCGCAATTCATAAAGGCGAGAGATGTCAGCACAATTCTTAAAGGGGAGTGATGTCAGCACAATTCGTAAAGGGGAGTGATGTCAGCGCAATCCATAAAGGAGAGTAATGTCAGTGCGATTAATAAAGGAAGTGATGTCAGCGCAATTCATAAAGTGGAGTGATGTAAGCACGATTCTTAAAGGGGAGTGATGTCAGCGCAATTCTTAAAGGGGAGTGATGTCAGCGCGATCCATAAAGGAGAGTAATGTCAGTGCGATTAATAAAGGAAGTGATGTCAGCGCAATTCATAAAGGGGAGTGATATCAGCACAATTCTTAAAGGGGAGTGATGTCTGTGCGATTTATAAAGGGGAGTAATGTCAGTGCAATTAATAAAGGAAGTGATGTCAGCGCAATTCATAAAGGGGTGTGATGTAAGCACGATTCCTAAAGGGGAGTGATGTCTGTGCGATTCTTAAAGGGGAGTGATGTCAGCGCAATTCCTAAAGGGGAGTGATGTCAGCGCGATCCATAAAGGAGAGTAATGTCAGTGCGATTAATAAAGGAAGTGATGTCAGCACAATTCTTAAAGGGGAGAGATGTCTGTGCGATTCATAAAGGAAGTGATGTCAGTGCAATTAATAAAGGAAGTGATGTCAGCGCGATTCATAAATGGGAGTGATATCAGCACAATTCTTAAAGGGGAGTGATGTCTGTGCGATTCATAAAGGAAGTAATGTCAGTGCAATTAATAAAGGAAGTGATGTCAGCGCGATTCATAAATGGGAGTGATGTCAGCGCGATCCATAAAGGAGAGTAAAGTCAGTGCGATTAATAAAGGAAGTGATGTCAGCGCAATTCATAAAGGGTAGTGATGTAAGCACGATTCTTAAAGGGGAGTGATGTCAGCGCAATTCCTAAAGGGGAGTGATGTTAGCGCGATCCATAAAGGAGAGTAATGTCAGTGCGATTAATAAAGGAAGTGATGTCAGCGCAATTCATAAAGGGGAGTGATATCAGCGCAATTCCTAAAGGGGAGTGATGTCAGCGCGATCCATAAAGGAGAGTAATCTTTGTGCGATTAATAAAGGAAGTGATGTCAGTGCAATTCATAAAGGGGAGTGATGTAAGCACGATTCCTAAAGGGGAGAGATGTCAGTGCAATTCTGAAAAGGGAGTGATGTCAGCGCAATTCCTAAAGGGGAGTGATGTCAGCGCGATCCATAAAGGAGACTAAAGTCAGTGCGATTAATAAAGGAAGTGATGTCAGCGCAATTCATAAAGGGGAGTGATGTCAGCACAATTCTTAAAGGGGAGTGATGTCAGCGCAATTCCTAAAGGGGAGTTATGTCAGCGCGTTCCATAAAGGAGAGTAAAGTCAGTGCGATTAATAAAGGAAGTGATGTCAGCGCAATTCATAAAGGGGAGTGATGTCAGCACAATTCTTAAAGGGGAGTGATGTCAGCGCAATTCCTAAAGGGGAGTGATGTCAGCGCGATCCATAAAGGAGAGTAATGTCAGTGCGATTAATAAAGGAAGTGATGTCAGCGCAATTCATAAAGGGGAGTGATGGAAGCACGATTCCTAAAGGGGAGAGATGTCAGTGCGATTCTTAAAGGGGAGTGATGTCAGCGCGATCCATAAAGGACAGTAAAGTCAGTGCGATTAATAAAGGAAGTGATGTCAGCGCAATTCATAAAGGGGTGTGATGTAAGCACGATTCCTAAAGGAGAGTGATGTCTGTGCGATTCTTAAAGGGGAGTGATGACAGCGCAATTCCTAAAGGGGAGTGATGTCAGCGCGATCCATAAAGGAGTGTAATGTCAGTGCGATTAATAAAGGAAGTGATGTCAGCGCAATTTATAAAGGGGAGTGATGTCAGCACAATTCTTAAAGGGGAGTGATGTCAGTGCAATTAATAAAGGAAATGATGTCAGCGAAATTCATAAAGTGGAGTGATATCAGCTCCTCATAAAGGAGAGTGACATCAGCTCCTCATAAAGGGGAGTGATATCAGCTCCTCATAAAGGGGAGTGATATCAGCTCCTCATAAAGGGGAGTGATGTCAGCACCTCAGAAAGGGGAGTGATATCAGCTCCTCATAAAGGAGAGTGATATCAGCTCCGCATAAACAGGAGTGATATCAGCTCCTCATAAAGGGGAGTGATATCAGCTCCTCATAAAGGGGTGATATCAGCTCCTCATAAAGGGGAGTGATGTCAGCACCTCAGAAAGGGGAGTGATATCAGCTCCTCAGAAAGTGGAGTGATATCAGCTCCTCATAAAGGAGAGTGACATCAGCTCCTCATAAAGGAGATGATATCAGCTCCGCATATAGTGGAGTGATATCAGCTCCTCAAAAGGAGAGTGATATCAGCTCTCCATAAAGGGGAGTGATATCAGCTCCTCATAAAGGAGAGTGACATCAGCTCCTCATAAAGGGGAGTGATATCAGCTCCTCATAAAGGAGAGTGACATCAGCTCCTCATAAAGGGGAGTGATGTCAGCGCAATTCCTAAAGGGGAGTGATGTCAGCGCGATCCATAAAGGAGAGTAATCTTTGTGCGATTAATGAAGGAAGTGATGTCAGCGCAATTCATAAAGGGGAGTGATGTAAGCACGATTCCTAAAGGGGAGAGATGTCAGTGCGATTCTTAAAGGGGAGTGATGTCAGCGCGATCCATAAAGGAGAGTTAAGTCATTACGATTAATAAAGGAAGTGATGTCAGCGCATTTGATAAAGGGGAGTGATGTCAGCACAATTCTTAAAGGGGAGTGATGTCAGCTCCTCATAAAGTTGAGTGATGTCAGCGCGATTCATAAAGGGGAGTGATATCAGCACAATTCTTAAAGGGGAGTGACGTCAGTGCAATTAATAAAGGAAGTGATGTCAGCGCAATTCATGAAGGGGAGTGACGTCAGTGCAATTAATAAAGGAAGTGATGTCAGCGCAATTCATGAAGGGGAGTGATGTCAGCAAAATTCTTAAAGGGGAGTGATGTCAGTTCGATTCTTAAAGGGGAGTAATGTCAGTGCATTAATAAAGGAAGTGATGTCAGCGCGATCCAAAAAGGAGAGTAAAGTCAGTGCGATTAATAAAGGAAGTGATGTCAGCGCAATTCATAAAGGGGAGTGATGTCAGCACAATTCTTAAAGGGGAGTGATGTCAGCACAATTCCTAAACGGGAGTGATGTCAGCGCGATCCATAAAGGAGAGTAATGTCAGTGCGATTAATAAAGAAAGTGATGTCAGCGCAATTCATAAAGGGGAGTGATGTAAGCACGATTCCTAAAGGGGAGAGATGTCAGTGCGATTCTTAAAGGGGAGTGATGTCAGCGCGATCCATAAAGTAGAGTAAAGTCAGTGCGATTAATAAAGGAAGTGATGTCAGCGCAATTCATAAAGGGGAGTGATATCAGCACAATTCTTAAAGGGGAGTGATGTCATCGCGATTCATAAAGGGGAGTAATGTCAACGCGATTCACATAGGGGAGTGATGTCAGCACTATTCATAAAGGGGAGCGATGTCAGTGCAATTCATAAAGGGGAGTGATGTCAGCGCGATTAATAAAGGAAGTGATGTCAGCATGATTCATAAAGGGAAGTAATATCAGCACAATTCCTATAGGGAATGATGAAAGCACACTTCATAAAGAGGAGTGATATCAGTGCTATTCTTAAAAAGGAGTGATGTCAGCTCCTCATAAAGTTGAGTGATGTCAGCGCGATTCATAAAGGGGAGTAATGTCAGTGCGAATAATAAAGGAAGTGATGTCAGCGCAATTCATGAAGGGGAGTGATGTCAGCACAATTCTTAAAGGGGAGTGATGTCAGCGCAATTCCTAAAGGGGAGTGATGTCAGCGCGATCCATAAAGGAGAGTGATGTCAGCGCGATCCAAAAAGGAGAGTAAAGTCAGTGCGATTAATAAAGGAAGTGATGTCAGCGCAATTCATAAAGGGGAGTGATGTCAGCACAATTCTTAAAGGGGAGTGATGTCAGCACAATTCCTAAATGGGAGTGATGTCAGCGCGATCCATAAAGGAGAGTAATGTCAGTGCGATTAATAAAGGAAGTGATGTCAGCGCAATTCATAAAGGGGAGTGATGTAAGCACGATTCCTAAAGGGGAGAGATGTCAGTGTGATTCTTAAAGGGGAGTGATGTCAGCGCGATCCATAAAGTAGAGTAAAGTCAGTGCGATTAATAAAGGAAGTGATGTCAGCGCAATTCATAAAGGGGAGTGATATCAGCACAATTCTTAAAGGGGAGTGATGTCAGCGCGATTCATAAAGGGGAGTAATGTCAACGCGATTCACATAGGGGAGTGATGTCAGCACTATTCATAAAGGGGAGCGATGTCAGTGCAATTCATAAAGGGGAGTGATGTCAGCGCGATTATTAAAGGAAGTGATGTCAGCATGATTCATAAAGGGAAGTAATATCAGCACGATTCCTATAGGGAATGATGAAAGCACACTTCATAAAGAGGAGTGATATCAGTGCTATTCTTAAAAAGGAGTGATGTCAGCTCCTCATAAAGTTGAGTGATGTCAGCGCAATTCATAAAGGGGAGTAATGTCAGTGCGATTAATAAAGGAAGTGATGTCAGCGCAATTCATGAAGGGGAGTGATGTCAGCACAATTCTTAAAGGGGAGTGATGTGAGTGCGATTCATAAAGGGGAGTGATGTCGGCGCAATTAATAACAGAAGTGATGTCAGCGCAATTCATAAAGGGGAGTGACGTCAGTGCAATTAATAAAGGAAGTGTTGTCAGCGCAATTCATGAAGGGGAGTGATGTCAGCACAATTCTTAAAGGGGAGTAATGTCAGTGCGATTCATAAAGGGGAGTAATGTCAATGCATTAATAAAGGAAGTGATGTCAGCGCAATTCATAAAGGGGAGTGATGTAAGCACGATTCCTAAAGGGGAGAGATGTCAGTGCAATTCTGAAAAGGGAGTGATGTCAGCGCAATTCCTAAAGGGGAGTGATGTCAGCGCGATCCATAAAGGAGAGTAAAGTCAGTGCGATTAATAAAGGAAGTGATGTCAGCGCAATTCATAAAGGGGAGTGATGTCAGCACAATTCTTAAAGGGGAGTGATGTAAGCGCAATTCCTAAAGGGGAGTGATGTAAGCGCGATACATAAAGGAGAGTAAAGTCAGTGCGATTAATAAAGGAAGTGATGTCAGCGCAATTCATAAATGGGAGTGATGTCAGCACAATTCTTAAAGGGGAGTGATGTCAGCGCAATTCCTAAAGGGGAGTGATGTCAGCGCGATCCATAAAGGAGAGTAATGTCAGTGCGATTAATAAAGGAAGTGATGACAGCGCAATTCATAAAGGGGAGTGATGTAAGCACGATTCCTAAAGGGGAGAGATGTCAGTGCGATTCTTAAAGGGGAGTGATGTCAGCGCGATCCATAAAGGACAGTAAAGTCAGTGCGATTAATAAAGGAAGTGATGTCAGCGCAATTCATAAAGGGGTGTGATGTAAGCACGATTCCTAAAGGGGAGTGATGTCTGTGCGATTCTTAAAGGGGAGTGATGTCAGCGCAATTCCTAAAGGGGAGTGATGTCAGCGCGATCCATAAAGGAGAGTAATGTCCGTGCGATTAATAAAGGAAGTGATGTCAGCGCAATTTATAAAGGGGAGTGATGTCAGCACAATTCTTAAAGGGGAGTGATGTCAGTGCAATTAATAAAGGAAATGATGTCAGCGAAATTCATAAAGTGGAGTGATATCAGCTCCTCATAAAGGAGAGTGACACCAGCTCCTCATAAAGGGGAGTGATATCAGCTCCTCATAAAGGGGAGTGATATCAGCTCCTCATAAAGGGGAGTGATGTCAGCACCTCAGAAAGGGGAGTGATATCAGCTCCTCATAAAGGAGAGTTACATCAGGTCCTCATAAAGTGGAGAGATATCAGCTCCTCATAAAGGAGAGTGATATCAGCTCCTCAGAAATTGAAGTGATATCAGATCCTCATAAAGGAGAGTGATATCAGCTCCGCATAAACGGGAGTGATATCAGCTCCTCATAAAGGGGAGTGATATCAGCTCCTCATAAAGGGGTGATATCAGATCCTCATAAAGGGGAGTGACGTCAGCACCTCAGAAAGGGGAGTGATATCAGCTCCTCAGAATGTGGAGTGATATCAGCTCCTCATAAAGGAGAGTGACTTCAGCTCCTCATAAAGGGGAGTGATATCAGCACTCATAAAGGGGAGTGATATCAGCTACACATAAAGGAGATGATATCAGCTCCGCATATAGTGGAGTGATATCAGCTCCTCATAAAGGAGAGTGATATCAGCTCTGCATAAAGGGGAGTGATATCAGCTCCTCATAAAGGAGAGTGACATCAGCTCCTCATGAAGTGGAGTGATATCAGCTCCTCATAAAGGAGAGTGACATCAGCTCCTCATAAAGGGGAGTGATGTCAGCGCAATTCCTAAAGGGGAGTGATGTCAGCGCGATCCATAAAGGAGAGTAATCTTTGTGCGATTAATGAAGGAAGTGATGTCAGCGCAATTGATAAAGGGGAGTGATGTCAGCACAATTCTTAAAGGGGAGTGATGTCAGCTCCTCCTAAAGTTGAGTGATGTCAGCGCGATTCATAAAGGGGAGTAATGTCAGTGCGATTAATAAAGGAAGGGATGTCAGCACAATTCATGAAGGGGAGTGATATCAGCACAATTCTTAAAGGGGAGTGACGTCAGTGCAATTAATAAAGGAAGTGATGTCAGTGCAATTCATGAAGGGGAGTGACGTCAGTGCAATTAATAAAGGAAGTGATGTCAGCGCAATTCATGAAGGGGAGTGATGTCAGCACAATTCTTAAAGGGGAGTGATGTCAGTGCGAATCTAAAAGGGGAGTAATGTCAGTGCATTAATAAAGGAAGTGATGTCAGCGCAATTCATAAAGGGGAGTGATGTAAGCACGATTCCTAAAGGGGAGAGATGTCAGTAGAGTTCTGAAAAGGGAGTGATGTCAGCGCAATTCCTAAAGGGGAGTGATGTCAGCGCGATCCATAAAGGAGAGTAAAGTCAGTGCGATTAATAAAGGAAGTGATGTCAGCGCAATTCATAAAGGGGAGTGATGTCAGCACAATTCTTAAAGGGGAGTGATGTCAGCGCAATTCCTAAAGGGGAGTGATGTCAGCGCGATCCATAAAGGAGAGTAATGTCAGTGCGATTAATAAAGGAAGTGATTTCAGCGCAATTCATAAAGGGGAGCGATGTAAGCACGATTCCTAAAGGGGAGAGATGTCAGTGCGATTCTTAAAGGGGAGTGATGTCAGCGTGATCCATAAAGGAGAGTAAAGTCAGTGCGATTAATAAAGGAAGTGATGTCAGCGCAATTCATAAAGGGTAGTGATGTCAGCACAATTCTTAAAGGGGAGTGATGTCAGCGCAATTCATAAAGGGTAGTGATATCAGCACAATTCTTAAAGGGGAGTGATATCTGTGCGATTTATAAAGGGGAGTAATGTCAGTGCGATTAATAAAGGAAGTGATGTCAGCGCAATTCATAAAGGGTAGTGATATCAGCACAATTCTTAAAGGGGAGTGATGTCTGTGCGATTTATAAAGGGGAGTAATGTCAGTGCAATTAATAAAGGAAGTGATGTCAACGCAATTCATAAAGGGGTGTGATGTAAGCACGATTCCTAAAGGGGAGTGGTGTCTGTGCGATTCTTATAGGGGAGTGATGTCAGCGCAATTAATAAAGGGGAGTGATGTCAGCGCGATCCATAAAGGAGAGTAATGTCAGTGTGATTAATAAAGGAAGAGATGTCAGCGCAATTTATAAAGGGGAGTGATGTCAGCACAATTCTTAAAGGGGAGAGATGTCTGTGCGATTCATAAAGGAAGTGATGTCAGTCCAATTAATAAAGGAAATGATGTCAGCGCGATTCATAAAGGTGAGTGATGTAAGCACGATTCCTAAAGGGGAGAGATGTCAGTGCAATTCTGAAAAGGGAGTGATGTCAGCGCAATCCCTAAAGGGGAGTGATGTCAGCGCGATCCATAAAGGAGAGTAAAGTCAGTGCGATTAATAAAGGAAGTGATGTCAGCGCATTCATAAAGGGGAGTGATGTCAGCACAATTCTTAAAGGGGAGTGATGTCAGCGCAATTCCTAAAGGGGAGTGATGTCAGCGCGATTCATAAAGGGGAGTAATGTCAGTGCGATTAATAAAGGAAGTGATGTCAGGGCAATTCATAAAGGGGAGTGATGTAAGCACGATTCCTAAAGGGAAGAGATGTCAGTGCGATACTTAAAGGGGAGTGATGTCAGCGCGATCCATAAAGGAGTGTAAAGTCAGTGCGATTAATAAAGGAAGTGATGTCAGCGCAATTCATAAAGGGTAGTGATGTAAGCACGATTCTTAAAGGGGAGTGATGTCAGCGCAATTCCTAAAGGGGAGTGATGTCAGCGCGATCCATAAAGGAGAGTAATGTCAGTGCGATTAATAAAGGAAGTGATGTCAGCGCAATTCATAAAGGGGAGTGATATCAGCGCAATTCCTAAAGGGGAGTGATGTCAGCGCGATCCATAAAGGAGAGTAATCTTTGTGCGATTAATGAAGGAAGTGATGTCAGCACAATTCTTAAAGGGGAGTGATGTCAGCACAATTCTTAAAGGGGAGTGATGTCAGCTCCTCATAAAGTTGAGTGATGTCAGCGCGATTCATAAAGGGGAGTAATGTCAGTGCGATTAATAAAGGAAGGGATGTCAGCGCAATTCATGAAGGGGAGTGATATCAGCAAAATTCTTAAAGGGGAGTGACGTCAGTGCAATTAATAAAGGAAGTGATGTCAGCGCAATTCATGAAGGGGAGTGACGTCAGTGCAATTAATAAAGGAAGTGATGTCAGCGCAATTCATGAAGGGGAGTGATGTCAGCACAATTCTTAAAGGGGAGTGATGTCAGTGCGAATCTTAAATGGGAGTAATGTCAGTGCATTAATAAAGGAAGTGATGTCAGCGCAATTCATAAAGGGGAGTGATGTAAGCACGATTCCTAAAGGGGAGAGATGTCAGTGCAGTTCTGAAAAGGGAGTGATGTCAGCGCAATTCCTAAAGGGGAGTGATGTCAGCGCGATCCATAAAGGAGAGTAAAGTCAGTGCGATTAATAAAGGAAGTGATGTCAGCGCAATTCATAAAGGGGAGTGATGTCAGCACAATTCTTAAACGGGAGTGATGTCAGCGCAATTCCTAAAGGGGAGTGATGTCAGCGCGATCCATAAAGGAGAGTAATGTCAGTACGATTAATAAAGGAAGTGATGGCAGCGCAATTCATAAAGGGGAGTGATGTAAGCACGATACCTAAAGGGGAGAGATGTCAGTGCGATTCTTAAAGGGGAGTGATGTCAGCGTGATCCATAAAGGAGAGTAAAGTCAGTGCGATTAATAAAGGAAGTGATGTCAGCGCAATTCATAAAGGGTAGTGATGTCAGCACAATTCTTAAAGGGGAGTGATGTCAGCGCAATTCATAAAGGGTAGTGATATCAGCACAATTCTTAAAGGGGAGTGATGTCTGTGCGATTTATAAAGGGGAGTAATGTCAGTGCGATTAATAAAGGAAGTGATGTCAGCGCAATTCATAAAGGGTAGTGATATCAGCACAATTCTTAAAGGGGAGTGATGTCTGTGCGATTTATAAAGGGGAGTAATGTCAGTGCAATTAATAAAGGAAGTGATGTCAGCGCAATTCATAAAGGGGTGTGATGTAAGCACGATTCCTAAAGGGGAGTGGTGTCTGTGCGATTCTTAAAGGTGAGTGATGTCAGCGCAATTAATAAAGGGGAGTGATGTCAGCGCGATCCATAAAGGAGAGTAATGTCAGTGTGATTAATAAAGGAAGTGATGTCAGCGCAATTTATAAAGGGGAGTGATGTCAGCACAATTCTTAAAGGGGAGAGATGTCTGTGCGATTCATAAAGGAAGTGATGTCAGTGCAATTAATAAAGGAAGTGATGTCAGCGCGATTCATAAAGGGGAGTGATGTAAGCACGATTCCTAAAGGGGAGAGATGTCAGTGCAATTCTGAAAAGGGAGTGATGTCAGCGCAATTCCTAAAGGGGAGTGATGTCAGCGCGATCCATAAAGGAGAGTAAAGTCAGTGCGATTAATAAAGGAAGTGATGTCAGCGCATTCATAAAGGGGAGTGATGTCAGCACAATTCTTAAAGGGGAGTAATGTCAGCGCAATTCCTAAAGGGGAGGGATGTCAGCGCGATTCATAAAGGGGAGTAATGTCAGTGCGATTAATAAATGAAGTGATGTCAGCGCAATTCATAAAGGGGAGTGATGTAAGCACGATTCCTAAAGGGAAGAGATGTCAGTGCGATACTTAAAGGGGAGTGATGTCAGCGCGATCCATAAAGGAGAGTAAAGTCAGTGCGATTAATAAAGGAAGTGATGTCAGCGCAATTCATAAAGGGTAGTGATGTCAGCACAATTCTTAAAGGGGAGTGATGTCAGCGCAATTCCTAAAGGGGAGTGATGTCAGCGCGATCCATAAAGGAGAGTAAAGTCAGTGCGATTAATAAAGGAAGTGATGTCAGCGCAATTCATAAAGGGGAGTGATGTCAGCACAATTCTTAAACGGGAGTGATGTCAGCGCAATTCCTAAAGGGGAGTGATGTCAGCGCGATCCATAAAGGAGAGTAATGTCAGTGCGATTAATAAAGGAAGTGATGGCAGCGCAATTCATAAAGGGGAGTGATGTAAGCACGATTCCTAAAGGGGAGAGATGTCAGTGCGATTCTTAAAGGGGAGTGATGTCAGCGTGATCCATAAAGGAGAGTAAAGTCAGTGCGATTAATAAAGGAAGTGATGTCAGCGCAATTCATAAAGGGGAGTGATGTCAGCACAATTCTTAAAGGGGAGTGATGTCAGCGCAATTCCTAAAGGGGAGTGATGTCAGCGCGATCCATAAAGGAGAGTAATGTCAGTGCGATTAATAAAGGAAGTGATGTCAGCGCAATTCATAAAGGGGAGCGATGTAAGCACGATTCCTAAAGGGGAGAGATGTCAGTGCGATTCTTAAAGGGGAGTAATGTCAGCGTGATCCATAAAGGAGAGTAAAGTCAGTGCGATTAATAAAGGAAGTGATGTCAGCGCAATTCATAAAGGGTAGTGATGTCAGCACAATTCTTAAAGGGGAGTGATGTCAGCGCAATTCATAAAGGGTAGTGATATCAGCACAATTCTTAAAGGGGAGTGATGTCTGTGCGATTTATAAAGGGGAGTAATTTCAGTGCGATTAATAAAGGAAGTGATGTCAGCGCAATTCATAAAGGGTAGTGATATCAGCACAATTCTTAAAGGGGAGTGATGTCTGTGCGATTTATAAAGGGGAGTAATGTCAGTGCAATTAATAAAGGAAGTGATGTCAACGCAATTCATAAAGGGGTGTGATGTAAGCACGATTCCTAAAGGGGAGTGGTGTCTGTGCGATTCTTATAGGGGAGTGATGTCAGCGCAATTAATAAAGGGGAGTGATGTCAGCGCGATCCATAAAGGAGAGTAATGTCAGTGTGATTAATAAAGGAAGAGATGTCAGCGCAATTTATAAAGGGGAGTGATGTCAGCACAATTCTTAAAGGGGAGAGATGTCTGTGCGATTCATAAAGGAAGTGATGTCAGTGCAATTAATAAAGGAAGTGATGTCAGCGCGATTCATAAAGGGGAGTGATGTAAGCACGATTCCTAAAGGGGAGAGATTTCAGTGCAATTCTGAAAAGGGAGTGATGTCAGCGCAATCCCTAAAGGGGAGTGATGTCAGCGCGATCCATAAAGGAGAGTAAAGTCAGTGCGATTAATAAAGGAAGTGATGTCAGCGCATTCATAAAGGGGAGTGATGTCAGCACAATTCTTAAAGGGGAGTGATGTCAGCGCAATTCCTAAAGGGGAGTGATGTCAGCGCGATTCATAAAGGGGAGTAATGTCAGTGCGATTAATAAAGGAAGTGATGTCAGCGCAATTCATAAAGGGGAGTGATGTAAGCACGATTCCTAAAGGGAAGAGATGTCAGTGCGATACTTAAAGGGGAGTGATGTCAGCGCGATCCATAAAGGAGTGTAAAGTCAGTGCGATTAATAAAGGAAGTGATGTCAGCGCAATTCATAAAGGGTAGTGATGTAAGCACGATTCTTAAAGGGGTGTGATGTCAGCGCAATTCCTAAAGGGGAGTGATGTCAGCGCGGTCCATAAAGGAGAGTAATGTCAGTGCGATTAATAAAGGAAGTGATGTCAGCGCAATTCATAAAGGGGAGTGATATCAGCGCAATTCCTAAAGGGGAGTGATGTCAGCGCGATCCATAAAGGAGAGTAATCTTTGTGCGATTAATGAAGGAAGTGATGTCAGCGCAATTGATAAAGGGGAGTGATGTCAGCACAATTCTTAAAGGGGAGTGATGTCAGCTCCTCATAAAGTTGAGTGATGTCAGCGCGATTCATAAAGGGGAGTAATGTCAGTGCGATTAATAAAGGAAGGGATGTCAGCGCAATTCATGAAGGGGAGTGATATCAGCACAATTCTTAAAGGGGAGTGACGTCAGTGCAATTAATAAAGGAAGTGATGTCAGCGCAATTCATGAAGGGGAGTGACGTCAGTGCAATTAATAAAGGAAGTGATGTCAGCGCAATTCATGAAGGGGAGTGATGTCAGCACAATTCTTAAAGGGGAGTGATGTCAGTGCGAATCTTAAATGGGAGTAATGTCAGTGCATTAATAAAGGAAGTGATGTCAGCGCAATTCATAAAGGGGAGTGATGTAAGCACGATTCCTAAAGTGGAGAGATGTCAGTGCAGTTCTGAAAAGGGAGTGATGTCAGCGCAATTCCTAAAGGGGAGTGATGTCAGCGCGATCCATAAAGGAGAGTAAAGTCAGTGCGATTAATAAAGGAAGTGATGTCAGCGCAATTCATAAAGGGGAGTGATGTCAGCACAATTCTTAAACGGGAGTGATGTCAGCGCAATTCCTAAAGGGGAGTGATGTCAGCGCGATCCATAAAGGAGAGTAATGTCAGTACGATTAATAAAGGAAGTGATGGCAGCGCAATTCATAAAGGGGAGTGATGTAAGCACGATACCTAAAGGGGAGAGATGTCAGTGCGATTCTTAAAGGGGAGTGATGTCAGCGTGATCCATAAAGGAGAGTAAAGTCAGTGCGATTAATAAAGGAAGTGATGTCAGCGCAATTCATAAAGGGTAGTGATGTCAGCACAATTCTTAAAGGGGAGTGATGTCAGCGCAATTCATAAAGGGTAGTGATATCAGCACAATTCTTAAAGGGGAGTGATGTCTGTGCGATTTATAAAGGGGAGTAATGTCAGTGCGATTAATAAAGGAAGTGATATCAGCACAATTCTTAAAGGGGAGTGATGTCTGTGCGATTTATAAAGGGGAGTAATGTCAGTGCAATTAATAAAGGAAGTGATGTCAGCGCAATTCATAAAGGGGTGTGATGTAAGCACGATTCCTAAAGGGGAGTGGTGTCTGTGCGATTCTTAAAGGTGAGCGATGTCAGCGCAATTAATAAAGGGGAGTGATGTCAGCGCGATCCATAAAGGAGAGTAATGTCAGTGTGATTAATAAAGGAAGAGATGTCAGCGCAATTTATAAAGGGGAGTGATGTCAGCACAATTCTTAAAGGGGAGAGATGTCTGTGCGATTCATAAAGGAAGTGATGTCAGTGCAATTAATAAAGGAAGTGATGTCAGCGCGATTCATAAAGGGGAGTGATGTAACCACGATTCCTAAAGGGGAGAGATGTCAGTGCAATTCTGAAAAGGGAGTGATGTCAGCGCAATTCCTAAAGGGGAGTGATGTCAGCGCGATCCATAAAGGAGAGTAAAGTCAGTGCGATTAATAAAGGAAGTGATGTCAGCGCATTCATAAAGGGGAGTGATGTCAGCACAATTCTTAAAGGGGAGTAATGTCAGCGCAATTCCTAAAGGGGAGTGATGTCAGCGCGATTCATAAAGGGGAGTAATGTCAGTGCGATTAATAAATGAAGTGATGTCAGCGCAATTCATAAAGGGGAGTGATGTAAGCACGATTCCTAAAGGGAAGAGATGTCAGTGCGATACTTAAAGAGGAGTGATGTCAGCGCGATCCATAAAGGAGAGTAAAGTCAGTGCGATTAATAAAGGAAGTGATGTCAGCGCAATTCATAAAGGGTAGTGATGTCAGCACAATTCTTAAAGGGGAGTGATGTCAGCGCAATTTCTAAAGGGGAGTGATGTCAGCGCGATCCATAATGGAGAGTAAAGTCAGTGCGATTAATAAAGGAAGTGATGTCAGCACAATTCATAAAGGGGAGTGATGTCAGCACAATTCTTAAACGGGAGTGATGTCAGCGCAATTCCTAAAGGGGAGTGATGTCAGCGCGATCCATAAAGGAGAGTAATGTCAGTGCGATTAATAAAGGAAGTGATGGCAGCGCAATTCATAAAGGGGAGTGATGTAAGCACGATTCCTAAAGGGGAGAGATGTCAGTGCGATTCTTAAAGGGGAGTGATGTCAGCGTGATCCATAAAGGAGAGTAAAGTCAGTGCGATTAATAAAGGATGTGATGTCAGCGCAATTCATAAAGGGTAGTGATGTCAGCACAATTCTTAAAGGGGAGTGATGTCAGCGCAATTCATAAAGGGTAGTGATATCAGCACAATTCTTAAAGGGGAGTGATGTCTGTGCGATTTATAAAGGGGAGTAATGTCAGTGCGATTAATAAAGGAAGTGATGTCAGCGCAATTCATAAAGGGTGGTGATATCAGCACAATTCTTAAAGGGGAGTGATGTCTGTGCGATTTATAAAGGGGAGTAATGTCAGTGCAATTAATAAAGGAAGTGATGTCAGCGCAATTCATAAAGGGGTGTGATGTAAGCACGATTCCTAAAGGGGAGTGGTGTCTGTGCGATTCTTAAAGGTGAGTGATGTCAGCGCAATTAATAAAGGGGAGTGATGTCAGCGCGATCCATAAACGAGAGTAATGTCAGTGTGATTAATAAAGGAAGAGATGTCAGCGCAATTTATAAAGGGGAGTGATGTCAGCACAATTCTTAAAGGGGAGAGATGTCTGTGCGATTCATAAAGGAAGTGATGTCAGTGCAATTAAAAAAGGAAGTGATGTCAGCGCGATTCATAAAGGGGAGTGATGTAAGCACGATTCCTAAAGGGGAGAGATGTCAGTGCAATTCTGAAAAGGGAGTGATGTAATCGCAATTCCTAAAGGGGAGTGATGTCAGCGCGATCCATAAAGGAGAGTAAAGTCAGTGCGATTAATAAAGGAAGTGATGTCAGCGCATTCATAAAGGGGAGTGATGTCAGCACAGTTCTTAAAGGGGAGTGATGTCAGCGCAATTCCTAAAGGGGAGTGATGTCAGCGCGATTCATAAAGGGGAGTAATGTCAGTGCGATTAATAAAGGAAGTGATGTCAGCGCAATTCATAAAGGGGAGTGATGTAAGCACGATTCCTAAAGGGAAGAGATGTCAGTGCGATACTTAAAGGGGAGTGATGTCAGCGCGATCCATAAAGGAGAGTAAAGTCAGTGCGATTAATAAAGGAAGTGATGTCAGCGCAATTCATAAAGGGTAGTGATGTAAGCACGATTCTTAAAGGGGAGTGATATCAGCGCAATTCCTAAAGGGGAGTGATGTCAGCGCGATCCATAAAGGAGAGTAATGTCAGTGCGATTAATAAAGGAAGTGATGTCAGCGCAATTCATAAAGGGGAGTGATATCAGCACAATTCTTAAAGGGGAGTGATGTCTGTGCGCTTTATAAAGGGGAGTAATGTCAGTGCAATTAATAAAGAAAGTGATGTCAGCGCAATTCATAAAGGGGTGTGATATAAGCACAATTCCTAAAGGGGAGTGATGTCAGCGCGATTCCTAAAGGGGAGTGATGTCAGCGCAATTCCTAAAGGGGAGTGATGTCAGCGTGATCCATAAAGGAGAGTAATGTCAGTGCGATTAATAAAGGAAGTGATGTCAGCACAATTCTTAAAGGGGAGAGATGTCTGTGCGATTCATAAAGGAAGTGATATCAGTGCAATTAATAAAGGAAGTGATGTCAGCGCGATTCATAAATGCGAGTGATGTAAGCACGATTCCTAAAGGGGAGAGATGTCAGTGCAATTCTGAAAAGGGAGTGATGTCAGCGCAATTCCTAAAGGGGAGTGATGTCAGCGCGATCCATAAAGGACAGTAAAGTCAGTGCGATTAATAAAGGAAGTGATGTCAGCGCAATTCATAAAGGGGTGTGATGTAAGCACGATTCCTAAAGGAGAGTGATGTCTGTGCGATTCTTAAAGGGGAGTGATGTCAGCGCAATTCCTAAAGGGGAGTGATGTCAGCGCGATCCATAAAGGAGAGTAATGTCAGTGCGATTAATAAAGGAAGTGATGTCAGCGCAATTTATAAAGGGGAGTGATGTCAGCACAATTCTTAAAGGGGAGTGATGTCAGTGCAATTAATAAAGGAAATGATGTCAGCGAAATTCATAAAGTGGAGTGATATCAGCTCCTCATAAAGGAGAGTGACATCAGCTCCTCATAATGGGGAGTGATATCAGCTCCTCATAAAGGGGAGTGATATCAGCTCCTCATAAAGGGGAGTGATGTCAGCACCTCAGAAAGGGGAGTGATATCAGCTCCTCATAAAGGAGAGTGATATCAGCTCCGCATAAACGGGAGTGATATCAGCTCCTCATAAAGGGGAGTGATATCAGCTCCTCATAAAGGGGTGATATCAGCTCCTCATAAAGGGGAGTGATGTCAGCACCTCAGAAAGGGGAGTGATATCAGCTCCTCAGAAAGTGGAGTGATATCAGCTCCTCATAAAGGAGAGTGACATCAGCTCCTCATAAAGGGGAGTGATATCAGCTCCTCATAAAGGGGAGTGATATCAGCTACACATAAAGGAGATGATATCAGCTCCGTATATAGTGGAGTGATATCAGCTCCTCAAAAGGAGAGTGATATCAGCTCTGCATAAAGGGGAGTGATATCAGCTCCTCATAAAGGAGAGTGACATCAGCTCCTCATAAAGGGGAGTGATATCAGCTCCTCATAGAGGAGAGTGACATCAGCTCATCATAAAGGGGAGTGATGTCAGCGCAATTCCTAAAGGGGAGTGATGTCAGCGCAATTCCTAAAGGAGAGTAATCTTTGTGCGATTAATGAAGGAAGTGATGTCAGCGCAATTCATAAAGGGGAGTGATGTAAGCACGATTCCGAAAGGGGAGAGATGTCAGTGCGATTCTTAAAGGGGAGTGATGTCAGCGCGATCCATAAAGGAGAGTAATGTTTGTGCGATTAATAAAGGAAGTGATGTCAGCGCAATTCCTAAAGGGGAGTGATGTCAGCGCGATCCATAAAGGAGAGTAATGTTTGTGCGATTAATAAAGGAAGTGATGTCAGCGCAATTCATAAAGGGGAGTGATGTAATCACGATTCCTAAAGGGGAGAGATGTCAGTGCGATTCTTAAAGGGGAGTGATGTCAGAGCGATCCATAAAGGAGAGTAAAGTCATTACGATTAATAAAGGAAGTGATGTCAGCGCAATTGATAAAGGGGAGTGATGTCAGCACAATTCTTAAAGGGGAGTGATGTCAGCTCCTCATAAAGTTGAGTGATGTCAGCGCGATTCATAAAGGGGAGTAATGTCAGTGCGATTAATAAAGGAAGTGATGTCAGCGCAATTCATGAAGGGGAGTGATATCAGCAGAATTCTTAAAGGGGAGTGATGTGAGTGCGATTCATAAAGGGGAGTGATGTCGGCGCAATTAATAAAGGAAGTGATGTCAGCGCAATTCATAAAGAGGAGTGACGTCAGTGTAATTAATAAAGGAAGTGATGTCAGCGCAATTCATGAAGGGGAGTGATGTCAGCACAATTCCTAAAGGGGAATGATGTCAGTGCGATTCATAAAGGGGAGTAATGTCAGTGCATTAATAAAGGAAGTGATGTCAGCGCAATTCATAAAGGGGAGTGATGTAAGCACGATTCCTAAAGGGGAGAGATGTCAGTGCAGTTCTGAAAAGGGAGTGATGTCAGCGCAATTCCTAAAGGGGAGTGATGTCAGCGCGATCCATAAAGGAGAGTAAAGTCAGTGCGATTAATAAAAGAAGTGATGTCAGCGCAATTCATAAAGGGGAGTGATGTCAGCACAATTCTTAAAGTGGAGTGATGTCAGCGCAATTTCTAAAGGGGAGTGATGTCAGCGCGATCCATAAAGGAGAGTAATGTCAGTGCGATTAATAAAGGAAGTGATGTCAGCGCAATTCATAAAGGGGAGCGATGTAAGCACGATTCCTAAAGGGGAGAGATGTCAGTGCGATTCTTAAAGGGGAGTGTTGTCAGCGCAATTCCTAAAGGGGAGTGATGTCAGCGTAATTCCCAAAGGGGAGTGATGTCAGCGCGATCCATAAAGGAGAGTAAAGTCAGAGCGATTAATAAAGGAAGTGATGTCAGCGCAATTCATAAAGGGGAGTGATGTCAGCACAATTCTTAAAGGTGAGTGATGTCAGCGCAATTCCTAAAGGGGAATGATGTCAGCACAATTCTTAAAGGGGAGTGATGTCAGCGCAATTCCTAAAGGGGAGTGATGTCAGCGCGATCCATAAAGGAGAGTAATGACAGTGCGATTAATAAAGGAAGTGATGTCAGCGCAATTCATAAAGGGGAGTGATGTAAGCACGATTCCTAAAGGGGAGAGATGTCAGTACGATTCTTAAAGGGGAGTGATGTCAGCGCGATCCATAAAGGAGAGTAAAGTAAGTGCGATTAATAAAGGAAGTGATGTCAGCGCAATTCATAAAGGGGAGTGACATCAGCACAATTCTTAAAGGGGAGTGATGTCTGTGCGATTTATAAAGGGGAGTAATGTCAGTGCAATTAATAAAGGAAGTGATTTCAGCGCAATTCATAAAGGGGTGTGATGTAAGCACGATTCCTAAAGGGGAGTGATGTCTGTGCGATTCTTAAAGGGGAGTGATGTTTGCGCAATTAATAAAGGGGAGTGATGTCAGCGCGATCCATAAAGGAGAGTAATGTCAGAGCGATTAATAAAGGAAGTGATGTCAGCGCAATTTATAAAGGGGAGTGATGTCAGCACAATTTTTAATGGGAGAGATGTCTGTGCGATTCATAAAGGAAGTGATGTCAGTGCAATTAATAAAGGAAGTGATGTCAGCGCGATTCATAAAGGGGAGTGATGTAAGCACGATTCCTAAAGGGGAGAGATGTCAGTGCAATTCTGAAAAGGGAGTGATGTCAGCGCAAATCCTAAAGGGGAGTGATGTCAGCGCGATCCATAAAGGAGAGTAAAGTCAGTGCGATTAATAAAGGAAGTGATGTCAGCGCAATTCATAAAGGGGAGTGATGTCAGCACAATTCTTAAAGGGGAGTGATGTCAGCGCAATTCCTAAAGGGGAGTGATGTCAGCGCGATCCATAAAGGAGAGTAATGTCAGTGCGATTAATAAAGGAAGTGATGTCAGCGCAATTCATAAAGGGGAGTGATGTAAGCACGATTCCTAAAGGGGAGAGATGTCAGTGCGATTCTTAAAGGGGAGTGATGTCAGCGCAATTCCTAAAGGGGAGTGATGTCAGCGCGATCCATAAAGTAGAGTAAAGTCAGTGCGATTAATAAAGGAAGTGATGTCAGCGCAATTCATAAAGGGGAGTGATGTCAGCACAATTCTTAAAGGGGAGTGATGTCAGCGCAATTCCTAAAGGGGAGTGATTTCAGCGCGATCCATAAAGGAGAGTAATGTCAGTGCGATTAATAAAGGAAGTGATGTCAGCGCAATTCATAAAGGGGAGTGATGTAAGCACGATTCCTAAAGGGGAGAGATGTCAGTGCGATTCTTAAAGGGGAGTGATGTCAGCGCGATCCATAAAAGTGAGTAAAGTCAGTGCGATTAATAAAGGAAGTGATGTCAGCGCAATTAATAAAGGGTAGTGATGTCAGCACAATTCTTAAAGGGGTGTGATATCAGCGCAATTCCTAAAGGGGAGTGATGTCAGCGCGATCCATAAAGGAGAGTAAAGTCAGTGCGATTAATAAAGGAAGTGCTGTCAGCGCAATTCATAAAGGGGAGTGATGTCAGCACAATTCTTAAAGGGGAGTGATGTCAGCGCCATTCCTAAAGGGGAGTGATGTCAGCGCGATCCATAAAGGAGAGTAATGTCAGTGCGATTAATAAAGGAAGTGATGTCAGCGCAATTCATAAAGGGGAGTGATGTAAGCACGATTCCTAAAGGGGAGAGATGTCAGTGCAATTCTGAAAAGGGAGTGATGTCAGCGCGATCCATAAAGGAGAGTAAAGTCAGTGCGATTAATAAAGGAAGTGATGTCAGCGCAATTCATAATGGGTGTGATGTAAGCACGATTCCTAAAGGGGAGTGATGTCTGTGCGATTTTTAAAGGGGAGTGATGTCAGTGCGATTCCTGACGGGGAGTGATGTCAGCGCGATCCATAAAGGAGAGTAATGTCAGTGCGATTAATAAAGGAAGTGATGTCAGCGCAATTCATAAAGGGGAGCGATGTAAGCACGATTCCTAAAGGGGAGAGATGTCAGTGCGATTCTTAAAGGGGTGTGATATCAGCGCAATTCCTAAAGGGGAGTGATGTCAGCGCGATCCATAAAGGAGAGTAAAGTCAGTGCGATTAATAAAGGAAGTGCTGTCAGCGCAATTCATAAAGGGGAGTGATGTCAGCACAATTCTTAAAGGGGAGTGATGTCAGCGCCATTCCTAAAGGGGAGTGATGTCAGCGCGATCCATAAAGGAGAGTAATGTCAGTGCGATTAATAAAGGAAGTGATGTCAGCGCAATTCATAAAGGGGAGTGATGTAAGCACGATTCCTAAAGGGGAGAGATGTCAGTGCAATTCTGAAAAGGGAGTGATGTCAGCGCGATCCATAAAGGAGAGTAAAGTCAGTGCGATTAATAAAGGAAGTGATGTCAGCGCAATTCATAATGGGTGTGATGTAAGCACGATTCCTAAAGGGGAGTGATGTCTGTGCGATTTTTAAAGGGGAGTGATGTCAGTGCGATTCCTGACGGGGAGTGATGTCAGCGCGATCCATAAAGGAGAGTAATGTCAGTGCGATTAATAAAGGAAGTGATGTCAGCGCAATTCATAAAGGGGAGCGATGTAAGCACGATTCCTAAAGGGGAGAGATGTCAGTGCGATTCTTAAAGGGGAGTGTTGTCAGCGCAATTCCTAAAGGGGAGTGATGTCAGCGTAATTCCCAAAGGGGAGTGATGTCAGCGCGATCCATAAAGGAGAGTAAAGTCAGTGCGATTAATAAAGGAAGTGATGTCAGCGCAATTCATAAAGGGGAGTGATGTCAGCACAATTCTTAAAGGTGAGTGATGTCAGCGCAATTCCTAAAGGGGAATGATGTCAGCACAATTCTTAAAGGGGAGTGATGTCAGCGCAATTCCTAAAGGGGAGTGATGTCAGCGCGATCCATAAAGGAGAGTAATGTCAGTGCGATTAATAAAGGAAGTGATGTCAGCGCAATTCATAAAGGGGAGTGATGTAAGCACGATTCCTAAAGGGGAGAGATGTCAGTACGATTCTTAAAGGGGAGTGAGGTCAGCGCGATCCATAAAGGAGAGTAAAGTCAGTGCGATTAATAAAGGAAGTGATGTCAGCGCAATTCATAAAGGGGAGTGACATCAGCACAATTCTTAAAGGGGAGTGATGTCTGTGCGATTTATAAAGGGGAGTAATGTCAGTGCAATTAATAAAGGAAGTGATTTCAGCGCAATTCATAAAGGGGTGTGATGTAAGCACGATTCCTAAAGGGGAGTGATGTCTGTGCGATTCTTAAAGGGGAGTGATGTTTGCGCAATTAATAAAGGGGAGTGATGTCAGCGCGATCCATAAAGGAGAGTAATGTCAGAGCGATTAATAAAGGAAGTGGTGTCAGCGCAATTTATAAAGGGGAGTGATGTCAGCACAATTTTTTAATGGGAGAGATGTCTGTGCGATTCATAAAGGAAGTGATGTCAGTGCAATTAATAAAGGAAGTGATGTCAGCGCGATTCATAAAGGGGAGTGATGTAAGCACGATTCCTAAAGGGGAGAGATGTCAGTGCAATTCTGAAAAGGGAGTGATGTCAGCGCAAATCCTAAAGGGGAGTGATGTCAGCGCGATCCATAAAGGAGAGTAAAGTCAGTGCGATTAATAAAGGAAGTGATGTCAGCGCAATTCATAAAGGGGAGTGATGTCAGCACAATTCTTAAAGGGGAGTGATGTCAGCGCAATTCCTAAAGGGGAGTGATGTCAGCGCGATCCATAAAGGAGAGTAATGTCAGTGCGATTAATAAAGGAAGTGATGTCAGCGCAATTCATAAAGGGGAGTGATGTAAGCACGATTCCTAAAGGGGAGAGATGTCAGTGCGATTCTTAAAGGGGAGTGATGTCAGCGCAATTCCTAAAGGGGAGTGATGTCAGCGCGATCCATAAAGTAGAGTAAAGTCAGTGCGATTAATAAAGGAAGTGATGTCAGCGCAATTCATAAAGGGGAGTGATGTCAGCACATTTCTTAAGGGGGAGTGATGTCAGCGCAATTCCTAAAGGGGAGTGATTTCAGCGCGATCCATAAAGGAGAGTAATGTCAGTGCGATTAAAAAAGGAAGTGATGTCAGCGCAATTCATAAAGGGGAGTGATGTAAGCACGATTCCTAAAAGGGAGAGATGTCAGTGCGATTCTTAAAGGGGAGTGATGTCAGCGCGATCCATAAAAGTGAGTAAAGTCAGTGCGATTAATAAAGGAAGTGATGTCAGCGCAATTCATAAAGGGTAGTGATGTCAGCACAATTCTTAAAGGGGTGTGATATCAGCGCAATTCCTAAAGGGGAGTGATGTCAGCGCGATCCATAAAGGAGAGTAAAGTCATTGCGATTAATAAAGGAAGTGCTGTCAGCGCAATCCATAAAGGGGAGTGATGTCAGCACAATTCTTAAAGGGGAGTGATGTCAGCGCCATTCCTAAAGGGGAGTGATGTCAGCGCGATCCATAAAGGAGAGTAATGTCAGTGCGATTAATAAAGGAAGTGATGTCAGCGCAATTCATAAAGGGGAGTGATGTAAGCACGATTCCTAAAGGGGAGAGATGTCAGTGCAATTCTGAAAAGGGAGTGATGTCAGCGCGATCCATAAAGGAGAGTAAAGTCAGTGCGATTAATAAAGGAAGTGATGTCAGCGCAATTCATAATGGGTGTGATGTAAGCACGATTCCAAAAGGGGAGTGATGTCTGTGCGATTTTTAAAGGGGAGTGATGTCAGTGCGATTCCTGACAGGGAGTGATGTCAGCGCGATCCATAAAGGAGAGTAAGGTCAGTGTGATTAATAAAGGAAGTGATGTCAGCGCAATTTATAAAGGGGAGTGATGTCAGCACAATTCTTAAAGGGGAGTGATGTCAGTGCGATTAATAAAGGAAGTGATGTCAGCGCAATTCATAAAGGGGAGCGATGTAAGCACGATTCCTAAAGGGGAGAGATGTCAGTGCGATTCTTAAAGGGGTGTGATATCAGCGCAATTCCTAAAGGGGAGTGATGTCAGCGCGATCCATAAAGGAGAGTAAAGTCAGTGCGATTAATAAAGGAAGTGCTGTCAGCGCAATTCATAAAGGGGAGTGATGTCAGCACAATTCTTAAAGGGGAGTGATGTCAGCGCCATTCCTAAAGGGGAGTGATGTCAGCGCGATCCATAAAGGAGAGTAATGTCAGTGCGATTAATAAAGGAAGTGATGTCAGCGCAATTCATAAAGGGGAGTGATGTAAGCACGATTCCTAAAGGGGAGAGATGTCAGTGCAATTCTGAAAAGGGAGTGATGTCAGCGCGATCCATAAAGGAGAGTAAAGTCAGTGCGATTAATAAAGGAAGTGATGTCAGCGCAATTCATAATGGGTGTGATGTAAGCACGATTCCTAAAGGGGAGTGATGTCTGTGCGATTTTTAAAGGGGAGTGATGTCAGTGCGATTCCTGACGGGGAGTGATGTCAGCGCGATCCATAAAGGAGAGTAATGTCAGTGCGATTAATAAAGGAAGTGATGTCAGCGCAATTCATAAAGGGGAGCGATGTAAGCACGATTCCTAAAGGGGAGAGATGTCAGTGCGATTCTTAAAGGGGAGTGTTGTCAGCGCAATTCCTAAAGGGGAGTGATGTCAGCGTAATTCCCAAAGGGGAGTGATGTCAGCGCGATCCATAAAGGAGAGTAAAGTCAGTGCGATTAATAAAGGAAGTGATGTCAGCGCAATTCATAAAGGGGAGTGATGTCAGCACAATTCTTAAAGGTGAGTGATGTCAGCGCAATTCCTAAAGGGGAATGATGTCAGCACAATTCTTAAAGGGGAGTGATGTCAGCGCAATTCCTAAAGGGGAGTGATGTCAGCGCGATCCATAAAGGAGAGTAATGTCAGTGCGATTAATAAAGGAAGTGATGTCAGCGCAATTCATAAAGGGGAGTGATGTAAGCACGATTCCTAAAGGGGAGAGATGTCAGTACGATTCTTAAAGGGGAGTGAGGTCAGCGCGATCCATAAAGGAGAGTAAAGTCAGTGCGATTAATAAAGGAAGTGATGTCAGCGCAATTCATAAAGGGGAGTGACATCAGCACAATTCTTAAAGGGGAGTGATGTCTGTGCGATTTATAAAGGGGAGTAATGTCAGTGCAATTAATAAAGGAAGTGATTTCAGCGCAATTCATAAAGGGGTGTGATGTAAGCACGATTCCTAAAGGGGAGTGATGTCTGTGCGATTCTTAAAGGGGAGTGATGTTTGCGCAATTAATAAAGGGGAGTGATGTCAGCGCGATCCATAAAGGAGAGTAATGTCAGAGCGATTAATAAAGGAAGTGGTGTCAGCGCAATTTATAAAGGGGAGTGATGTCAGCACAATTTTTTAATGGGAGAGATGTCTGTGCGATTCATAAAGGAAGTGATGTCAGTGCAATTAATAAAGGAAGTGATGTCAGCGCGATTCATAAAGGGGAGTGATGTAAGCACGATTCCTAAAGGGGAGAGATGTCAGTGCAATTCTGAAAAGGGAGTGATGTCAGCGCAAATCCTAAAGGGGAGTGATGTCAGCGCGATCCATAAAGGAGAGTAAAGTCAGTGCGATTAATAAAGGAAGTGATGTCAGCGCAATTCATAAAGGGGAGTGATGTCAGCACAATTCTTAAAGGGGAGTGATGTCAGCGCAATTCCTAAAGGGGAGTGATGTCAGCGCGATCCATAAAGGAGAGTAATGTCAGTGCGATTAATAAAGGAAGTGATGTCAGCGCAATTCATAAAGGGGAGTGATGTAAGCACGATTCCTAAAGGGGAGAGATGTCAGTGCGATTCTTAAAGGGGAGTGATGTCAGCGCAATTCCTAAAGGGGAGTGATGTCAGCGCGATCCATAAAGTAGAGTAAAGTCAGTGCGATTAATAAAGGAAGTGATGTCAGCGCAATTCATAAAGGGGAGTGATGTCAGCACATTTCTTAAGGGGGAGTGATGTCAGCGCAATTCCTAAAGGGGAGTGATTTCAGCGCGATCCATAAAGGAGAGTAATGTCAGTGCGATTAAAAAAGGAAGTGATGTCAGCGCAATTCATAAAGGGGAGTGATGTAAGCACGATTCCTAAAAGGGAGAGATGTCAGTGCGATTCTTAAAGGGGAGTGATGTCAGCGCGATCCATAAAAGTGAGTAAAGTCAGTGCGATTAATAAAGGAAGTGATGTCAGCGCAATTCATAAAGGGTAGTGATGTCAGCACAATTCTTAAAGGGGTGTGATATCAGCGCAATTCCTAAAGGGGAGTGATGTCAGCGCGATCCATAAAGGAGAGTAAAGTCATTGCGATTAATAAAGGAAGTGCTGTCAGCGCAATCCATAAAGGGGAGTGATGTCAGCACAATTCTTAAAGGGGAGTGATGTCAGCGCCATTCCTAAAGGGGAGTGATGTCAGCGCGATCCATAAAGGAGAGTAATGTCAGTGCGATTAATAAAGGAAGTGATGTCAGCGCAATTCATAAAGGGGAGTGATGTAAGCACGATTCCTAAAGGGGAGAGATGTCAGTGCAATTCTGAAAAGGGAGTGATGTCAGCGCGATCCATAAAGGAGAGTAAAGTCAGTGCGATTAATAAAGGAAGTGATGTCAGCGCAATTCATAATGGGTGTGATGTAAGCACGATTCCAAAAGGGGAGTGATGTCTGTGCGATTTTTAAAGGGGAGTGATGTCAGTGCGATTCCTGACAGGGAGTGATGTCAGCGCGATCCATAAAGGAGAGTAAGGTCAGTGTGATTAATAAAGGAAGTGATGTCAGCGCAATTTATAAAGGGGAGTGATGTCAGCACAATTCTTAAAGGGGAGTGATGTCAGTGCAATTAATAAAGGAAATGATGTCAGCGCAATTCATAAAGTGGAGTGATATCAGCTCCTCATAAAGAAGAGTGACATCAGCTCCTCATAAAGGGGAGTGATATCAGCTCCTCATAAAGGGGAGTGATATCAGCTCCTCATAAAGGGGAGTGATGTCAGCACCTCAGAAAGGGGAGCGATATCAGCTCCTCATAAAGGAGAGTGACATCAGGTCCTCATAAAGGGGAGAGATATCAGCTCCTCATGAAGGAGAGTGATATCAGCTCCTCAGAAAGTGGAGTGATATCAGCTCCTCATAAAGGAGAGTGATATCAGCTCCGCATAAACGGGAGTGATATCAGCTCCTCATAAAGGGGAGTGATATCAGCTCCTCATAAAGGGGAGTGATATCAGCTCCTCATAAAGGGGAGTGATGTCAGCACCTCAGAAAGGGGAGTGATATCAGCTCCTTAGAAAGTGGAGTGATATCAGCTCCTCATAAAGGAGAGTGACATCAGCTCCACATAAAGGGGAGTGATATCAGCTCCTCATAAAAGGGAGTGATATCAGCTACACATAAAGGAGAGTGATATCAGCTCCGCATAAAGTGGAGTGATATCAGCTCCTCATAAAGGAGAGTGATATCAGCTCCGCATAAAGTGGAGTGATATCAGCTCCTCATAAAGGAGAGTGACATCAGCTCCTCATAAAGGGGAGTGATATCAGCTCCTCATAAAGGAGAGTGACATCAGCTCCTCATAAAGGGGAGTGATGTCAGCACAATTCCTAAAGGGGAGTGATGTCAGCGCGATCCATAAAGGAGAGTAATGTTTGTGCGATTAATAAAGGAAGTGATGTCAGCGCAATTCATAAAGGGGAGTGATGTAAGCACGATTCCTAAAGGGGAGAGATGTCAGTGCGATTCTTAAAGGGGAGTGATGTCAGCGCGATCCATAAAGGAGAGTAAAGTCATTACGATTAATAAAGGAAGTGATGTCAGCGCAATTGATAAAGGGGAGTGATGTCAGCACAATTCTTAAAGGGGAGTGATGTCAGCTCCTCATAAAGTTGAGTGATGTCAGCGCGATTCATAAAGGGGAGTAATGTCAGTGCGATTAATAAAGGAAGTGATGTCAGCGCAATTCATGAAGGGGAGTGATATCAGCAGAATTCTTAAAGGGGAGTGATGTCAGCGCGATCCATAAAGGAGAGTAAAGTCAGTGCGATTAATAAAGGAAGTGATGTCAGCGCAATTCATAAAGGGGAGTGATGTCAGCACAATTCTTAAAGGTGAGTGATGTCAGCGCAATTCCTAAAGGGGAATGATGTCAGCACAATTCTTAAAGGGGAGTGATGTCAGCGCAATTCCTAAAGGGGAGTGATGTCAGCGCGATCCATAAAGGAGAGTAATGTCAGTGCGATTAATAAAGGAAGTGATGTCAGCGCAATTCATAAAGGGGAGTGATGTAAGCACGATTCCTAAAGGGGAGAGATGTCAGTACGATTCTTAAAGGGGAGTGAGGTCAGCGCGATCCATAAAGGAGAGTAAAGTCAGTGCGATTAATAAAGGAAGTGATGTCAGCGCAATTCATAAAGGGGAGTGACATCAGCACAATTCTTAAAGGGGAGTGATGTCTGTGCGATTTATAAAGGGGAGTAATGTCAGTGCAATTAATAAAGGAAGTGATTTCAGCGCAATTCATAAAGGGGTGTGATGTAAGCACGATTCCTAAAGGGGAGTGATGTCTGTGCGATTCTTAAAGGGGAGTGATGTTTGCGCAATTAATAAAGGGGAGTGATGTCAGCGCGATCCATAAAGGAGAGTAATGTCAGAGCGATTAATAAAGGAAGTGGTGTCAGCGCAATTTATAAAGGGGAGTGATGTCAGCACAATTTTTTAATGGGAGAGATGTCTGTGCGATTCATAAAGGAAGTGATGTCAGTGCAATTAATAAAGGAAGTGATGTCAGCGCGATTCATAAAGGGGAGTGATGTAAGCACGATTCCTAAAGGGGAGAGATGTCAGTGCAATTCTGAAAAGGGAGTGATGTCAGCGCAAATCCTAAAGGGGAGTGATGTCAGCGCGATCCATAAAGGAGAGTAAAGTCAGTGCGATTAATAAAGGAAGTGATGTCAGCGCAATTCATAAAGGGGAGTGATGTCAGCACAATTCTTAAAGGGGAGTGATGTCAGCGCAATTCCTAAAGGGGAGTGATGTCAGCGCGATCCATAAAGGAGAGTAATGTCAGTGCGATTAATAAAGGAAGTGATGTCAGCGCAATTCATAAAGGGGAGTGATGTAAGCACGATTCCTAAAGGGGAGAGATGTCAGTGCGATTCTTAAAGGGGAGTGATGTCAGCGCAATTCCTAAAGGGGAGTGATGTCAGCGCGATCCATAAAGTAGAGTAAAGTCAGTGCGATTAATAAAGGAAGTGATGTCAGCGCAATTCATAAAGGGGAGTGATGTCAGCACATTTCTTAAGGGGGAGTGATGTCAGCGCAATTCCTAAAGGGGAGTGATTTCAGCGCGATCCATAAAGGAGAGTAATGTCAGTGCGATTAAAAAAGGAAGTGATGTCAGCGCAATTCATAAAGGGGAGTGATGTAAGCACGATTCCTAAAAGGGAGAGATGTCAGTGCGATTCTTAAAGGGGAGTGATGTCAGCGCGATCCATAAAAGTGAGTAAAGTCAGTGCGATTAATAAAGGAAGTGATGTCAGCGCAATTCAAAAAGGGTAGTGATGTCAGCACAATTCTTAAAGGGGTGTGATATCAGCGCAATTCCTAAAGGGGAGTGATGTCAGCGCGATCCATAAAGGAGAGTAAAGTCATTGCGATTAATAAAGGAAGTGCTGTCAGCGCAATCCATAAAGGGGAGTGATGTCAGCACAATTCTTAAAGGGGAGTGATGTCAGCGCCATTCCTAAAGGGGAGTGATGTCAGCGCGATCCATAAAGGAGAGTAATGTCAGTGCGATTAATAAAGGAAGTGATGTCAGCGCAATTCATAAAGGGGAGTGATGTAAGCACGATTCCTAAAGGGGAGAGATGTCAGTGCAATTCTGAAAAGGGAGTGATGTCAGCGCGATCCATAAAGGAGAGTAAAGTCAGTGCGATTAATAAAGGAAGTGATGTCAGCGCAATTCATAATGGGTGTGATGTAAGCACGATTCCAAAAGGGGAGTGATGTCTGTGCGATTTTTAAAGGGGAGTGATGTCAGTGCGATTCCTGACAGGGAGTGATGTCAGCGCGATCCATAAAGGAGAGTAAGGTCAGTGTGATTAATAAAGGAAGTGATGTCAGCGCAATTTATAAAGGGGAGTGATGTCAGCACAATTCTTAAAGGGGAGTGATGTCAGTGCAATTAATAAAGGAAATGATGTCAGCGCAATTCATAAAGTGGAGTGATATCAGCTCCTCATAAAGAAGAGTGACATCAGCTCCTCATAAAGGGGAGTGATATCAGCTCCTCATAAAGGGGAGTGATATCAGCTCCTCATAAAGGGGAGTGATGTCAGCACCTCAGAAAGGGGAGCGATATCAGCTCCTCATAAAGGAGAGTGACATCAGGTCCTCATAAAGGGGAGAGATATCAGCTCCTCATGAAGGAGAGTGATATCAGCTCCTCAGAAAGTGGAGTGATATCAGCTCCTCATAAAGGAGAGTGATATCAGCTCCGCATAAACGGGAGTGATATCAGCTCCTCATAAAGGGGAGTGATATCAGCTCCTCATAAAGGGGAGTGATATCAGCTCCTCATAAAGGGGAGTGATGTCAGCACCTCAGAAAGGGGAGTGATATCAGCTCCTTAGAAAGTGGAGTGATATCAGCTCCTCATAAAGGAGAGTGACATCAGCTCCACATAAAGGGGAGTGATATCAGCTCCTCATAAAAGGGAGTGATATCAGCTACACATAAAGGAGAGTGATATCAGCTCCGCATAAAGTGGAGTGATATCAGCTCCTCATAAAGGAGAGTGATATCAGCTCCGCATAAAGTGGAGTGATATCAGCTCCTCATAAAGGAGAGTGACATCAGCTCCTCATAAAGGGGAGTGATATCAGCTCCTCATAAAGGAGAGTGACATCAGCTCCTCATAAAGGGGAGTGATGTCAGCGCAATTCCTAAAGGGGAGTGATGTCAGCGCGATCCATAAAGGAGAGTAATGTTTGTGCGATTAATAAAGGAAGTGATGTCAGCGCAATTCATAAAGGGGAGTGATGTAAGCACGATTCCTAAAGGGGAGAGATGTCAGTGCGATTCTTAAAGGGGAGTGATGTCAGCGCGATCCATAAAGGAGAGTAAAGTCATTACGATTAATAAAGGAAGTGATGTCAGCGCAATTGATAAAGGGGAGTGATGTCAGCACAATTCTTAAAGGGGAGTGATGTCAGCTCCTCATAAAGTTGAGTGATGTCAGCGCGATTCATAAAGGGGACTAATGTCAGTGCGATTAATAAAGGAAGTGATGTCAGCGCAATTCATGAAGGGGAGTGATATCAGCAGAATTCTTAAAGGGGAGTGATGTGAGTGCGATTCATAAAGGGGAGTGATGTCGGCGCAATTAATAAAGGAAGTGATGTCAGCGCAATTCATAAAGAGGAGTGACGTCAGTGTAATTAATAAAGGAAGTGATGTCAGCGCAATTCATGAAGGGGAGTGATGTCAGCACAATTCTTAAAGGGGAGTGATGTCAGTGCGATTCATAAAGGGGAGTAATGTCAGTGCATTAATAAAGGAAGTGATGTCAGCGCAATTCATAAAGGGGAGTGATGTAAGCACGATTCCTAAAGGGGAGAGATGTCAGTGCAGTTCTGAAAAGGGAGTGATGTCAGCGCAATTCCTAAAGGGGAGTGATGTCAGCGCGATCCATAAAGGAGAGTAAAGTCAGTGTGATTAATAAAAGAAGTGATGTCAGCGCAATTCATAAAGGGGAGTGATGTCAGCACAATTCTTAAAGTGGAGTGATGTCAGCGCAATTTCTAAAGGGGAGTGATGTCAGCGCGATCCATAAAGGAGAGTAATGTCAGTGCGATTAATAAAGGAAGTGATGTCAGCGCAATTCATAAAGGGGAGCGATGTAAGCACGATTCCTAAAGGGGAGAGATGTCAGTGCGATTCTTAAAGGGGAGTGTTGTCAGCGCAATTCCTAAAGGGGAGTGATGTCAGCGTAATTCCCAAAGGGGAGTGATGTCAGCGCGATCCATAAAGGAGAGTAAAGTCAGTGCGATTAATAAAGGAAGTGATGTCAGCGCAATTCATAAAGGGGAGTGATGTCAGCACAATTCTTAAAGGTGAGTGATGTCAGCGCAATTCCTAAAGGGGAATGATGTCAGCACAATTCTTAAAGGGGAGTGATGTCAGCGCAATTCCTAAAGGGGAGTGATGTCAGCGCGATCCATAAAGGAGAGTAATGTCAGTGCGATTAATAAAGGAAGTGATGTCAGCGCAATTCATAAAGGGGAGTGATGTAAGCACGATTCCTAAAGGGGAGAGATGTCAGTACGATTCTTAAAGGGGAGTGATGTCAGCGCGATCCATAAAGGAGAGTAAAGTCAGTGCGATTAATAAAGGAAGTGATGTCAGCGCAATTCATAAAGGGGAGTGACATCAGCACAATTCTTAAAGGGGAGTGATGTCTGGGCGATTTATAAAGGGGAGTAATGTCAGTGCAATTAATAAAGGAAGTGATTTCAGCGCAATTCATAAAGGGGTGTGATGTAAGCACGATTCCTAAAGGGGAGTGATGTCTGTGCGATTCTTAAAGGGGAGTGATGTTTGCGCAATTAATAAAGGGGAGTGATGTCAGCGCGATCCATAAAGGAGAGTAATGTCAGAGCGATTAATAAAGGAAGTGATGTCAGCGCAATTTATAAAGGGGAGTGATGTCAGCACAATTTTTAATGGGAGAGATGTCTGTGCGATTCATAAAGGAAGTGATGTCAGTGCAATTAATAAAGGAAGTGATGTCAGCGCTATTCATAAAGGGGAGTGATGTAAGCACGATTCCTAAAGGGGAGAGATGTCAGTGCAATTCTGAAAAGGGAGTGATGTCAGCGCAAATCCTAAAGGGGAGTGATGTCAGCGCGATCCATAAAGGAGAGTAAAGTCAGTGCGATTAATAAAGGAAGTGATGTCAGCGCAATTCATAAAGGGGAGTGATGTCAGCACAATTCTTAAAGGGGAGTGATGTCAGCGCAATTCCTAAAGGGGAGTGATGTCAGCGCGATGCATAAAGGAGAGTAATGTCAGTGCGATTAATAAAGGAAGTGATGTCAGCGCAATTCATAAAGGGGAGTGATGTAAGCACGATTCCTAAAGGGGAGAGATGTCAGTGCGATTCTTAAAGGGGAGTGATGTCAGCGCGATCCATAAAGGAGAGTAAAGTCAGTGCGATTAATAAAGGAAGTAATGTCAGCGCAATTCATAAAGGGTGTGATGTAAGCACGATTCCTAAAGGGGAGTGATATCTGTGCGATTTTTAAAGGGGAGTGATGTCAGTGTGATTCCTAACGGGGAGTGATGTCAGCGCGATCCATAAAGGAGAGTAATGTCAGTGCGATTAATAAAGGAAGTGATGTCAGCGCAATTTATAAAGGGGAGTGATGTCAGCACAATTCTTAAAGGGGAGTGACGTCAGTGCAATTAATAAAGGAAATGATGTCAGCGCAATTCATAAAGTGGAGTGATATCAGCTCCTCATCAAGGAGAGTGACATCAGCTCCTCATAAAGGGGAGTGATATCAGCTCCTCATAAAGGAGAGTGACATCAGGTCCTCATAAAAGGGAGAGATATCAGCTCCTCATGAAGGAGAGTGATATCAGCTCCTCAGAAAGTGGAGTGATATCAGCTCCTCATAAAGGAGAGTGATATCAGCTCCGCATAAACGGGAGTGATATCAGCTCCTCATAAAGGGGAGTGATATCAGCTCCTCATAAATGGGAGTGATATCAGCTCCTCATAAAGGGGAGTGATGTCAGCACCTCAGAAAGGGGAGTGATATCAGCTCTTCAGAAAGTGGAGTGATATCAGCTCCTCATAAAGGAGAGTGACAACAGCTCCTCATAAAGGGGAGTGATATCAGCTCCTCATAAAGGGGAGTGATATCAGCTCCTCATAAAGGGGAGTGATATCAGCTACACATAAAGGTGAGTGACATCAGCTCCTCATAAAGGGGAGTGATATCAGCTCCTCATAAAGGAGAGTGACATCAGCTCCTCATAAAAGGGAGTGATGTCAGCGCAATTCCTAAAGGGGAGTGATGTCAGCGCGATCCATAAAGGAGAGTAATGTCAGTGCGATTAATAAAGGAAGTGATGTCAGCGCAATTCATGAAGGGGAGTGATATCAGCACAATTCCTAAAGGGGAGTGATGTCAGCGCAATTCCTAAAGGGGAGTGATGTCAGCGCGATTCATAAAGGGGAGTAATGTCAGTGCGATTAATAAAGGAAGTGATGTAAGCGCAATTCATAAAGGGGAGTGATGTAAGCACGATTCCTAAAGGGGAGTGGTGTCTGTGCGATTCTTAAAGGGTAATGATGTCAGCGCACTTCATAAAGGGGAGTGATGTCAGCGCGATCCATAAAGGAGAGTAAAGTCAGTGCGATTAATAAAGGAAGTGATGTCAGCGCAATTCATAAAGGCGAGAGATGTCAGCACAATTCTTAAAGGGGAGTGATGTCAGCACAATTCGTAAAGGGGAGTGATGTCAGCGCAATCCATAAAGGAGAGTAATGTCAGTGCGATTAATAAAGGAAGTGATGTCAGCGCAATTCATAAAGTGGAGTGATGTAAGCACGATTCTTAAAGGGGAGTGATGTCAGCGCAATTCCTAAAGGGGAGTGATGTCAGCGCGATCCATAAAGGAGAGTAATGTCAGTGCGATTAATAAAGGAAGTGATGTCAGCGCAATTCATAAAGGGGAGTGATATCAGCACAATTCTTAAAGGGGAGTGATGTCTGTGTGATTTATAAAGGGGGGTAATGTCAGTGCAATTAATAAAGGAAGTGATGTCAGCGCAATTCATAAAGGGGTGTGATGTAAGCACGATTCCTAAAGGGGAGTGATGTCTGTGCGATTCTTAAAGGGGAGTGATGTCAGCGCAATTCCTAAAGGGGAGTGATGTCAGCGCGATCCATAAAGGAGAGTAATGTCAGTGCGATTAATAAAGGAAGTGATGTCAGCACAATTCTTAAAGGGGAGAGATGTCTGTGCGATTCATAAAGGAAGTGATGTCAGTGCAATTAATAAAGGAAGTGATGTCAGCGCGATTCATAAATGGGAGTGATATCAGCACAATTCTTAAAGGGGAGTGATGTCTGTGCGATTCATAAAGGAAGTAATGTCAGTGCTATTAATAAAGGAAGTGATGTCAGCGCGATTCATAAATGGGAGTGATGTCAGCGCGATCCATAAAGGGGAGTAAAGTCAGTGCGATTAATAAAGGAAGTGATGTCAGCGCAATTCATACAGGGGAGTGATGTCAGCACAATTCTTAAAGGGGAGTGATGTCAGCCCAATTCCTAAAGGGGAGTGATGTCAACGCGATCCATAAAGGAGAGTAATGTCAGTGCGATTAATAAAGGAAGTGATGTCAGCGCAATTCATAAAGGGGAGTGATGTAAGCACGATTCCTAAAGGGAAGAGGTGTCAGTGCGATTCTTAAAGGGGAGTGATGTCAGCGCAATTCCTAAAGGGGAGTGATGTCAGCGCGATCCATAAAGGAGAGTAAAGTCAGTGCGATTTATAAAGGAAGTGATGTCAGCGCAATTCATAAAGGGGAGTGATGTCAGCACAATTCTAAAAGGGGAGTGATGTCAGCGCAATTCCTAAAAGGGAGTGATGTCAGCGCGATCCATAAAGGAGAGTAATGTCAGTGCGATTAATAAAGGAAGTGATGTCAGCGCAATTCATAAAGGGGAGTGATGTAAGCACGATTCCTAAAGGTGAGAGATGTCAGTGCGATTCTTAAAGGGGAGTGATGTCAGCGCGATCCATAAAGGAGAGTAAAGTCAGTGCGATTAATAAAGGAAGTGCTGTCAGCGCAATTCATAAAGGGGAGTGATGTCAGCACAATTCTTAAAGGGGAGTGATGTCAGCGCCATTCCTAAAGGGGAGTGATGTCAGCGCGATCCATAAAGGAGAGTAATGTCAGTGCGATTAATAAAGGAAGTGATGTCAGCGCAATTCATAAAGGGGAGTGATGTAAGCACGATTCCTAAAGGGGAGAGATGTCAGTGCAATTCTGAAAAGGGAGTGATGTCAGCGCGACCCATAAAGGAGAGTAAAGTCAGTGCGATTAATAAAGGAAGCGATGTCAGCGCAATTCATAAAGGGTGTGATGTAAGCACGATTCCTAAAGGGGAGTGATGTCTGTGCGATTTTTAAAGGGGAGTGATGTCAGCGCAATTCCTAAAGGGGAGTGATGTCAGCGCAATTCCTAAAGGGGAGTGATGTCAGCGCGATGCATAAAGGAGAGTAATGTCAGTGCGATTAATAAAGGAAGTGATGTCAGCGCAATTCATAAAGGGGAGTGATGTAAGCACGATTCCTAAAGGGGAGAGATGTCAGTGCGATTCTTAAAGGGGAGTGATGTCAGCGCGATCCATAAAGGAGAGTAAAGTCAGTGCGATTAATAAAGGAAGTAATGTCAGCGCAATTCATAAAGGGTGTGATGTAAGCACGATTCCTAAAGGGGAGTGATGTCTGTGCGATTTTTAAAGGGGAGTGATGTCAGTGTGATTCCTAACGGGGAGTGATGTCAGCGCGATCCATAAAGGAGAGTAATGTCAGTGCGATTAATAAAGGAAGTGATGTCAGCGCAATTTATAAAGGGGAGTGATGTCAGCACAATTCTTAAAGGGGAGTGACGTCAGTGCAATTAATAAAGGAAATGATGTCAGCGCAATTCATAAAGTGGAGTGATATCAGCTCCTCATCAAGGAGAGTGACATCAGCTCCTCATAAAGGGGAGTGATATCAGCTCCTCATAAAGGAGAGTGACATCAGGTCCTCATAAAAGGGAGAGATATCAGCTCCTCATGAAGGAGAGTGATATCAGCTCCTCAGAAAGTGGAGTGATATCAGCTCCTCATAAAGGAGAGTGATATCAGCTCCGCATAAACGGGAGTGATATCAGCTCCTCATAAAGGGGAGTGATATCAGCTCCTCATAAATGGGAGTGATATCAGCTCCTCATAAAGGGGAGTGATGTCAGCACCTCAGAAAGGGGAGTGATATCAGCTCTTCAGAAAGTGGAGTGATATCAGCTCCTCATAAAGGAGAGTGACAACAGCTCCTCATAAAGGGGAGTGATATCAGCTCCTCATAAAGGGGAGTGATATCAGCTCCTCATAAAGGGGAGTGATATCAGCTACACATAAAGGTGAGTGACATCAGCTCCTCATAAAGGGGAGTGATATCAGCTCCTCATAAAGGAGAGTGACATCAGCTCCTCATAAAAGGGAGTGATGTCAGCGCAATTCCTAAAGGGGAGTGATGTCAGCGCGATCCATAAAGGAGAGTAATGTCAGTGCGATTAATAAAGGAAGTGATGTCAGCGCAATTCATGAAGGGGAGTGATACCAGCACAATTCCTAAAGGGGAGTGATGTCAGCGCAATTCCTAAAGGGGAGTGATGTCAGCGCGATTCATAAAGGGGAGTAATGTCAGTGCGATTAATAAAGGAAGTGATGTAAGCGCAATTCATAAAGGGGAGTGATGTAAGCACGATTCCTAAAGGGGAGTGGTGTCTGTGCGATTCTTAAAGGGTAATGATGTCAGCGCACTTCCTAAAGGGGAGTGATGTCAGCGCGATCCATAAAGGAGAGTAAAGTCAGTTCGATTAATAAAGGAAGTGATGTCAGCGCAATTCATAAAGGCGAGAGATGTCAGCACAATTCTTAAAGGGGAGTGATGTCAGCACAATTCGTAAAGGGGAGTGATGTCAGCGCAATCCATAAAGGAGAGTAATGTCAGTGCGATTAATAAAGGAAGTGATGTCAGCGCAATTCATAAAGTGGAGTGATGTAAGCACGATTCTTAAAGGGGAGTGATGTCAGCGCAATTCCTAAAGGGGAGTGATGTCAGCGCGATCCATAAAGGAGAGTAATGTCAGTGCGATTAATAAAGGAAGTGATGTCAGCGCAATTCATAAAGGGGAGTGATATCAGCACAATTCTTAAAGGGGAGTGATGTCTGTGCGATTTATAAAGGGGAGTAATGTCAGTGCAATTAATAAAGGAAGTGATGTCAGCGCAATTCATAAAGGGGTGTGATGTAAGCACGATTCCTAAAGGGGAGTGATGTCTGTGCGATTCTTAAAGGGGAGTGATGTCAGCGCAATTCCTAATGGGGAGTGATGTCAGCGCGATCCATAAAGGAGAGTAATGTCAGTGCGATTAATAAAGGAAGTGATGTCAGCACAATTCTTAAAGGGGAGAGATGTCTGTGCGATTCATAAAGGAAGTGATGTCAGTGCAATTAATAAAGGAAGTGATGTCAGCGCGATTCATAAATGGGAGTGATATCAGCACAATTCTTAAAGGGGAGTGATGTCTGTGCGATTCATAAAGGAAGTAATGTCAGTGCTATTAATAAAGGAAGTGATGTCAGCGCGATTCATAAATGGGAGTGATGTCAGCGCGATCCATAAAGGAGAGTAAAGTCAGTGCGATTAATAAAGGAAGTGATGTCAGCGCAATTCATACAGGGGAGTGATGTCAGCACAATTCTTAAAGGGGAGTGATGTCAGCCCAATTCCTAAAGGGAAGTGATGTCAACGCGATCCATAAAGGAGAGTAATGTCAGTGCGATTAATAAAGGAAGTGATGTCAGCGCAATTCATAAAGGGGAGTGATGTAAGCACGATTCCTAAAGGGAAGAGGTGTCAGTGCGATTCTTAAAGGGGAGTGATGTCAGCGCAATTCCTAAAGGGGAGTGATGTCAGCGCGATCCATAAAGGAGAGTAAAGTCAGTGCGATTTATAAAGGAAGTGATGTCAGCGCAATTCATAAAGGGGAGTGATGTCAGCACAATTCTTAAAGGGGAGTGATGTCAGCGCAATTCCTAAAAGGGAGTGATGTCAGCGCGATCCATAAAGGAGAGTAATGTCAGTGCGATTAATAAAGGAAGTGATGTCAGCGCAATTCATAAAGGGGAGTGATGTAAGCACGATTCCTAAAGGTGAGAGATGTCAGTGCGATTCTTAAAGGGGAGTGATGTCAGCGCGATCCATAAAAGTGAGTAAAGTCAGTGCGATTAATAAAGGAAGTGATGTCAGCGCAATTCATAAAGGGTAGTGATGTCAGCACAATTCTTAAAGGGGTGTGATATCAGCGCAATTCCTAAAGGGTAGTGATGTCAGCGCGATCCATAAAGGAGAGTAAAGTCAGTGCGATTAATAAAGGAAGTGCTGTCAGCGCAATTCATAAAGGGGAGTGATGTCAGCACAATTCTTAAAGGGGAGTGATGTCAGCGCCATTCCTAAAGGGGAGTGATGTCAGCGCGATCCATAAAGGAGAGTAATGTCAGTGCGATTAATAAAGGAAGTGATGTCAGCGCAATTCATAAAGGGGAGTGATGTAAGCACGATTCCTAAAGGGGAGAGATGTCAGTGCAATTCTGAAAAGGGAGTGATGTCAGCGCGACCCATAAAGGAGAGTAAAGTCAGTGCGATTAATAAAGGAAGCGATGTCAGCGCAATTCATAAAGGGTGTGATGTAAGCACGATTCCTAAAGGGGAGTGATGTCTGTGCGATTTTTAAAGGGGAGTGATGTCAGCGCAATTCCTAAAGGGGAGTGATGTCAGCGCGATCCATAAAGGAGAGTAATGTCAGTGCGATTAATAAAGGAAGTGATGTCAGCGCAATTCATAAAGGGGAGTGATGTAAGCACGATTCCTAAAGGGGAGAGATGTCAGTGCAGTTCTGAAAAGGGAGTGATGTCAGCGCAATTCCTAAAGGGAAGTGATGTCAGCGCGATCCATAAAGGAGAGTAAAGTCAGTGCGATTAATAAAAGAAGTGATGTCAGCGCAATTCATAAAGGGGAGTGATGTCAGCACAATTCTTAAAGTGGAGTGATGTCAGCGCAATTTCTAAAGGGGAGTGATGTCAGCGCGATCCATAAAGGAGAGTAATGTCAGTGCGATTAATAAAGGAAGTGATGTCAGCGCAATTCATAAAGGGGAGCGATGTAAGCACGATTCCTAAAGGGGAGAGATGTCAGTGCGATTCTTAAAGGGGAGTGTTGTCAGCGCAATTCCTAAAGGGGAGTGATGTCAGCGTAATTCCCAAAGGGGAGTGATGTGAGCGCGATCCATAAAGGAGAGTAAAGTCAGTGCGATTAATAAAGGAAGTGATGTCAGCGCAATTCATAAAGGGGAGTGATGTCAGCACAATTCTTAAAGGTGAGTGATGTCAGCGCAATTCCTAAAGGGGAATGATGTCAGCACAATTCTTAAAGGGGAGTGATGTCAGCGCAATTCCTAAAGGGGAGTGATGTCAGCGCGATCCATAAAGGAGAGTAATGTCAGTGCGATTAATAAAGGAAGTGATGTCAGCGCAATTCATAAAGGGGAGTGATGTAAGCACGATTCCTAAAGGGGAGAGATGTCAGTACGATTCTTAAAGGGGAGTGATGTCAGCGCGATCCATAAAGGAGAGTAAAGTCAGTGCGATTAATAAAGGAAGTGATGTCAGCGCAATTCATAAAGGGGAGTGACATCAGCACAATTCTTAAAGGGGAGTGATGTCTGTGCGATTTATAACGGGGAGTAATGTCAGTGCAATTAATAAAGGAAGTGATTTCAGCGCAATTCATAAAGGGGTGTGATGTAAGCACGATTCCTAAAGGGGAGTGATGTCTGTGCGATTCTTAAAGGGGAGTGATGTTTGTGCAATTAATAAAGGGGAGTGATGTCAGCGCGATCCATAAAGGAGAGTAATGTCAGAGCGATTAATAAAGGAAGTGATGTCAGCGCAATTTATAAAGGGGAGTGATGTCAGCACAATTTTTAATGGTAGAGATGTCTGTGCGATTCATAAAGGAAGTGATGTCAGTGCAATTAATAAAGGAAGTGATGTCAGCGCGATTCATAAAGGGGAGTGATGTAAGCACGATTCCTAAAGGGGAGAGATGTCAGTGCAATTCTGAAAAGGGAGTGATGTCAGCGCAAATCCTAAAGGGGAGTGATGTCAGCGCGATCCATAAAGGAGAGTAAAGTCAGTGCGATTAATAAAGGAAGTGATGTCAGCGCAATTCATAAAGGGGAGTGATGTCAGCACAATTCTTAAAGGGGAGTGATGTCAGCGCAATTCCTAAAGGGGAGTGATGTCAGCGCGATCCATAAAGGAGAGTAATGTCAGTGCGATTAATAAAGGAAGTGATGTCAGCGCAATTCATAAAGGGGAGTGATGTAAGCACGATTCCTAAAGGGGAGAGATGTCAGTGCGATTCTTAAAGGGGAGTGATGTCAGCGCGATCCATAAAGGAGAGTAAAGTCAGTGCGATTAATAAAGGAAGTAATGTCAGCGCAATTCATAAAGGGTGTGATGTAAGCACGATTCCTAAAGGGGAGTGATGTCTGTGCGATTTTTAAAGGGGAGTGATGTCAGTGTGATTCCTAACGGGGAGTGATGTCAGCGCGATCCATAAAGGAGAGTAATGTCAGTGCGATTAATAAAGGAAGTGATGTCAGCGCAATTTATAAAGGGGAGTGATGTCAGCACAAATCATAAAGGGGTGTGACGTCAGTGCAATTAATAAAGGAAATGATGTCAGCGCAATTCATAAAGTGGAGTGATATCAGCTCCTCATCAAGGAGAGTGACATCAGCTCCTCATAAAGGGGAGTGATATCAGCTCCTCATAAAGGAGAGTGACATCAGGTCCTCATAAAGGGGAGAGATATCAGCTCCTCATGAAGGAGAGTGATATCAGCTCCTCAGAAAGTGGAGTGATATCAGCTCCTCATAAAGGAGAGTGATATCAGCTCCGCAAAAACAGGAGTGATATCAGCTCCTCATAAAGGGGAGTGATATCAGCTCCTCATAAATGGGAGTGATATCAGCTCCTCATAAAGGGGAGTGATGTCAGCACCTCAGAAAGGGGAGTGATATCAGCTCTTCAGAAAGTGGAGTGATATCAGCTCCTCATAAAGGAGAGTGACATCAGCTCCTCATAAAGGGGAGTGATATCAGCTCCTCATAAAGGGGAGTGATATCAGCTCCTCATAAAGGGGAGTGATATCAGCTACACATAAAGGTGAGTGACATCAGCTCCTCATAAAGGGGAGTGATATCAGCTCCTCATAAAGGAGAGTGACATCAGCTCCTCATAAAAGGGAGTGATGTCAGCGCAATTCCTAAAGGGGAGTGATGTCAGCGCGATCCATAAAGGAGAGTAATGTCAGTGCGATTAATAAAGGAAGTGATGTCAGCGCAATTCATGAAGGGGAGTGATATCAGCACAATTCTTAAAGGGGAGTGATGTCAGCGCAATTCCTAAAGGGGAGTGATGTCAGCGCGATTCATAAAGGGGAGTAATGTCAGTGCGATTAATAAAGGAAGTGATGTCAGCGCAATTCATAAAGGGGAGTGATGTAAGCACGATTCCTAAAGGGGAGTGGTGTCTGTGCGATTCTTAAAGGGGAATGATGTCAGCGCACTTCCTAAATGGGAGTGATGTCAGCGCGATCCATAAAGGAGAGTAAAGTCAGTGCGATTAATAAAGGAAGTGATGTCAGCGCAATTCATAAAGGCGAGAGATGTCAGCACAATTCTTAAAGGGGAGTGATGTCAGCACAATTCGTAAAGGGGAGTGATGTCAGCGCAATCCATAAAGGAGAGTAATGTCAGTGCGATTAATAAAGGAAGTGATGTCAGCGCAATTCATAAAGTGGAGTGATATAAGCACGATTCTTAAAGGGGAGTGATGTCAGCGCAATTCTTAAAGGGGAGTGATGTCAGCGCGATCCATAAAGGAGAGTAATGTCAGTGCGATTAATAAAGGAAGTGATGTCAGCGCAATTCATAAAGGGGAGTGATATCAGCACAATTCTTAAAGGGGAGTGATGTCTGTGCGATTTATAAAGGGGAGTAATGTCAGTGCAATTAATAAAGGAAGTGATGTCAGCGCAATTCATAAAGGGGTGTGATGTAAGCACGATTCCTAAAGGGGAGTGATGTCTGTGCGATTCTTAAAGGGGAGTGATGTCAGCGCAATTCCTAAAGGGGAGTGATGTCAGCGCGATCCATAAAGGAGAGTAATGTCAGTGCGATTAATAAAGGAAGTGATGTCAGCGCAACTGATAAAGGGGAGTGATGTCAGCACAATTCTTAAAGGGGAGAGATGTCTGTGCGATTCATAAAGGAAGTGATGTCACTGCAATTAATAAAGGAAGTGATGTCAGCGCGATTCATAAAGGAAGTGATGTCAGCGCGATTCATAAATTAAGTGATGTCTGCACAATGCATAAAGGGAAGAGATATCAGCTCCTCACAAAGGGGACTGATATCAGCTCCTCATATAGGGGAGTGATATCAGCTCCTCATAATGGATAGTGATATCAGCTCCTCATAAAGGGGAGTGATATCAGCTCCTCATAAAGGAGAGTGATATCAGCTCCTCATAAAGGGGAGTGATATCAGCGCGATTCATAAAGGGGAGTGATGTCAGTGCGATTCATAAAGGTGAGTGATGTCAGCGCAATTCATAAAGGGGAGTGATGTCAGCGCGATTAATAAAGGAAGTGATGTCAGCGTGATTCATAAAGGGAAGTAATTTCAGCACGATTCCTATAGGGAATGATGAAAGCACACTTCATAAAGAGGAGTGATATCAGTGCTATTCTTAAAGAGGAGTGATGTCAGCTCCTCATAAAGTTGAGTGATGTCAGCGCGATTCATAAAGGGGAGTAATGTCAGTGCGATTAATAAAGAAAGTGATGTCAGCGCAATTCATGGGGAGTGATGTCAGCACAATTCTTAAAGGGGAGTGATGTCAGTGCGATTCATAAAGGGGAGTGATGTCGGCGCAATTAATAAAGGAAGTGAAGTCAGCGCAATTCATAAAGGGGAGTGACGTCAGTGCAATTAATAAAGGAAGTGATGTCAGCGCAATTCATGAAGGGGAGTGATGTAAGTACGATTCCTAAAGGGGTGTGATGTCAGTGTGATTCTTAAAGGGGAGTGATTTCAGCGCAATTTCTAAAGGGGAGTGAAGTCAGCGCGATCCATAAAGGAGAGTAATGTCAGTGCGATTAATAAAGGAAGTGATGTCAGCGCAATTCATAAAGGGGTGTGATGTAAGCACGATTCCTAAAGGGGAGTGATGTCAGCGCGATCCATAAGGGAGAGTAATGTCAGTGCGATTAATAAAGGAAGTGATGTCAGCGCAATTCATAAAGGGGAGTGATGTAAGCACGATTCCTAAAGGGGAGAGATGTCAGTGCGATTCTTAAAGGGGAGTGATGTCAGCGCGATCCATAAAGGAGAGTAAAGTCAGTGCGATTAATAAAGCAAGTGATGTCAGCGCAATTCATAAAGGGGTGTGATGTAAGAACGATTCCTAAAGGGGAGTGATGTCAGCGCGATCCATAAAGGAGAGTAAAGTCAGTGCGATTAATAAAGGAAGTGATGTCAGCGCAATTCATAAAGGGGAGTGATGTCAGCACAATTCTTAAAGGGGAGTGATGTCAGCGCAATTCCTAAAGGGGAGTGATGTCAGCGCGATCCATAAAGGAGAGTAATGTCAGTGCGATTAATAAAGGAAGTGATGTCAGCGCAATTCATAAAGGGGTGTGATGTAAGCACGATTCCTAAAGGGAAGAGATGTCAGTGCGATTCTTAAAGGGGAGTGATGTCAGCGCAATTTCTAAAGGGGAGTGATGTCAGCGCGATCCATAAAGGAGAGTAAAGTCAGTGCGATTAATAAAGGAAGTGATGTCAGCGCAATTCATAAAGGGGAGTGATGTCAGCACAATTCTTAAAGGGGAGTGATGTCAGCGCAATTCCTAAAGGGGAGTGATGTCAGCGCGATCCATAAAGGAGAGTAATGTCAGTGCGATTAATAAAGGAAGTGATGTCAGCGCAATTCATAAAGGGGAGTGATGTAAGCACGATTCCTAAAGGGGAGAGATGTCAGTGCGATTCTTAAAGAGGAGTGATGTCAGCGCGATCCATAAAGGAGAGTAAAGTCAGTGCGATTAATAAAGCAAGTGATGTCAGCGCAATTCATAAAGGGGTGTGCTGTAAGCACGGTTCCTAAAGGGGAGTGATGTCTGCGCGATTCTTAAAGGGGAGTGATGTCAGCGCAATTCCTAAAGGGGAGTGATGTCAGCGCGATCCATAAAGGAGAGTAATGTTAGTGCGATTAATAAAGGAAGTGATGTCAGCGCAATTTATAAAGGGGAGTGATGTCAGCACAATTCTTAAAGGGGAGTGATGTCAGTGCAATTAATAAAGGAAATAATGTCAGCGCAATTCATAAAGTGGAGTGATATCAGCTCCTCATAAAGGGGAGTGATATCAGCTCCTCATAAAGGGGAGTGATATCAGCTCCTCATAAAGGGGAGTGATGTCAGCACCTCAGAAAGGGGGGTGATATCAGCTCCTCATAAAGGAGAGTGACATCAGGTCCTCATAAAGGGGAGAGATATCAGCTCCTCATGAAGGAGAGTGATATCAGCTCCTCAGAAAGTGGAGTGATATCAGCTCTTCATAAAGGAGAGTGATATCAGCTCCGCATAAACGGGAGTGATATCAGCTCCTCATAAAGGGGAGTGATATCAGCTCCTCATAAAGGGCAGTGATGTCAGCACCTCAGAAAGGGGAGTGATATCAGCTCCTCAGAAAGTGGAGTGATATCAGCTCCTCATAAAGGAGAGTGACATCAGCTCCTCATAAAGTGGAGTGATATCAGCACCTCATAAAGGAGAGAGATATCAGCTCCGCATAAAGGGGAGTGATGTCAGCGCAATTCCTAAAGGGGAGTGATGTCAGCGCGATCCATAAAGGAGAGTAATATTTGTGCGATTAATAAAGGAAGTGATGTCAGCGCAATTCATAAAGGGGAGTGATGTAAGCACGATTCCTAAAGGGGAGAGATGTCAGTGCGATTCTTAAAGGGGAGTGATATCAGCGCGATCCATAAAGGAGAGTAAAGTCATTACGAATAATAAAGGAAGTGATGTCAGCGCAATTGATAAAGGGGAGTGATGTCAGCACAATTCTTAAAGGGGAGTGATGTCAGCTCCTCATAAAGTTGAGTGATGTCAGCGCGATTCATAAAGGGGAGTAATGTCAGTGCATTAATAAAGGAAGTGATGTCAGCGCAATTCATAAAGGGGAGTGATGTAAACACGATTCCTAAAGGGGAGAGATGTCAGTGCAGTTCTGAAAAGGGAGTGATGTTAGCGCAATTCCTAAAGGGGAGTGATGTCAGCGCGATTCATAAAGGAGAGTAAAGTCAGTGCGATTAATAAAAGAAGTGATGTCAGCGCAATTCATAAAGGGGAGTGATGTCAGCACGATTCCTAAAGGGGAGAGATGTCAGTGCGATTCTTAAAGGGGAGTGATGTCAGCGCGATCCATAAAGGAGAGTAAAGTCAGTGCGATTAATAAAGGAAGTGATGTCAGCGCAATTCATAAAGGGTAGTGACATCAGCACTATTCTTAAAGGGGAGTGATGTCAGCGCAATTCCTAAAGGGGAGTGATGTCAGCACAATTCTTAAAGGGGAGTGATGTCAGCGCAATTCCTAAAGGGGAGTGATGTCAGCGCGATCCATAAAGGAGAGTAATGTCAGTGCGATTAATAAAGGAAGTGATGTCAGCGCAATTCATAAAGGGGAGTGATGTAAGCACGATTCCTAAAGGGGAGAGATATCACTGCGATTCTTAAAGGGAAGTGATGTCAGCGCGATCCATAAAGGAGAGTAAAGTCAGTTCGATTAATAAAGGAAGTGATGTCAGCGCAATTCATAAAGGGGAGTGATATCAGCATAATTCTTAAAGGGGAGTGATGTTTGTGCGATTTATAAAGGGGAGTAATGTCAGTGCAATTAATAAAGGAAGTGATGTCAGCGCAATTCATAAAGGGGTGTGATGTAAGCACAATTCCTAAAGGGGAGTGATGTCTGTGCGATTCTTAAAGGGGAGTGATGTCAGCGCAATTCCTAAAGGAGAGTGATGTCAGCGCGATCCATAAAGGAGAGTAATGTCAGTGCGATTAATAAAGGAAGTGATGTCAGCGCAATTTATAAAGGGGAGTGATGTCAGCACAATTCTTAAAGGGGAGAGATGTCCGTGCGATTCATAAAGGAAGTGATGTCAGTGCAATTAATAAAGGAAGTGATGTCAGCGCGATTCATAAAGGAAGTGATGTGAGCGCGATTCATAAAGGAAGTGATGTCTGCACAATGCATAAAGGGAAGAGATATCAGCTCCTCACAAAGGGGACTGATATCAGCTCCTCATATAGGGGAGTGATATCAGCTCCTCATAATGGATAGTGATATCAGCTCCTCATAAAGGGGAGTGATATCAGCTCCTCATAAAGGAGAGTGATATCAGCTCCTCATAAAGGGGAGTGATATCAGCGCGATACATAAAGGGGAGTGATGTCAGTGCGATTCATAAAGGTGAGTGATGTCAGCACAATTCATAAAGGGGAGTGATGTCAGCGCGATTAATAAAGGAAGTGATGTCAGCGTGATTCATAAAGGGAAGTAATTTCAGCACGATTCCTATAGGGAATGATGAAAGCACACTTCATAAAGAGGAGTGATATCAGTGCTATTCTTAAAGAGGAGTGATGTCAGCTCCTCATAAAGTTGAGTGATGTCAGCGCGATTCATAAAGGGGAGTAATGTCAGTGCGATTAATAAAGAAAGTGATGTCAGCGCAATTCATGGGGAGTGATGTCAGCACAATTCTTAAAGGGGAGTGATGTCAGTGCGATTCATAAAGGGGAGTGATGTCGGCGCAATTAATAAAGGAAGTGAAGTCAGCGCAATTCATAAAGGGGAGTGACGTCAGTGCAATTAATAAAGGAAGTGATGTCAGCGCAATTCATGAAGGGGAGTGATGTAAGCACGATTCCTAAAGGGGTGTGATGTCAGTGTGATTCTTAAAGGGGAGTGATTTCAGCGCAATTTCTAAAGGGGAGTGAAGTCAGCGCGATCCATAAAGGAGAGTAATGTCAGTGCGATTAATAAAGGAAGTGATGTCAGCGCAATTCATAAAGGGGTGTGATGTAAGCACGATTCCTAAAGGGGAGTGATGTCAGCGCGATCCATAAAGGAGAGTAATGTCAGTGCGATTAATAAAGGAAGTGATGTCAGCGCAATTCATAAAGGGGAGTGATGTAAGCACGATTCCTAAAGGGGAGAGATGTCAGTGCGATTCTTAAAGGGGAGTGATGTCAGCGCGATCCATAAAGGAGAGTAAAGTCAGTGCGATTAATAAAGCAAGTGATGTCAGCGCAATTCATAAAGGGGTGTGATGTAAGAACGATTCCTAAAGGGGAGTGATGTCAGCGCGATCCATAAAGGAGAGTAATGTCAGTGCGATTAATAAAGGAAGTGATGTCAGCGCAATTTATAAAGGGGAGTGATGTCAGCACAATTCTTAATGGGGAGAGATGTCTGTGCGATTCATAAAGGAAGTGATGTCAGTGCAATTCTGAAAAGGGAGTGATGTCAGCGCAATTCCTAAAGGGGAGTGATGTCAGCGCGATCCATAAAGGAGAGTAAAGTCAGTGCGATTAATAAAGGAAGTGATGTCAGCGCAATTCATAAAGGGGAGTGATGTCAGCACAATTCTTAAAGGGGAGTGATGTCAGCGCAATTCCTAAAGGGGAGTGATGTCAGCGCGATCCATAAAGGAGAGTAATGTCAGTGCGATTAATAAAGGAAGTGATGTCAGCGCAATTCATAAAGGGGTGTGATGTAAGCACGATTCCTAAAGGGAAGAGATGTCAGTGCGATTCTTAAAGGGGAGTGATGTCAGCGCAATTTCTAAAGGGGAGTGATGTCAGCGCGATCCATAAAGGAGAGTAAAGTCAGTGCGATTAATAAAGGAAGTGATGTCAGCGCAATTCATAAAGGGGAGTGATGTCAGCACAATTCTTAAAGGGGAGTGATGTCAGCGCAATTCCTAAAGGGGAGTGATGTCAGCGCGATCCATAAAGGAGAGTAATGTCAGTGCGATTAATAAAGGAAGTGATGTCAGCGCAATTCATAAAGGGGAGTGATGTAAGCACGATTCCTAAAGGGGAGAGATGTCAGTGCGATTCTTAAAGAGGAGTGATGTCAGCGCGATCCATAAAGGAGAGTAAAGTCAGTGCGATTAATAAAGCAAGTGATGTCAGCGCAATTCATAAAGGGGTGTGATGTAAGCACGGTTCCTAAAGGGGAGTGATGTCTGCGCGATTCTTAAAGGGGAGTGATGTCAGCGCAATTCCTAAAGGGGAGTGATGTCAGCGCGATCCATAAAGGAGAGTAATGTTAGTGCGATTAATAAAGGAAGTGATGTCAGCGCAATTTATAAAGGGGAGTGATGTCAGCACAATTCTTAAAGGGGAGTGATGTCAGTGCAATTAATAAAGGAAATAATGTCAGCGCAATTCATAAAGTGGAGTGATATCAGCTCCTCATAAAGGGGAGTGATATCAGCTCCTCATAAAGGGGAGTGATATCAGCTCCTCATAAAGGGGAGTGATGTCAGCACCTCAGAAAGGGGGGTGATATCAGCTCCTCATAAAGGAGAGTGACATCAGGTCCTCATAAAGGGGAGAGATATCAGCTCCTCATGAAGGAGAGTGATATCAGCTCCTCAGAAAGTGGAGTGATATCAGCTCTTCATAAAGGAGAGTGATATCAGCTCCGCATAAACGGGAGTGATATCAGCTCCTCATAAAGGGGAGTGATATCAGCTCGTCATAAAGGGGAGTGATATCAGCTCCTCATAAAGGGCAGTGATGTCAGCACCTCAGAAAGGGGAGTGATATCAGCTCCTCAGAAAGTGGAGTGATATCAGCTCCTCATAAAGGAGAGTGACATCAGCTCCTCATAAAGTGGAGTGATATCAGCACCTCATAAAGGAGAGAGATATCAGCTCCGCATAAAGGGGAGTGATGTCAGCGCAATTCCTAAAGGGGAGTGATGTCAGCGCGATCCATAAAGGAGAGTAATATTTGTGCGATTAATAAAGGAAGTGATGTCAGCGCAATTCATAAAGGGGAGTGATGTAAGCACGATTCCTAAAGGGGAGAGATGTCAGTGCGATTCTTAAAGGGGAGTGATATCAGCGCGATCCATAAAGGAGAGTAAAGTCATTACGAATAATAAAGGAAATGATGTCAGCGCAATTGATAAAGGGGAGTGATGTCAGCACAATTCTTAAAGGGGAGTGATGTCAGCTCCTCATAAAGTTGAGTGATGTCAGCGCGATTCATAAAGGGGAGTAATGTCAGTGCATTAATAAAGGAAGTGATGTCAGCGCAATTCATAAAGGGGAGTGATGTAAACACGATTCCTAAAGGGGAGAGATGTCAGTGCAGTTCTGAAAAGGGAGTGATGTTAGCGCAATTCCTAAAGGGGAGTGATGTCAGCGCGATTCATAAAGGAGAGTAAAGTCAGTGCGATTAATAAAAGAAGTGATGTCAGCGCAATTCATAAAGGGGAGTGATGTCAGCACGATTCCTAAAGGGGAGAGATGTCAGTGCGATTCTTAAAGGGGAGTGATGTCAGCGCGATCCATAAAGGAGAGTAAAGTCAGTGCGATTAATAAAGGAAGTGATGTCAGCGCAATTCATAAAGGGTAGTGACATCAGCACTATTCTTAAAGGGGAGTGATGTCAGCGCAATTCCTAAAGGGGAGTGATGTCAGCACAATTCTTAAAGGGGAGTGATGTCAGCGCAATTCCTAAAGGGGAGTGATGTCAGCGCGATCCATAAAGGAGAGTAATGTCAGTGCGATTAATAAAGGAAGTGATGTCAGCGCAATTCATAAAGGGGAGTGATGTAAGCACGATTCCTAAAGGGGAGAGATATCACTGCGATTCTTAAAGGGAAGTGATGTCAGCGCGATCCATAAAGGAGAGTAAAGTCAGTTCGATTAATAAAGGAAGTGATGTCAGCGCAATTCATAAAGGGGAGTGATATCAGCATAATTCTTAAAGGGGAGTGATGTTTGTGCGATTTATAAAGGGGAGTAATGTCAGTGCAATTAATAAAGGAAGTGATGTCAGCGCAATTCATAAAGGGGTGTGATGTAAGCACAATTCCTAAAGGGGAGTGATGTCTGTGCGATTCTTAAAGGGGAGTGATGTCAGCGCAATTCCTTAAGGAGAGTGATGTCAGCGCGATCCATAAAGGAGAGTAATGTCAGTGCGATTAATAAAGGAAGTGATGTCAGCGCAATTTATAAAGGGGAGTGATGTCAGCACAATTCTTAAAGGGGAGAGATGTCCGTGCGATTCATAAAGGAAGTGATGTCAGTGCAATTAATAAAGGAAGTGATGTCAGCGCGATTCATAAAGGAAGTGATGTCAGCGCGATTCATAAAGGAAGTGATGTCTGCACAATGCATAAAGGGAAGAGATATCAGCTCCTCACAAAGGGGACTGATATCAGCTCCTCATATAGGGGAGTGATATCAGCTCCTCATAATGGATAGTGATATCAGCTCCTCATAAAGAGGAGTGATATCAGCTCCTCATAAAGGAGAGTGATATCAGCTCCTCATAAAGGGGAGTGATATCAGCGCGATTCATAAAGGGGAGTGATGTCAGTGCGATTCATAAAGGTGAGTGATGTCAGCGCAATTCATAAAGGGGAGTGATGTCAGCGCGATTAATAAAGGAAGTGATGTCAGCGTGATTCATAAAGGGAAGTAATTTCAGCACGATTCCTCTAGGGAATGATGAAAGCACACTTCATAAAGAGGAGTTATATCAGTGCTATTCTTAAAGAGGAGTGATGTCAGCTCCTCATAAAGTTGAGTGATGTCAGCGCGATTCATAAAGGGGAGTAATGTCAGTGCGATTAATAAAGGAAGTGATGTCAGCGCAATTCATGAAGGGGAGTGATGTCAGCACAATTCTTAAAGGGGAGTGATGTCAGTGCGATTCATAAAGGGGAGTGATGTCGGCGCAATTAATAAAGGAAGTGAAGTCAGCGCAATTCATAAAGGGGAGTGACGTCAGTGCAATTAATAAAGGAAGTGATGTCAGCGCAATTCATGAAGGGGAGTGATGTCAGCACAATTCTTAAAGGGGAGTGATGTCAGTGCGATTCATAAAGGGGAGTAATGTCAGTGCATTAATAAAGGAAGTGATGTCCGCGCAATTCATAAAGGGGAGTGATGTAAGCACGATTCCTAAAGGGGTGTGATGTCAGTGTGATTCTTAAAGGGGAGTGATGTCAGCGCAATTTCTAAAGGGGAGTGAAGTCAGCGCGATCCATAAAGGAGAGTAATGTCAGTGCGATTAATAAAGGAAGTGATGTCAGCGCAATTCATAAAGGGGAGTGATGTAAGCACGATTCCTAAAGGGGAGAGATGTCAGTGCAATTCTGAAAAGGGAGTGATGTCAGCGCAATTCCTAAAGGGGAGTGATGTCAGCGCGATCCATAAAGGAGAGTAAAGTCAGTGCGATTAATAAAGGAAGTGATGTCTGCGCAATACATAAAGGGGAGTGATGTCAGCACAATTCTTAAAGGGGAGTGATGTCAGCGCAATTCCTAAAGGGGAGTGATGTCAGCGCGATCCATAAAGGAGAGTAAAGTCAGTGCGATTAATAAAGGAAGTGATGTCAGCGCAATTCATAAAGGGGAGTGATGTCAGCACAATTCTTAAAGGGGAGTGATGTCAGCGCAATTCCTAAAGGGGAGTGATGTCAGCGCGATCCATAAAGGAGAGTAATGTCAGTGCGATTAATAAAGGAAGTGATGTCAGCGCAATTCATAAAGGGGAGTGATGTAAGCACGATTCCTAAAGGGGAGAGATGTCAGTGCAATTCTGAAAAGGGAGTGATGTCAGCGCAATTCCTAAAGGGGAGTGATGTCAGCGCGATCCATAAAGGAGAGTAAAGTCAGTGCGATTAATAAAGGAAGTGATGTCAGCGAAATACATAAAGGGGAGTGATGTCAGCACAATTCTTAAAGGGGAGTGATGTCAGCGCAATTCCTAAAGGGGAGTGATGTCAGCGCGATCCATAAAGGAGAGTAAAGTCAGTGCGATTAATAAAGGAAGTGATGTAAGCGCAATTCATAAAGGGGAGTGATGTCAGCACAATTCTTAAAGGGGAGTGATGTCAGCGCAATTCCTAAAGGGGAGTGATGTCAGCGCGATCCATAAAGGAGAGTAATGTCAGTGCGATTAATAAAGGAAGTGATGTCAGCGCAATTCATAAAGGGGTGTGATGTAAGCACGATTCCTAAAGGGAAGAGATGTTAGTGCGATTCTTAAAGGGGAGTGATGTCAGCGCAATTTCTAAAGGGGAGTGATGTCAGCGCGATCCATAAAGGAGAGTAAAGTCCGTGCGATTAATAAAGGAAGTGATGTCAGCGCAATTCATAAAGGGGAGTGATGTCAGCACAATTCTTAAAGGGGAGTGATGTCAGCGCAATTCCTAAAGGGGAGTGATGTCAGCGCCATCCATAAAGGAGAGTAATGTCAGTGCGATTAATAAAGGAAGTGATGTCAGCGCAATTCATAAAGGGGAGTGATGTAAGCACGATTCCTAAAGGGGAGAGATGTCAGTGCGATTCTTAAAGGGGAGTGATGTCAGCGCTATCCATAAAGGAGAGTAAAGTCAGTGCGATTAATAAAGCAAGTGATGTCAGCGCAATTCATAAAGGGGTGTGATGTAAGCACGGTTCCTAAAGGGGAGTGATGTCTGCGCGATTCTTAAAGGGGAGTGATGTCAGCGCAATTCCTAAAGGGGAGTGATGTCAGCGCGATCCATAAAGGAGAGTAATGTTAGTCCGATTAATAAAGGAAGTGATGTCAGCGCAATTCATAAAGGGGAGTGATGTAAGCACGATTCCTAAAGGGGAGAGATGTCAGTGCAATTCTGAAAAGGGAGTGATGTCAGCGCAATTCCTGAAGGGGAGTGATGTCAGCGCGATCCATAAAGGAGAGTAAAGTCAGTGCGATTAATAAAGGAAGTGATGTCTGCGCAATACATAAAGGGGAGTGATGTCAGCACAATTCTTAAAGGGGAGTGATGTCAGCGCAATTCCTAAAGTGGAGTGATGTCAGCGCGATCCATAAAGGAGAGTAAAGTCAGTGCGATTAATAAAGGAAGTGATGTCAGCGCAATTCATAAGGGGGAGTGATGTCAGCACAATTCTTAAAGGGGAGTGATGTCAGCGCAATTCCTAAAGGGGAGTGATGTCAGCGCGATCCATAAAGGAGAGTAATGTCAGTGCGATTAATAAAGGAAGTGATGTCAGCGCAATTCATAAAGGGGAGTGATGTAAGCACGATTCCTAAAGGGGAGAGATGTCAGTGCAATTCTGAAAAGGGAGTGATGTCAGCGCAATTCCTAAAGGGGAGTGATGTCAGCGCGATCCATAAAGGAGAGTAAAGTCAGTGCGATTAATAAAGGAAGTGATGTCAGCGAAATACATAAAGGGGAGTGATGTCAGCACAATTATTAAAGGGGAGTGATGTCAGCTCCTCATAAAGTTGAGTGATGTCAGCGCGATTCATAAAGGGGAGTAATGTCAGTGCGATTAATAAAGAAAGTGATGTCAGCGCAATTCATGAAGGGGAGTGATATCAGCACAATTCTTAAAGGGGAGTGATGTGAGTGCGATTCATAAAGGGGAGTGATGTCGGCGCAATTAATAAAGGAAGTGATGTCAGCGCAATTCATAAAGGGGAGTGACATCAGTGCAATTAATAAAGGAAGTGATGTCAGCGCAATTCATGAAGGGGAGTGATGTCAGCACAATTCTTAAAGGGGAGTGATGTCAGTGCGATTCATAAAGGGGAGTAATGTGAGTGCATTAATAAAGGAAGTGATGTCAGCGCAATTCATAAAGGGGAGTGATGTAAACACGATTCCTAAAGGGGAGAGATGTCAGTGCTGTTCTGAAAAGGGAGTGATGTTAGCGCAATTCCTAAAGGGGAGTGATGTCAGCGCGATTCATAAAGGAGAGTAATGTCAGTGCGATTAATAAAGGAAGTGATGTCAGCGCAATTCATAAAGGGGAGCGATGTAACCACGATTCCTAAAGGGGAGAGATGTCAGTGCGATTCTTAAAGGGGAGTGATGTCAGCGCGATCCATAAAGGAGAGTAAAGTCAGTGCGATTAATAAAGGAAGTGATGTCAGCGCAATTCATAAAGGAGAGTAAAGTCAGTGCGATTAATAAAGGAAGTGATGTCAGCGCAATTAATAGAAGGGAGTGATGTCAGCACAATTCTTAAAGGGGAGTGATGTCAGCGCAATTCCTAAAGGGGAGTGATGTCAGCGCGATCCATAAAGGAGAGTAATGTCAGTGCGATTAATAAAGGAAGTGATGTCAGCGCAATTCATAAAGGGGAGTGATATCAGCACAATTCTTAAAGGGGAGTGATGTTTGTGCGATTTATAAAGGGGAGTAATGTCAGTGCAATTAATAAAGGAAGTGATGTCAGCGCAATTCATAAAGGGGTGTGATGTAAGCAAAATTCCTAAAGGGGAGTGATGTCTGTGCGATTCTTAAAGGGGAGTGATGTCAGCGCAATTCCTAAAGGAGAGTGATGTCAGCGCGATCCATAAAGGAGAGTAATGTCAGTGCGATTAATAAAGGAAGTGATGTCAGCGCAATTTATAAAGGGGAGTGATGTCAGCACAATTCTTAAAGGGGAGAGATGTCTGTGCGATTCATAAAGGAAGTGATGTCACTGCAATTAATAAAGGAAGTGATGTCAGCGCAATTCATAAAGGGGAGTGATGTAAGCACGATTCCTAAAGGGGAGAGATGTCAGTGCGATTCTTAAAGAGGAGTGATGTCAGCGCGATCCATAAAGGAGAGTAAAGTCAGTGCGATTAATAAAGCAAGTGATGTCAGCGCAATTCATAAAGGGGTGTGATGTAAGCACGGTTCCTAAAGGGGAGTGATGTCTGCGCGATTCTTAAAGGGGAGTGATGTCAGCGCAATTCCTAAAGGGGAGTGATGTCAGCGCGATCCATAAAGGAGAGTAATGTTAGTGCGATTAATAAAGGAAGTGATGTCAGCGCAATTTATAAAGGGGAGTGATGTCAGCACAATTCTTAAAGGGGAGTGATGTCAGTGCAATTAATAAAGGAAATAATGTCAGCGCAATTCATAAAGTGGAGTGATATCAGCTCCTCATAAAGGGGAGTGATATCAGCTCCTCATAAAGGGGAGTGATATCAGCTCCTCATAAAGGGGAGTGATGTCAGCACCTCAGAAAGGGGGGTGATATCAGCTCCTCATAAAGGAGAGTGACATCAGGTCCTCATAAAGGGGAGAGATATCAGCTCCTCATGAAGGAGAGTGATATCAGCTCCTCAGAAAGTGGAGTGATATCAGCTCTTCATAAAGGAGAGTGATATCAGCTCCGCATAAACGGGAGTGATATCAGCTCCTCATAAAGGGGAGTGATATCAGCTCGTCATAAAGGGGAGTGATATCAGCTCCTCATAAAGGGCAGTGATGTCAGCACCTCAGAAAGGGGAGTGATATCAGCTCCTCAGAAAGTGGAGTGATATCAGCTCCTCATAAAGGAGAGTGACATCAGCTCCTCATAAAGTGGAGTGATATCAGCACCTCATAAAGGAGAGAGATATCAGCTCCGCATAAAGGGGAGTGATGTCAGCGCAATTCCTAAAGGGGAGTGATGTCAGCGCGATCCATAAAGGAGAGTAATATTTGTGCGATTAATAAAGGAAGTGATGTCAGCGCAATTCATAAAGGGGAGTGATGTAAGCACGATTCCTAAAGGGGAGAGATGTCAGTGCGATTCTTAAAGGGGAGTGATATCAGCGCGATCCATAAAGGAGAGTAAAGTCATTACGAATAATAAAGGAAATGATGTCAGCGCAATTGATAAAGGGGAGTGATGTCAGCACAATTCTTAAAGGGGAGTGATGTCAGCTCCTCATAAAGTTGAGTGATGTCAGCGCGATTCATAAAGGGGAGTAATGTCAGTGCATTAATAAAGGAAGTGATGTCAGCGCAATTCATAAAGGGGAGTGATGTAAACACGATTCCTAAAGGGGAGAGATGTCAGTGCAGTTCTGAAAAGGGAGTGATGTTAGCGCAATTCCTAAAGGGGAGTGATGTCAGCGCGATTCATAAAGGAGAGTAAAGTCAGTGCGATTAATAAAAGAAGTGATGTCAGCGCAATTCATAAAGGGGAGTGATGTCAGCACGATTCCTAAAGGGGAGAGATGTCAGTGCGATTCTTAAAGGGGAGTGATGTCAGCGCGATCCATAAAGGAGAGTAAAGTCAGTGCGATTAATAAAGGAAGTGATGTCAGCGCAATTCATAAAGGGTAGTGACATCAGCACTATTCTTAAAGGGGAGTGATGTCAGCGCAATTCCTAAAGGGGAGTGATGTCAGCACAATTCTTAAAGGGGAGTGATGTCAGCGCAATTCCTAAAGGGGAGTGATGTCAGCGCGATCCATAAAGGAGAGTAATGTCAGTGCGATTAATAAAGGAAGTGATGTCAGCGCAATTCATAAAGGGGAGTGATGTAAGCACGATTCCTAAAGGGGAGAGATATCACTGCGATTCTTAAAGGGAAGTGATGTCAGCGCGATCCATAAAGGAGAGTAAAGTCAGTTCGATTAATAAAGGAAGTGATGTCAGCGCAATTCATAAAGGGGAGTGATATCAGCATAATTCTTAAAGGGGAGTGATGTTTGTGCGATTTATAAAGGGGAGTAATGTCAGTGCAATTAATAAAGGAAGTGATGTCAGCGCAATTCATAAAGGGGTGTGATGTAAGCACAATTCCTAAAGGGGAGTGATGTCTGTGCGATTCTTAAAGGGGAGTGATGTCAGCGCAATTCCTTAAGGAGAGTGATGTCAGCGCGATCCATAAAGGAGAGTAATGTCAGTGCGATTAATAAAGGAAGTGATGTCAGCGCAATTTATAAAGGGGAGTGATGTCAGCACAATTCTTAAAGGGGAGAGATGTCCGTGCGATTCATAAAGGAAGTGATGTCAGTGCAATTAATAAAGGAAGTGATGTCAGCGCGATTCATAAAGGAAGTGATGTCAGCGCGATTCATAAAGGAAGTGATGTCTGCACAATGCATAAAGGGAAGAGATATCAGCTCCTCACAAAGGGGACTGATATCAGCTCCTCATATAGGGGAGTGATATCAGCTCCTCATAATGGATAGTGATATCAGCTCCTCATAAAGAGGAGTGATATCAGCTCCTCATAAAGGAGAGTGATATCAGCTCCTCATAAAGGGGAGTGATATCAGCGCGATTCATAAAGGGGAGTGATGTCAGTGCGATTCATAAAGGTGAGTGATGTCAGCGCAATTCATAAAGGGGAGTGATGTCAGCGCGATTAATAAAGGAAGTGATGTCAGCGTGATTCATAAAGGGAAGTAATTTCAGCACGATTCCTCTAGGGAATGATGAAAGCACACTTCATAAAGAGGAGTTATATCAGTGCTATTCTTAAAGAGGAGTGATGTCAGCTCCTCATAAAGTTGAGTGATGTCAGCGCGATTCATAAAGGGGAGTAATGTCAGTGCGATTAATAAAGGAAGTGATGTCAGCGCAATTCATGAAGGGGAGTGATGTCAGCACAATTCTTAAAGGGGAGTGATGTCAGTGCGATTCATAAAGGGGAGTGATGTCGGCGCAATTAATAAAGGAAGTGAAGTCAGCGCAATTCATAAAGGGGAGTGACGTCAGTGCAATTAATAAAGGAAGTGATGTCAGCGCAATTCATGAAGGGGAGTGATGTCAGCACAATTCTTAAAGGGGAGTGATGTCAGTGCGATTCATAAAGGGGAGTAATGTCAGTGCATTAATAAAGGAAGTGATGTCCGCGCAATTCATAAAGGGGAGTGATGTAAGCACGATTCCTAAAGGGGTGTGATGTCAGTGTGATTCTTAAAGGGGAGTGATGTCAGCGCAATTTCTAAAGGGGAGTGAAGTCAGCGCGATCCATAAAGGAGAGTAATGTCAGTGCGATTAATAAAGGAAGTGATGTCAGCGCAATTCATAAAGGGGAGTGATGTAAGCACGATTCCTAAAGGGGAGAGATGTCAGTGCAATTCTGAAAAGGGAGTGATGTCAGCGCAATTCCTAAAGGGGAGTGATGTCAGCGCGATCCATAAAGGAGAGTAAAGTCAGTGCGATTAATAAAGGAAGTGATGTCTGCGCAATACATAAAGGGGAGTGATGTCAGCACAATTCTTAAAGGGGAGTGATGTCAGCGCAATTCCTAAAGGGGAGTGATGTCAGCGCGATCCATAAAGGAGAGTAAAGTCAGTGCGATTAATAAAGGAAGTGATGTCAGCGCAATTCATAAAGGGGAGTGATGTCAGCACAATTCTTAAAGGGGAGTGATGTCAGCGCAATTCCTAAAGGGGAGTGATGTCAGCGCGATCCATAAAGGAGAGTAATGTCAGTGCGATTAATAAAGGAAGTGATGTCAGCGCAATTCATAAAGGGGAGTGATGTAAGCACGATTCCTAAAGGGGAGAGATGTCAGTGCAATTCTGAAAAGGGAGTGATGTCAGCGCAATTCCTAAAGGGGAGTGATGTCAGCGCGATCCATAAAGGAGAGTAAAGTCAGTGCGATTAATAAAGGAAGTGATGTCAGCGAAATACATAAAGGGGAGTGATGTCAGCACAATTCTTAAAGGGGAGTGATGTCAGCGCAATTCCTAAAGGGGAGTGATGTCAGCGCGATCCATAAAGGAGAGTAAAGTCAGTGCGATTAATAAAGGAAGTGATGTAAGCGCAATTCATAAAGGGGAGTGATGTCAGCACAATTCTTAAAGGGGAGTGATGTCAGCGCAATTCCTAAAGGGGAGTGATGTCAGCGCGATCCATAAAGGAGAGTAATGTCAGTGCGATTAATAAAGGAAGTGATGTCAGCGCAATTCATAAAGGGGTGTGATGTAAGCACGATTCCTAAAGGGAAGAGATGTTAGTGCGATTCTTAAAGGGGAGTGATGTCAGCGCAATTTCTAAAGGGGAGTGATGTCAGCGCGATCCATAAAGGAGAGTAAAGTCCGTGCGATTAATAAAGGAAGTGATGTCAGCGCAATTCATAAAGGGGAGTGATGTCAGCACAATTCTTAAAGGGGAGTGATGTCAGCGCAATTCCTAAAGGGGAGTGATGTCAGCGCCATCCATAAAGGAGAGTAATGTCAGTGCGATTAATAAAGGAAGTGATGTCAGCGCAATTCATAAAGGGGAGTGATGTAAGCACGATTCCTAAAGGGGAGAGATGTCAGTGCGATTCTTAAAGGGGAGTGATGTCAGCGCTATCCATAAAGGAGAGTAAAGTCAGTGCGATTAATAAAGCAAGTGATGTCAGCGCAATTCATAAAGGGGTGTGATGTAAGCACGGTTCCTAAAGGGGAGTGATGTCTGCGCGATTCTTAAAGGGGAGTGATGTCAGCGCAATTCCTAAAGGGGAGTGATGTCAGCGCGATCCATAAAGGAGAGTAATGTTAGTCCGATTAATAAAGGAAGTGATGTCAGCGCAATTCATAAAGGGGAGTGATGTAAGCACGATTCCTAAAGGGGAGAGATGTCAGTGCAATTCTGAAAAGGGAGTGATGTCAGCGCAATTCCTGAAGGGGAGTGATGTCAGCGCGATCCATAAAGGAGAGTAAAGTCAGTGCGATTAATAAAGGAAGTGATGTCTGCGCAATACATAAAGGGGAGTGATGTCAGCACAATTCTTAAAGGGGAGTGATGTCAGCGCAATTCCTAAAGTGGAGTGATGTCAGCGCGATCCATAAAGGAGAGTAAAGTCAGTGCGATTAATAAAGGAAGTGATGTCAGCGCAATTCATAAGGGGGAGTGATGTCAGCACAATTCTTAAAGGGGAGTGATGTCAGCGCAATTCCTAAAGGGGAGTGATGTCAGCGCGATCCATAAAGGAGAGTAATGTCAGTGCGATTAATAAAGGAAGTGATGTCAGCGCAATTCATAAAGGGGAGTGATGTAAGCACGATTCCTAAAGGGGAGAGATGTCAGTGCAATTCTGAAAAGGGAGTGATGTCAGCGCAATTCCTAAAGGGGAGTGATGTCAGCGCGATCCATAAAGGAGAGTAAAGTCAGTGCGATTAATAAAGGAAGTGATGTCAGCGAAATACATAAAGGGGAGTGATGTCAGCACAATTATTAAAGGGGAGTGATGTCAGCTCCTCATAAAGTTGAGTGATGTCAGCGCGATTCATAAAGGGGAGTAATGTCAGTGCGATTAATAAAGAAAGTGATGTCAGCGCAATTCATGAAGGGGAGTGATATCAGCACAATTCTTAAAGGGGAGTGATGTGAGTGCGATTCATAAAGGGGAGTGATGTCGGCGCAATTAATAAAGGAAGTGATGTCAGCGCAATTCATAAAGGGGAGTGACATCAGTGCAATTAATAAAGGAAGTGATGTCAGCGCAATTCATGAAGGGGAGTGATGTCAGCACAATTCTTAAAGGGGAGTGATGTCAGTGCGATTCATAAAGGGGAGTAATGTGAGTGCATTAATAAAGGAAGTGATGTCAGCGCAATTCATAAAGGGGAGTGATGTAAACACGATTCCTAAAGGGGAGAGATGTCAGTGCTGTTCTGAAAAGGGAGTGATGTTAGCGCAATTCCTAAAGGGGAGTGATGTCAGCGCGATTCATAAAGGAGAGTAATGTCAGTGCGATTAATAAAGGAAGTGATGTCAGCGCAATTCATAAAGGGGAGCGATGTAACCACGATTCCTAAAGGGGAGAGATGTCAGTGCGATTCTTAAAGGGGAGTGATGTCAGCGCGATCCATAAAGGAGAGTAAAGTCAGTGCGATTAATAAAGGAAGTGATGTCAGCGCAATTCATAAAGGAGAGTAAAGTCAGTGCGATTAATAAAGGAAGTGATGTCAGCGCAATTAATAGAAGGGAGTGATGTCAGCACAATTCTTAAAGGGGAGTGATGTCAGCGCAATTCCTAAAGGGGAGTGATGTCAGCGCGATCCATAAAGGAGAGTAATGTCAGTGCGATTAATAAAGGAAGTGATGTCAGCGCAATTCATAAAGGGGAGTGATATCAGCACAATTCTTAAAGGGGAGTGATGTTTGTGCGATTTATAAAGGGGAGTAATGTCAGTGCAATTAATAAAGGAAGTGATGTCAGCGCAATTCATAAAGGGGTGTGATGTAAGCAAAATTCCTAAAGGGGAGTGATGTCTGTGCGATTCTTAAAGGGGAGTGATGTCAGCGCAATTCCTAAAGGAGAGTGATGTCAGCGCGATCCATAAAGGAGAGTAATGTCAGTGCGATTAATAAAGGAAGTGATGTCAGCGCAATTTATAAAGGGGAGTGATGTCAGCACAATTCTTAAAGGGGAGAGATGTCTGTGCGATTCATAAAGGAAGTGATGTCACTGCAATTAATAAAGGAAGTGATGTCAGCGCGATTCATAAAGGAAGTGATGTCAGCGCGATTCATAAATTAAGTGATGTCTGCACAATGCATAAAGGGAAGAGATATCAGCTCCTCACAAAGGGGACTGATATCAGCTCCTCATATAGGGGAGTGATATCAGCTCCTCATAATGGATAGTGATATCAGCTCCTCATAAAGGGGAGTGATATCAGCTCCTCATAAAGGAGAGTGATATCACCTCCTCATAAAGGGGAGTGATATCAGCACGATTCATAAAGGGGAGTGATGTCAGTGCGATTCATAAAGGTGAGTGATGTCAGCGCAATTCATAAAGGGGAGTGATGTCAGCGCGATTAATAAAGGAAGTGATGTCAGCGTGATTCATAAAGGGAAGTAATTTCAGCACGATTCCTATAGGGAATGATGAAAGCACACTTCATAAAGAGGAGTGATATCAGTGCTATTCTTAAAGAGGAGTGATGTCAGCTCCTCATAAAGTTGAGTGATGTCAGCGCGATTCATAAAGGGGAGTAATGTCAGTGCGATTAATAAAGGAAGTGATGTCAGCGCAATTCATGGGGAGTGATGTCAGCACAATTCTTAAAGGGGAGTGATGTCAGTGCGATTCATAAAGGGGAGTGATGTCGGCGCAATTAATAAAGGAAGTGAAGTCAGCGCAATACATAAAGGGGAGTGACGTCAGTGCAATTAATAAAGGAAGTGATGTCAACGCAATTCATGAAGGGGAGTGATGTAAGCACGATTCCTAAAGGGGTGTGATGTCAGTGTGATTCTTAAAGGGGAGTGATTTAAGCGCAATTTCTAAAGGGGAGTGAAGTCAGCGCGATCCATAAAGGAGAGTAATGTCAGTGCGATTAATAAAGGAAGTGATGTCAGCGCAATTCATAAAGGGGTGTGATGTAAGCACGATTCCTAAAGGGGAGTGATGTCAGCGCGATCCATAAAGGAGAGTAATGTCAGTGCGATTAATAAAGGAAGTGATGTCAGCGCAATTCATAAAGGGGAGTGATGTAAGCACGATTCCTAAAGGGGAGAGATGTCAGTGCGATTCTTAAAGGGGAGTGATGTCAGCGCGATCCATAAAGGAGAGTAAAGTCAGTGCGATTAATAAAGCAAGTGATGTCAGCGCAATTCATAAAGGGGTGTGATGTAAGAACGATTCCTAAAGGGGAGTGATGTCAGCGCGATCCATAAAGGAGAGTAATGTCAGTGCGATTAATAAAGGAAGTGATGTCAGCGCAATTTATAAAGGGGAGTGATGTCAGCACAATTCTTAATGGGGAGAGATGTCTGTGCGATTCATAAAGGAAGTGATGTCAGTGCAATTCTGAAAAGGGAGTGATGTCAGCGCAATTCCTAAAGGGGAGTGATGTCAGCGCGATCCATAAAGGAGAGTAAAGTCAGTGCGATTAATAAAGGAAGTGATGTCAGCGCAATTCATAAAGGGGAGTGATGTCAGCACAATTCTTAAAGGGGAGTGATGTCAGCGCAATTCCTAAAGGGGAGTGATGTCAGCGCGATCCATAAAGGAGAGTAATGTCAGTGCGATTAATAAAGGAAGTGATGTCAGCGCAATTCATAAAGGGGAGTGATGTAAGCACGATTCCTAAAGGGGAGAGATGTCAGTGCGATTCTTAAAGGGGAGTGATGTCAGCGCGATCCATAAAGGAGAGTAAAGTCAGTGCGATTAATAAAGCAAGTGATGTCAGCGCAATTCATAAAGGGGTGTGATGTAAGAACGATTCCTAAAGGGGAGTGATGTCAGCGCGATCCATAAAGGAGAGTAATGTCAGTGCGATTAATAAAGGAAGTGATGTCAGCGCAATTTATAAAGGGGAGTGATGTCAGCACAATTCTTAATGGGGAGAGATGTCTGTGCGATTCATAAAGGAAATGATGTCAGTGCAATTCTGAAAAGGGAGTGATGTCAGCGCAATTCCCAAAGGGGAGTGATGTCAGCGCGATCCATAAAGGAGAGTAAAGTCAGTGCGATTAATAAAGGAAGTGATGTCAGCGCAATTCATAAAGGGGAGTGATGTCAGCACAATTCTTAAAGGGGAGTGATGTCAGCGCAATTCCTAAAGGGGAGTGATGTCAGCGCGATCCATAAAGGAGAGTAATGTCAGTGCGATTAATAAAGGAAGTGATGTCAGCGCAATTCATAAAGGGGAGTGATGTAAGCACGATTCCTAAAGGGGAGAGATGTCAGTGCGATTCTTAAAGGGGAGTGATGTCAGCGCGATCCATAAAGGAGAGTAAAGTCAGTGCGATTAATAAAGCAAGTGATGTCAGCGCAATTCATAAAGGGGTGTGATGTAAGCACGGTTCCTAAAGGGGAGTGATGTCTGCGCGATTCTTAAAGGGGAGTGATGTCAGCGCAATTCCTAAAGGGGAGTGATGTCAGCGCGATCCATAAAGGAGAGTAATGTTAGTGCGATTAATAAAGGAAGTGATGTCAGCGCAATTTATAAAGGGGAGTGATGTCAGCACAATTCTTAAAGGGGAGTGATGTCAGTGCAATTAATAAAGGAAATAATGTCAGCGCAATTCATAAAGTGGAGTGATATCAGCTCCTCATAAAGGGGAGTGATATCAGCTCCTCATAAAGGGGAGTGATATCAGCTCCTCATAAAGGGGAGTGATGTCAGCACCTCAGAAAGGGGGGTGATATCAGCTCCTCATAAAGGAGAGTGACATCAGGTCCTCATAAAGGGGAGAGATATCAGCTCCTCATGAAGGAGAGTGATATCAGCTCCTCAGAAAGTGGAGTGATATCAGCTCTTCATAAAGGAGAGTGATATCAGCTCCGCATAAACGGGAGTGATATCAGCTCATCATAAAGGGGAGTGATATCAGCTCGTCATAAAGGGGAGTGATATCAGCTCCTCATAAAGGGCAGTGATGTCAGCACCTCAGAAAGGGGAGTGATATCAGCTCCTCAGAAAGTGGAGTGATATCAGCTCCTCATAAAGGAGAGTGACATCAGCTCCTCATAAAGTGGAGTGATATCAGCACCTCATAAAGGAGAGAGATATCAGCTCCGCATAAAGGGGAGTGATGTCAGCGCAATTCCTAAAGGGGAGTGATGTCAGCGCGATCCATAAAGGAGAGTAATATTTGTGCGATTAATAAAGGAAGTGATGTCAGCGCAATTCATAAAGGGGAGTGATGTAAGCACGATTCCTAAAGGGGAGAGATGTCAGTGCGATTCTTAAAGGGGAGTGATATCAGCGCGATCCATAAAGGAGAGTAAAGTCATTACGAATAATAAAGGAAGTGATGTCAGCGCAATTGATAAAGGGGAGTGATGTCAGCACGATTCTTAAAGGGGAGTGATGTCAGCTCCTCATAAAGTTGAGTGATGTCAGCGCGATTCATAAAGGGGAGTAATGTCAGTGCATTAATAAAGGAAGTGATGTCAGCGCAATTCATAAAGGGGAGTGATGTAAACACGATTCCTAAAGGGGAGAGATGTCAGTGCAGTTCTGAAAAGGGAGTGATGTTAGCGCAATTCCTAAAGGGGAGTGATGTCAGCGCGATTCATAAAGGAGAGTAAAGTCAGTGCGATTAATAAAAGAAGTGATGTCAGCGCAATTCATAAAGGGGAGTGATGTCAGCACGATTCCTAAAGGGGAGAGATGTCAGTGCGATTCTTAAAGGGGAGTGATGTCAGCGCGATCCATAAAGGAGAGTAAAGTCAGTGCGATTAATAAAGGAAGTGATGTCAGCGCAATTCATAAAGGGTAGTGACATCAGCACTATTCTTAAAGGGGAGTGATGTCAGCGCAATTCCTAAAGGGGAGTGATGTCAGCACAATTCTTAAAGGGGAGTGATGTCAGCGCAATTCCTAAAGGGGAGTGATGTCAGCGCGATCCATAAAGGAGAGTAATGTCAGTGCGATTAATAAAGGAAGTGATGTCAGAGCAATTCAAAAAGGGGAGTGATGTAAGCACGATTCCTAAAGGGGAGAGATATCACTGCGATTCTTAAAGGGAAGTGATGTCAGCGCGATCCATAAAGGAGAGTAAAGTCAGTTCGATTAATAAAGGAAGTGATGTCAGCGCAATTCATAAAGGGGAGTGATATCAGCATAATTCTTAAAGGGGAGTGATGTTTGTGCGATTTATAAAGGGGAGTAATGTCAGTGCAATTAATAAAGGAAGTGATGTCAGCGCAATTCATAAAGGGGTGTGATGTAAGCACAATTCCTAAAGGGGAGTGATGTCTGTGCGATTCTTAAAGGGGAGTGATGTCAGCGCAATTCCTAAAGGAGAGTGATGTCAGCGCGATCCATAAAGGAGAGTAATGTCAGTGCGATTAATAAAGGAAGTGATGTCAGCGCAATTTATAAAGGGGAGTGATGTCAGCACAATTCTTAAAGGGGAGAGATGTCCGTGCGATTCATAAAGGAAGTGATGTCAGTGCAATTAATAAAGGAAGTGATGTCAGCGCGATTCATAAAGGAAGTGATGTCAGCGCGATTCATAAAGGAAGTGATGTCTGCACAATGCATAAAGGGAAGAGATATCAGCTCCTCACAAAGGGGACTGATATCAGCTCCTCATATAGGGGAGTGATATCAGCTCCTCATAATGGATAGTGATATCAGCTCCTCATAAAGAGGAGTGATATCAGCTCCTCATAAAGGAGAGTGATATCAGCTCCTCATAAAGGGGAGTGATATCAGCGCGATTCATAAAGGGGAGTGATGTCAGTGCGATTCATAAAGGTGAGTGATGTCAGCGCAATTCATAAAGGGGAGTGATGTCAGCGCGATTAATAAAGGAAGTGATGTCAGCGTGATTCATAAAGGGAAGTAATTTCAGCACGATTCCTCTAGGGAATGATGAAAGCACACTTCATAAAGAGGAGTTATATCAGTGCTATTCTTAAAGAGGAGTGATGTCAGCTCCTCATAAAGTTGAGTGATGTCAGCGCGATTCATAAAGGGGAGTAATGTCAGTGCGATTAATAAAGGAAGTGATGTCAGCGCAATTCATGAAGGGGAGTGATGTCAGCACAATTCTTAAAGGGTAGTGATGTCAGTGCGATTCATAAAGGGGAGTGATGTCGGCGCAATTAATAAAGGAAGTGAAGTCAGCGCAATTCATAAAGGGGAGTGACGTCAGTGCAATTAATAAAGGAAGTGATGTCAGCGCAATTCATGAAGGGGAGTGATGTCAGCACAATTCTTAAAGGGGAGTGATGTCAGTGCGATTCATAAAGGGGAGTAATGTCAGTGCATTAATAAAGGAAGTGATGTCAGCGCAATTCATAAAGGGGAGTGATGTAAGCACGATTCCTAAAGGGGTGTGATGTCAGTGTGATTCTTAAAGGGGAGTGATGTCAGCGCAATTTCTAAAGGGGAGTGAAGTCAGCGCGATCCATAAAGGAGAGTAATGTCAGTGCGATTAATAAAGGAAGTGATGTCAGCGCAATTCATAAAGGGGAGTGATGTAAGCACGATTCCTAAAGGGGAGAGATGTCAGTGCAATTCTGAAAAGGGAGTGATGTCAGCGCAATTCCTAAAGGGGAGTGATGTCAGCGCGATCCATAAAGGAGAGTAAAGTCAGTGCGATTAATAAAGGAAGTGATGTCTGCGCAATACATAAAGGGGAGTGATGTCAGCACAATTCTTAAAGGGGAGTGATGTCAGCGCAATTCCTAAAGGGGAGTGATGTCAGCGCGATCCATAAAGGAGAGTAAAGTCAGTGCGATTAATAAAGGAAGTGATGTCAGCGCAATTCATAAAGGGGAGTGATGTCAGCACAATTCTTAAAGGGGAGTGATGTCAGCGCAATTCCTAAAGGGGAGTGATGTCAGCGCGATCCATAAAGGAGAGTAATGTCAGTGCGATTAATAAAGGAAGTGATGTCAGCGCAATTCATAAAGGGGAGTGATGTAAGCACGATTCCTAAAGGGGAGAGATGTCAGTGCAATTCTGAAAAGGGAGTGATGTCAGCGCAATTCCTAAAGGGGAGTGATGTCAGCGCGATCCATAAAGGAGAGTAAAGTCAGTGCGATTAATAAAGGAAGTGATGTCAGCGAAATACATAAAGGGGAGTGACGTCAGCACAATTCTTAAAGGGGAGTGATGTCAGCGCAATTCCTAAAGGGGAGTGATGTCAGCGCGATCCATAAAGGGGAGTGATGTCAGCGCGATCCATAAAGGAGAGTAAAGTCAGTGCGATTAATAAAGGAAGTGATGTAAGCGCAATTCATAAAGGGGAGTGATGTCAGCACAATTCTTAAAGGGGAGTGATGTCAGCGCAATTCCTAAAGGGGAGTGATGTCAGCGCGATCCATAAAGGAGAGTAATGTCAGTGCGATTAATAAAGGAAGTGATGTCAGCGCAATTCATAAAGGGGTGTGATGTAAGCACGATTCCTAAAGGGAAGAGATGTTAGTGCTATTCTTAAAGGGGAGTGATGTCAGCGCAATTTCTAAAGGGGAGTGATGTCAGCGCGATCCATAAAGGAGAGTAAAGTCCGTGCGATTAATAAAGGAAGTGATGTCAGCGCAATTCATAAAGGGGAGTGATGTCAGCACAATTCTTAAAGGGGAGTGATGTCAGCGCAATTCCTAAAGGGGAGTGATGTCAGCGCCATCCATAAAGGAGAGTAATGTCAGTGCGATTAATAAAGGAAGTGAAGTCAGCGCAATTCATAAAGGGGAGTGATGTAAGCACGATTCCTAAAGGGGAGAGATGTCAGTGCGATTCTTAAAGGGGAGTGATGTCAGCGCTATCCATAAAGGAGAGTAAAGTCAGTGCGATTAATAAAGCAAGTGATGTCAGCGCAATTCATAAAGGGGTGTGATGTAAGCACGGTTCCTAAAGGGGAGTGATGTCTGCGCGATTCTTAAAGGGGAGTGATGTCAGCGCAATTCCTAAAGGGGAGTGATGTCAGCGCGATCCATATAGGAGAGTAATGTTAGTGCGATTAATAAAGGAAGTGATGTCAGCGCAATTCATAAAGGGGAGTGATGTAAGCACGATTCCTAAAGGGGAGAGATGTCAGTGCAATTCTGAAAAGGGAGTGATGTCAGCGCAATTCCTAAAGGGGAGTGATGTCAGCGCGATCCATAAAGGAGAGTAAAGTCAGTGCGATTAATAAAGGAAGTGATGTCTGCGCAATACATAAAGGGGAGTGATGTCAGCACAATTCTTAAAGGGGAGTGATGTCAGCGCAATTCCTAAAGTGGAGTGATGTCAGCGCGATCCATAAAGGAGAGTAAAGTCAGTGCGATTAATAAAGGAAGTGATGTCAGCGCAATTCATAAAGGGGAGTGATGTCAGCACAATTCTTAAAGGGGAGTGATGTCAGCGCAATTCCTAAAGGGGAGTGATGTCAGCACGATCCATAAAGGAGAGTAATGTCAGTGCGATTAATAAAGGAAGTGATGTCAGCGCAATTCATAAAGGGGAGTGATGTAAGCACGATTCCTAAAGGGGAGAGATGTCAGTGCAATTCTGAAAAGGGAGTGATGTCAGCGCAATTCCTAAAGGGGAGTGATGTCAGCGCGATCCATAAAGGAGAGTAAAGTCAGTGCGATTAATAAAGGAAGTGATGTCAGCGAAATACATAAAGGGGAGTGACGTCAGCACAATTCTTAAAGGGGAGTGATGTCAGCGCAATTCCTAAAGGGGAGTGATGTCAGCGCGATCCATAAAGGGGAGTGATGTCAGCGCGATCCATAAAGGAGAGTAAAGTCAGTGCGATTAATAAAGGAAGTGATGTAAGCGCAATTAATAAAGGGGAGTGATGTCAGCACAATTCTTAAAGGGGAGTGATGTCAGCGCAATTCCTAAAGGGGAGTGATGTCAGCGCGATCCATAAAGGAGAGTAATGTCAGTGCGATTAATAAAGGAAGTGATGTCAGCGCAATTCATAAAGGGGTGTGATGTAAGCACGATTCCTAAAGGGAAGAGATGTTAGTGCGATTCTTAAAGGGGAGTGATGTCAGCGCAATTTCTAAAGGGGAGTGATGTCAGCGCGATCCATAAAGGAGAGTAAAGTCCGTGCGATTAATAAAGGAAGTGATGTCAGCGCAATTCATAAAGGGGAGTGATGTCAGCACAATTCTTAAAGGGGAGTGATGTCAGCGCAATTCCTAAAGGGGAGTGATGTCAGCGCCATCCATAAAGGAGAGTAATGTCAGTGCGATTAATAAAGGAAGTGATGTCAGCGCAATTCATAAAGGGGAGTGATGTAAGCACGATTCCTAAAGGGGAGAGATGTCAGTGCGATTCTTAAAGGGGAGTGATGTCAGCGCTATCCATAAAGGAGAGTAAAGTCAGTGCGATTAATAAAGCAAGTGATGTCAGCGCAATTCATAAAGGGGTGTGATGTAAGCACGGTTCCTAAAGGGGAGTGATGTCTGCGCGATTCTTAAAGGGGAGTGATGTCAGCGCAATTCCTAAAGGGGAGTGATGTCAGCGCGATCCATAAAGGAGAGTAATGTTAGTGCGATTAATAAAGGAAGTGATGTCAGCGCAATTTATAAAGGGGAGTGATGTCAGCACAATTCTTAAAGGGGAGTGATGTCAGTGCAATTAATAAAGGAAATAATGTCAGCGCAATTCATAAAGTGGAGTGATATCAACTCCTCATAAAGGGGAGTGATATCAGCTCCTCATAAAGGGGAGTGATATCAGCTCATAAAGGGGAGTGATGTCAGCACCTCAGAAAGGGGGGTGATATCAGCTCCTCATAAAGGAGAGTGACATCAGGTCCTCATAAAGGGGAGAGATATCAGCTCCTCATGAAGGAGAGTGATATCAGCTCCTCAGAAAGTGGAGTGATATCAGCTCCTCATAAAGGAGAGTGATATCAGCTCCGCATAAACGGGAGTGATATCAGCTCCTCATAAAGGGGAGTGATATCAGCTCCTCATAAAGGGGAGTGATATCAGCTCCTCATAAAGGGCAGTGATGTCAGCACCTCAGAAAGGGGAGTGATATCAGCTCCTCAGAAAGTGGAGTGATATCAGCTCCTCATAAAGGAGAGTGACATCAGCTCCTCATAAAGTGGAGTGATATCAGCACCTCATAAAGGAGAGAGATATCAGCTCCGCATAAAGGGGAGTGATATCAGCTCCTCATAAAGGAGAGTGACATCAGCTCCTCATAAAGGGGAGTGATATCAGCTCCTCATAAAGGAGAGTGACATCAGCTCCTCATAAAGGGGAGTGATGTCAGCGCAATTCCTAAAGGGGAGTGATGTCAGCGCGATCCATAAAGGAGAGTAATATTTGTGCGATTAATAAAGGAAGTGATGTCAGCGCAATTCATATAGGGGAGTGATGTAAGCACGATTCCTAAAGGGGAGAGATGTCAGTGCGATTCTTAAAGGGGAGTGATATCAGCGCGATCCATAAAGGAGAGTAAAGTCATTACGAATAATAAAGGAAGTGATGTCAGCGCAATTGATAAAGGGGAGTGATGTCAGCACAATTATTAAAGGGGAGTGATGTCAGCTCCTCATAAAGTTGAGTGATGTCAGCGCGATTCATAAAGGGGAGTAATGTCAGTGCGATTAATAAAGGAAGTGATGTCAGCGCAATTCATGAAGGGGAGTGATATCAGCACAATTCTTAAAGGGGAGTGATGTGAGTGCGATTCATAAAGGGGAGTGATGTCGGCGCAATTAATAAAGGAAGTGATGTCAGCGCAATTCATAAAGGGGAGTGACATCAGTGCAATTAATAAAGGAAGTGATGTCAGCGCAATTCATGAAGGGGAGTGATGTCAGCACAATTCTTAAAGGGGAGTGATGTCAGTGCGATTCATAAAGGGGAGTAATGTCAGTGCATTAATAAAGGAAGTGATGTCAGCGCAATTCATAAAGGGGAGTGATGTAAACACGATTCCTAAAGGGGAGAGATGTCAGTGCAGTTCTGAAAAGGGAGTGATGTTAGCGCAATTCCTAAAGGGGAGTGATGTCAGCGCGATTCATAAAGGAGAGTAATGTCAGTGCGATTAATAAAGGAAGTGATGTCAGCGCAATTCATAAAGGGGAGCGATGTAACCACGATTCCTAAAGGGGAGAGATGTCAGTGCGATTCTTAAAGGGGAGTGATGTCAGCGCGATCCATAAAGGAGAGTAAAGTCAGTGCGATTAATAAAGGAAGTGATGTCAGCGCAATTCATAAAGGAGAGTAAAGTCAGTGCGATTAATAAAGGAAGTGATGTCAGCGCAATTAATAGAAGGGAGTGATGTCAGCACAATTCTTAAAGGGGAGTGATGTCAGCGCAATTCCTAAAGGGGAGTGATGTCAGCGCGATCCATAAAGGAGAGTAATGTCAGTGCGATTAATAAAGGAAGTGATGTCAGCGCAATTCATAAAGGGGAGTGATGTAAGCACGATTCCTAAAGGGGAGAGATGTCAGTGCGATTCTTAAAGGGGAGTGATGTCAGCGCGATCCATAAAGGAGAGTAAAGTCAGTTCGATTAATAAAGGAAGTGATGTCAGCGCAATTCATAAAGGGGAGTGATATCAGCACAATTCTTAAAGGGGAGTGATGTTTGTGCGATTTATAAAGGGGAGTAATGTCAGTGCAATTAATAAAGGAAGTGATGTCAGCGCAATTCATAAAGGGGTGTGATGTAAGCACAATTCCTAAAGGGGAGTGATGTCTGTGCGATTCTTAAAGGGGAGTGATGTCAGGGCAATTCCTAAAGGAGAGTGATGTCAGTGCGATTCATAAAGGGGAGTAATGTCAGTGCATTAATAAAGGAAGTGATGTCAGCGCAATTCATAAAGGGGAGTGATGTAAGCACGATTCCTAAAGGGGTGTGATGTCAGTGTGATTCTTAAAGGGGAGTGATGTCAGCGCAATTTCTAAAGGGGAGTGAAGTCAGCGCGATCCATAAAGGAGAGTAATGTCAGTGCGATTAATAAAGGAAGTGATGTCAGCGCAATTCATAAAGGGGAGTGATGTAAGCACGATTCCTAAAGGGGAGAGATGTCAGTGCAATTCTGAAAAGGGAGTGATGTCAGCGCAATTCCTAAAGGGGAGTGATGTCAGCGCGATCCATAAAGGAGAGTAAAGTCAGTGCGATTAATAAAGGAAGTGATGTCTGCGCAATACATAAAGGGGAGTGATGTCAGCACAATTCTTAAAGGGGAGTGATGTCAGCGCAATTCCTAAAGGGGAGTGATGTCAGCGCGATCCATAAAGGAGAGTAAAGTCAGTGCGATTAATAAAGGAAGTGATGTCAGCGCAATTCATAAAGGGGAGTGATGTCAGCACAATTCTTAAAGGGGAGTGATGTCAGCGCAATTCCTAAAGGGGAGTGATGTCAGCGCGATCCATAAAGGAGAGTAATGTCAGTGCGATTAATAAAGGAAGTGATGTCAGCGCAATTCATAAAGGGGAGTGATGTAAGCACGATTCCTAAAGGGGAGAGATGTCAGTGCAATTCTGAAAAGGGAGTGATGTCAGCGCAATTCCTAAAGGGGAGTGATGTCAGCGCGATCCATAAAGGAGAGTAAAGTCAGTGCGATTAATAAAGGAAGTGATGTCAGCGCAATACATAAAGGGGAGTGATGTCAGCACAATTCTTAAAGGGGAGTGATGTCAGCGCAATTCCTAAAGGGGAGTGATGTCAGCGCGATCCATAAAGGAGAGTAAAGTCAGTGCGATTAATAAACGAAGTGATGTCAGCGCAATTCATAAAGGGGAGTGATGTCAGCACAATTCTTAAAGGGGAGTGATGTCAGCGCAATTCCTAAAGGGGAGTGATGTCAGCGCGATCCATAAAGGAGAGTAATGTCAGTGCGATTAATAAAGGAAGTTATGTCAGCGCAATTCATATAGGGGAGTGATGTAAGCACAATTCTTAAAGGGGAGTGATGTCAGCGCAATTCCTAAAGGGGAGTGATGTCAGCGCGATCCATAAAGGAGAGTAATGTCAGTGCGATTAATAAAGGAAGTTATGTCAGCGCAATTCATATAGGGGAGTGATGTAAGCACGATTCCTAAAGGGGAGAGATGTCAGTGCGATTCTTAAAGGGGAGTGATGTCAGCGCGATCCTTAAAGGAAAATAAAGTCAGTGCGATTAATAAAGGAAGTGATGTCAGCGCAATTCATAAAGTGGAGTGATGTCAGCACAATTCTTAAAGGGGAGTGATGTCAGCGCAATTCCTAAAGGGGAGTGATGTCAGCGCGATCCATAAAGGAGAGTAAAGTCAGTGCGATTAATAAAGGTAGTGATGTCAGCGCAATTCATAAAGGGGAGTGATGTCAGCACAATCAATTACTTCAATACCTGAGCATGTAGCTAATAATAAAGAACGATCAGATAATAATCTACTTTTATATTCAGCATGAATAAATCGACCTTGTAGTTGCGCAGAAACCAAAAATAAATCAATTCTAGAAAAAGAATTATGTCGAACCGTATAAAAAGAGAAGACTTTTTCAGTTGGATTTAACTTCCTCCATATCTCAACTAAGTTCAAACCCCTCATTATTTCAAGCATTCTTTTTGCCATTTTAGTTCTTTTCACAGTTTTTTGGAGATTTGTCCAACAATGGATCTGGACAACAATTAAAATCTTCCCCAACCACAACATTTTCATTTGATTGATTCAAACTTAGAAAAACATCAGTAATAAATACTTCATTATCTTCATTTGGTGCATATACATTCATTAATATCCAACTAATAGAAAAAAAAATTATAATTTACCTTCAAAACTCTTCTGCATTGGCAGAGAAAGAATCTAAATCAAAAGGCACTTTTTTTATTTCCCAAAATTGCAACCCCTCTAGTTTTTTAATTAAAAGAAGAAGCAATAACAGTCCTACCCAATCCCTCTTCAATTTCAAATGTTCTTTCTCTGTCAAATGGGTCTTCTGCAAAAATACAATATCCACATTCAACTTAATATAATCTGAAACACGTTTCCACTTTATCAGATGATTTAATCCCTTAACATTGAAAGTTTTAGAATTTAAATTATTCATTGTATCTTATCGAGTGGCACCCTTATACTAAATGTGGCTCCTTCCTAACAATAACCCTAAAAAGAACTAAAAAAAAGAGAAAAACCCTCCCAAAAAAAAAACTGCAGTAGCAGTACTTCCCCTCTATTAACCCGGTGCGGTTAACTATTTATCATTGGAGATTTAATGAAATGTTGTTAAAAAGATCTGTTAAATGTATAAGAGATCAAATTATTTTTTATTTACAAATGAATGAAGGTTCAGTACAGAATAAATTTGTTTTATGGGATGCCTTAAAAGCATACTTGAGAGGTCAGATTATTAGCTATACTGCAAAGATTAAGAAGCAATATTTATTAGACAGTCAAAATTTGGAGAAGGAAATTGAAGGGTTAGAAAAGAAATTTCAGAAAAATTCTACTGAAGATGACAAGATACAATTATCCAAATTGAAGCTACGTTACAATACTTTGCAAACATAAATATGAAAAAATGATTTTGCAATCTAAACAATGTTAATATGAATTGGGGAGAGGGTGCATAAAGTTTTAGCATGGCAATTGAAAACTGAGCAAGTATCGAGATTAATGCAATTAGAAAGAATGCAAAGATTACATATAAATGAGAGGATATTAATGAGGAATTTTTAAAATTTTATCAAAGTTTAAATACAGCAGAGGGTAATCAAGAAACAGATCAGATTGATTCCTCTTTATCTAACTTAAATTTACCATTATTGAGTGAGATGGATATTAAAGATCTAGATAGTTCATTTACTGAATTAGAGTTAAAGAAAGCATTGCAGTCGATACCTAGCGGGAAATCTGCAGGAGAAAATGGATTTACAACAGAATTTTATAAAGCATTTAATGATTTATTATTTCCATTATATATAGATGTATTGAAACAAGCAACTGAAACTGGTTTATTTCTGGAATCTTTTTCAAGAGCATTGATTACTGTTATTCCGAAAAAAGATAGAGATCCTTTAAAAGTGGCTTCATATAGACCAATATCATTGTTAAATGTGGATTATAAGATTGTGGTGAAAATATTAGCTCATTGGTTAGCATATTTTTTGCTAAAATTGGTACATATTGATCAAGTAGGTTTTCTTAGAGGTAGATATTCTGCAGATAACATCATCAAATTGACTTCATTAGTAAATGTCGCTAGACAACAGGTTAATCAGCCAATGGTGGTAGCGTTAGATGCAGAAAAAGTGTTTGATCAAGTTGAATGGAAATTTTTATTTAAAGTATTAGAAAAATTTAATTTTGGTCCATTGTTTATTGGTTGGGTTAAAGCTTTATATACGGTCCTACAGCAAGAGTGATGACAAATGGTCAAATTTCAAAATCTTTTAATTTGTCTTGTTCAATTAGACAGGGTTGTCCCTTTTCTCCCACTTTGTTTGCTTTGGTAATAGAACCTTTGGCTCAAGCTATACAGCAGGATTTTAGTATTAAAGGAATTACAGTAGGAGAACAGGAATATAAAATTAGTTTGTTTGCAGATGATGTGTTATATATTTGACATATCCTAAAGATTTGTTAAAGTCTTTGCAAAACTTGTTAAATAGATTTGGAATGTTATCAGGCTATAAAGTTAATTGGGAAAAAAGTGAGATGTTACCTATACCTGCTGAAGACTATGTAGAATGTAGGCAAATTATTAGATTTAAATGGTCTAGTAAAATAAAGTATTTGGGAGTTGTGGTGAATAAAGAATATCAAGATTTATATATTTTAAATTATATACCATTATTGGATCAGATTAAAGCTGATTTAAGTAGGTGGAAAGATTTACCATTGACTTTTCAATATTCAATATCAAAGAATTTTTAAAGGAAATAAATAAGGTAATTCAGATATTTTTATGGAAAGGTAAATTGTCAAGAGTTTCTATGCAAAACTTAACCTGGAATTATGAATTAAGTGGTTTACAATTGCCAAATTTTCAAAATCATTATGAAGCTGTGCAATTCAAATTCATTAATAGGCTACTTGATACTGAGCAATCCCCAAGATGGGCTAAAATTGAGATGGATCCGATTTCTGAAAATAATATTAGTCATTTTATCTATAGTTGGAATCCTTCATTGTTACAAATGTTTAGGTTATCTGTGTTACGACATATGACTATTTGGTACAAACAAAATCAACTTATAGGTTTTAAAGGGAAAATATCTATAAAATCACCATTATATCAAAATAAATTAATTCCTTTCTCTTTACATAATTCTTATTTGAAAGATTTGGAAATGAAAGAAAAATTGTAGATAAAGGGAAGGGGTTTATTTTAGATACGTATAGGCTGTTGCAGGACAAAATGGAGAAAGTTGATATATATAAAATGAAGGAGAAATGGGAGAAAGATTTAGACATTGTTTTGTCATGGGAAGAATGATCAAATATGTGTTCTGATAGTGTTACAAAATTACTTAATGTAAGGTTAATGTATGGTTAATTATAATTTTATGCATCAACTATATTTAACCCCAGAAAATTGAAGAAATATGGATTTAGTATAACAGATTTATGTTTTAGATGTAGGGAGCAGAAAGGTACTTTTGTACATTCAGTTTGATTGTGTAAGAAAATTAAATATTTTTGGGAGGAGATTATAAAATATTTGAGAGATTTGTTTAAAATGGATATTCAATTGTATCCAAAGTTATGTTTGTTGGGTTATGTTAATGCTTCATTTGTTGACTCAAAAATACCTAAATCATATTTGGCTTTTCTAAGATTAGGGTTAGCAGTAGCAAGAAAATGTACAGCTGTTCCATGGAGGAATGATGTACAATTAAATTTACATAGAGGGCAAATGAACTGAAGTTTTATTCATGTTTAGAAAAACTAACATATAATGTAATAAATAATTACTCTTTTTCTATTGATATGTGGGGCTTATATTTGAAATATATGGCTATAAAAATTAAGAAATAGTGGTAAGGTTGGCACTCAATCAGGGAATATTTGATATATTTTTGTAAGGTTTTGGGAAGGGGGTTTGGGGAGGTTTTTTTTTCCTTTTGATTCTTGGGTTTTTTATATTATAGGGGGGGTATAGTTATAGTTACTTTATATGCATTTGATTTTTTATGTAATTAGAAAATATTAAATAAAAAGGGGAGTGATGCCAGAGTGCCTCATATAGGAGAGAGATGTCAGTGCTTCGTAAAGTGGAGGGATGTCAGCACCTAATAAGTGTGAGAGATGTCAGCGCATCGTAAGGGGGAGAGATGTCAGTGCGATTCAAAAAGGAGAGAGATGTCAGCGCTCCTTATAAAGTGGAGAGATGTCAGCGCCTTCTAAAGGGGAGAGATGTCAGAGCCTTCTAAAGGGGAGAGATCTCAGCGCCTTCTAAAGGGGAGATATGTCAACGCCTCATAAAGGGGAGAGATGTCAGCACCTTGTAAAGGAAAGAGTTTTCAGCCCCTCATAAAGGGGAAAGATGTCAACACCATTCATAAAGGGGAGAGATGTCAGCGCTTCATAAAGGGGAGGGATGTCAGCGTGATTCATAAAGGAGAATGATGTCAGCCCCTCAGAAAGGGGAGAGCGTGATTCATAAGGGGCAGAGATATCAGAGGGCCTCACAAAGGGGAGTGAAGTTAGTGCGCTGCCGAATCATTGTCTCTCTGGAAACATGCCAGCAATATGCTTGTCAACCCACGCATGTCTTCAAAAGTGGGCTTCTCCTGGGCAAAGATGGGGAAATTGCATCATTCTTTGCCGGCCACTTTGTGTAGCAATTCTGCCTGTCCAGCTGCGAAGACCAAAAATTACATTTTTTACAACATTGCAAATTCAACATCATGAAAGGGCAATCAACTATCACATTATCCTTGCCTTTAATATGAGTTTGTTGTGGTGTGAGCAGAGAGACAGACACAGCCACCACGTTGAGGGTCGTTAACGACAGTCTTTATTCAAATTCAGCACACCTCTTTAAGGGCAGCATGAGCTCAGTCACCTGGTGCATTGTGACATCATAATCGCTGCCCAGGGTGCGCAGGCTGGAAGGGATACTGGAGTCAGAGAGAAACCTCTGACGATGCCATTTCCCCATGAATTCTCCAGACTCCAGGAGTTGGGCATCATTCAGTGGTCAGACAGCGCTTGGGCGGCACCTTTGCACATGGTCCCGAAGTCGTCAGGGGGTTGGAGGCCCTGCAGAGACTACAGATGGCTAAATGATGCCATGACTCCAGACAGGTACCCGGTCCCCCATATCCAGGACTTCACGGCCAACCTCCATGGCGCACGGTTCTTTTCAAAAGTCGATCTGGTGCTCGGATACCACTTGACCCCGGTCCACCCCGATGACATTGGAAAGACCGCCATTATCACCCCTTTCGGTTTGTTCGAATTCCTCCGGATGCCATTCGGGTTGAAAAACGTGGCCCAGATGTTCCAGCACCTCATGGACACAGTTGGTAGGGATTTGGACTTGTCTTTATCTAGCTAGATGACATCCTGGTAGCCAGCCACAGCTGCAAAGAGCACAAGGCCCATCACCGTACCCTGTTCACCCAGCTGGCAGAATTCGGCCTCACGGTCAACAAGGCACAAGGCCATGCTTTAACATGTATTTAATTTCTTGATCTATCAGTTTACACTTTTCAACCTTCATTCTACCTGGATGTTGTTCAATAGGTTTTGCATCTCCAACCAACATCATGAGAAGCCATTGACATTCTCTGTGACACATCTGGAAACAAATTTCTACAGTTTAAAGTTAACTGTTACATTTGTTCCTTTTCCTGAGACTGTAAATGAACCAACTTTTCCTCCAAGTTTTTTCAAAATATTCGAATTAGACAGTTTTAAGTGACCCTCCCAGGAATCAGCTTGTAATGTTTCATAATCCTCAAACTCTTCAGTTTTCAACACCTCTGAATAAGGTTTTAACATGTTGACATAGCCACTCTGCATTTTATGTCTCCGATCAGGAGTTTTATTCTTCATTTACCTTCGATTCTATCTCATGCAGTCATAATAATTTTGCTCTGAGGATTAGACTTTATTGGGAAGAGAATTTACACTGTATCCCCAGTTTAAAAATTCTGTCACATGCCTTTTTATTGTACCAGACTTTCATTTTGTCTTGAGTCATTTTCAAATTCTCCTCAGCTATTTACATACCCTTCTTCAAAAGATCTTTGTAACATAATCTAACAAATTCAATTACACATCCTTATTAACCCAGTCTTCCTTCAACAACATTAAATGTCCTCTAACTTCATGTCCAAATACCAACTCAAAATGACTAAAACCTAATGATTCTTGTACAGTCTCTCACTGCAAACAAGAGCAAATGGACCCCCTCATCCCAATCCTTCTCATTCTCAAAATAACAGATTCTCATCATGGTTTTTAGGGTTGAATGGAATCTCTCCAAAGCCCATTGAGATTCTGGTTAATATGCAGATGACAAAATCTGTTTAGCTCTCGATTTATAAACTGACGGCTGAAACAATCCTGACATAAAATTACCTCCCTGGTCTGTGAATTTATTTAGGCAGTCCAATTAAAGTGAAACATTTCACAAGAGCACTTAACACAGTCTTAGCTTTAATATTTTTTAAGTGGTATGGCTTCTGGAAACTTAGAAGCTGTACACATGATAGTTAACAAGCACTTAGGCAATGGGCCAACACAATCCACAATAACTTCAGAAAAAGGTTCTCCAAAAGCAGGAATGGGTTTTAAATGGGCCACTGTGGGACCTTGATTAGGTTTTCAGGCAACCTGACAAGTGTGACAGGTCTGAAAAAAAATGTCATAATGTGATGCTTCTGCGAAAATGTCATAATGTGATGCTTGCAGAAGCTGAAGGAAATCACAGCCACCACGTTGAGGGTCGTTAACCACTGTTGTTATTCAAATTCAGCCCGGCCCTTTAAGGGCAGCAGGAGCTCAGTCACCTGGTGCATTGTGACATCATAATCACTGCCCAGGGTGCGCAGGCTGGAAGGGATGCTGGAGTCAGAGAGAAACCTCTGATGACGCCATTTCCCCAAGGCTGCCCCGACACGTGGCAATAAAAGCGGAGCCAGTTCGCCATGAGGATGTGCACTGCCACACACCCCCACCCCCAGAACTGACTACACATCCTGTCATTTTGGCAGCCAGCCCCATCGCTTGGGCTTGGTCATCTGCACCAGCTGTGATAAGTCCAAATGAGCAGCTTTTAAGCGGTCCACGGTTCTTCCCTGCCCCCACATCTAAAGTAAAAATCCCACCCGACCGTCGGAGAACCTTGTATGGCCCTTCGTATGGGTGCTGCAGCAGGGCCCTATGTGGTCCTCTCCAGACGAACACAAATTGTGTCACATCCAGATCTTTTGGTCACTGGTATGGTTGGAGGTGGCAGGGTTAGGTTGCCCAGTTGTTTATGGAGGTCCACGAGCCGCTCACCTTCGTTGTGCATCGTCTCAGCCTCCAGGCTGAAGATTTCGCCTGGCAGGGAGAATGGCGCGCCGTAAACTATTTCTGCTGATGAGAATTGCAGGTCCTCCTTGGGCAACGTCCTAATCACAAGGAGTACCCAGGGCAACTCGTCCACCCAGTCGGGGCCGGAAAGTCTTGCCATCAGAGCGGACTTTAGGTGTCGGTGGAACCTCTCTACCAACCCGTTAGACTGTGGGTGGTAAGCCGTGGTGTGGTGCAGTGTTACCCCTAAAAGCCTTGCCAGCTGCAACCATAGTGTGGATGTAAATTGGGCACCTCTGTCACGCGTGATATGCGCCAGCACGCCAAAACGAGCAATCCACTGGCTGACCAGGGCTCTAGCACAGGTCTCCGCTGATGCCTCACGGACCAGGATGGCTTCTGGCCACCTGGTTGCTCTGTCCACTATGCTAAACAGGTACCACGACTCCCTGGACGGGACCCACAACATCCATGTGGATGTGCTGGAACCTCCGTGTTGCCGAGTCGAAATGTTGAACAGGGGCCTGCATGTACCTGTGGACTTTAGACGTCTGGCACCTGATGCAGTTCTGGGTTAGTGATGCCACCTCCTTCATGAGGCCATGCCAGACGAATCGATGCACCACCATACGCATGGTAGCTTTTACTGAGGGGTGGGCAAGATCATGGATAGAGCTGATGACCCTTGTCCTCCCCTCCTGTGGGATTATCGGGCGCGGTGAGCCAGTTGAGGTGTCACAGAGCAGTGGCTGGGCGGAGTCAGGAAGCTGGATATCCTCGAGCTGGAGACCTGAGATGGGAGTTCAGAGAGCTTGAGTTTCGGCGTTGTGCTGCTGGGCCTGCGTTAGTTGTGCGTAGTCGAGCCAGGAGCTAGCGTGCTGATGGCCAGGCGGGAGAGCACATCTGCGACCACATTGTCCTTGCCCATCCGGTGCCAGATGTCTGTCATGAATTCGGACACGTAGGACAGGTGGCACTGTTGCCTGGCCAACCACAGGTCCTTGGCCATAGCCAGTGAGGGGCTTTGATCAGTAAAAACGGTGAAAGTTCTGCCCTCCAAGATGTATCAGAAGTGGCGGATAGCCAGGTAGAGTGCCAAGAGCTCCTGGTCAAACACACTATATTTAAGCACCGGCAGCCACAACTGCTGACTGAAAAAGGCCAGTGGGCACCAATGTCTGTCCATCCACTGTTCCAGTACTCCCCTGACCGCCGTGGTGGAAGCGTGAACTGAGAGCGCTGTGTGTGCTTCCGGGCGTGGGTGCACCAACAAAGTCTCCTCTGTGAGGGCCTGTTTCGTTGCAGCGAAGGCCTCGACCACCTCCTCCGACCAGGCCAGGGTCTTCTCTTTCATTGCGATCAGCACGAAAAGAGGATGCATGATGCGGGTGGTGTTGGGGATGAATCTATGGTAAAAATTTACCATTCCCACAAATTCCTGCAGGCCCTTGAGGGAAGAGGGTTTGAGAAAACACTGGACGGCTGCCAATTTCTCCAGTGGCGGAGCTGCCTCAGACACTAAGATGGTGTGCCCCAGGAAATGCAATGTCTGTTTCCCAAAATGGCATTTGGCCTTGTAGACCGTAAGGCCGAATTCTGCCAGATGGGCAGCACTTGTGAGCTGTCACTCCCCAGCACTGGTGATAAAAGCACTATGTTGACTGGGTTTCCTCCAATTTGTGCTTGGGGGTATCCTGTGGATGGCGGGGCCCCGGCTTGGAGACTTAGCTGAGGGCTGTTTCGTTCTCTGGTTTTGCGTGCCAGAGGGCATCTGCCTGGGCTGCAGCCTTGCGGGGGTCAAAAAAGTCCTCTTCGGACAGATGGAGCTGGATATCTTTTGACATCTGTTCAAGTAATATCTGACAGAAGAGGAAACACAACTCATGATCCTCCACCAGGGCCAGCATTTCGTCCATGAGGGCTGAGGGGCTGCAATCCCCCAACCCATCCAAGTGTAAGAGCCTGGAAACACGCTGCTGGTGAGTGAGGCCAAACTGCCCCAAGAGTAGGTTTTTGAGGGTGGTGTACTTGTCCACTGCTGGTGGCCGGTGAATGATGGCATCCACCCTCGCCGCCGTGTCCTGGCCAAGCACGCCCACAATGTGGTAAAATTTTGTGATGTCGGCTTAGATGTTGCATAGGTGGAATTGTGCCTCCACCTGCCTGAACCACATACGTGGACAATGGGGCCAGAATGGGGGGAAGTTTGAGGGCTACAGCATTCACCTCGGCTGCATCCATCATTCACTGGGTCCAGATAGACATCTGGGTCCGTCGGGGTCGCCAATGTGGCGGTTGCAGGAGCTAAAGGAAATCACAGCTACTACACCAATGGTCGTTAATGACTGTTTTTATTCAAATTCAGCATGCCCCTATAAGGGCAGCATGAGCTCAGTCACTTGGTGCATTGTGACGTCATAATCGCTGCCCAGGGCACCCGCTGGAAGGGATGCTGGAGTCAGAGAGAAACCTCTGATGACGCCATTTCCCCGTGGCTGCCCCAGCATGTGGTGATACAAGCGGGGCCGGTTCGTCATGAGGATGTTCACTGCCACAATAACATTTTTTCTTAAACTTGCATTTCGAACTCCCGTTTCGTAAAATGGGATTATCACTTTAAGAGATAGTATAGACAGGAGGAATGAATGGTCATATTAACATTCCACATAAGCACATCACAAGTAGGTCACAGTCCAATAACAATTCTATACATTGAAAGAACTGAGGGAAGGTTTGTCACAGTTTGTTCCAGATTCAATGCATTTGCAAAGACACTGATTCTATGAGAGAGGATCATTCTGACTTCAGGAGAGAGAGTAGTTTTTGACGCAGTTCTTGTGGCCAGACATTTTTGTGCAATTCTTTATATTTTGAAAATTTTATTTATTAAATCATGATGGATATGTTGAACATACAATTAATTATTGCAACTTTAAAAGAAATACAAAATACATATATGATATTTTTAAAAATAAATGAATCCCCTACAACCCCCCACCCCTTCCCTAACCCAGCCACCCCTTCCCACCCCACTCTAATCTACACCCAAAGAGAAGAAAGGAAGAAAGAAAGAGGAGATCACATAAGATAAAATTTGTCAATTAATTACCACGCTTCGGAGCAACACCACTAACGTGCGGAAAGGGGATTTAATAATTCAAGGCTATAGAATCAAAATACAGGCTCCAAGTTTCACAAAAAAGGAATAATTATTGTGAAATTTTGTCATCTTTTCCAATGGAATCCAAGATCTCATCTCCATATGCCATCTCATTTTTCCTAATTGCCAAACCAAAAAAACAATTTGAAATCTATTTAATTTCAATTCTCAGATAATCCTCTTAATATTACCCAACAAGAACACTACAAGATCTAATGAAAATTCACTTTCAAAATTCCTTGAGTTTATTCTAAAAGGGTTTCACCATCTCACATAACCAAGTAGAATGTAGAAAAGAACCTACATCCTTATGACATCTAAAACATAAATCCAAAAAAATATATTTATATTTCCTTAATTTCTCCAGCGTTAAATATAATTGATGAATAAAATTATAATGAACCAATTGATACCTTACATTTACAATTTTAGTCATAAATTCATCTAATCATTTTGAGAAATACATATACTTAAATCTATGTCACATTTTAATCTAGATTTATGACTATCTGGCTTAAGCATTTTATCCTGTAATAAAGTGTACATCTCAGATATAAATTCCTTCTTGCCACCTTCAGTAAGTAAAATTTCAAACTTAGATTGTCTAGGTAACCGTAAATATGTCCAAAATTATCCAATGGTAAGGCTTTAATTTGATAATAAGAAAAAAGAGTATACGAAAATATATCATATTTCTCTTTCATTCTTTGAAAAGAAATAAAATATTCTGCACCAATTTAATACACTTTGAGTCCCATAACTTCAAAAGTTGATTATTAAGTGCAAAAGGTAGAAGCTTATTTTGATACTAAAGAGTTTTACCTGAAATCTTACCTTGAGTACCTATGACTTATTTTTTTTATATACCATAAATCCATTAAGTCTTTCAAAACAGATAAATTATAAATTACTTAATAACTTAGGATTCCATCTATAAATGATCTGATCCATCTTCTTTTCACCAAACTGAGATAATTCAATATTACCCCAATCAAAGGTTTATCCACTTCAAACATCCTATTAATAAATTTTAACTGAGCTGATTCATCATAATTTAGAAAATTAGGAGGTTGCAAACTTCCTTCCAAGTTAATCTCGGTAATGAT